>NW_020447308.1:2749223-2885639 GCF_003343035.1 Apteryx rowi | reverse complement strand
TCTCGCCCCCTTTATGCTGCCCGGTGGCTGGGCCGGCAGCGCGGGAGGGTCCTATAGGGAGCGCGGAGGATCCCTGGGAGAAAGAAAGCCCCCAACAAGCTATACACCAGATGTATAACGTTATATGGTCAAACTGGCAAACACAAAGGCGGAAAAACAAAAGACGTGAATTAGGGAGAAGCATTCAAAGGCGTGTTTTGAAAACAGCCCAGCCAAGAGGCTGGGTTCCCCCTCCTGCCTCGAAATCTTTGAAAGGGAAAGGTGCTGAGGAAAGAAAAGCGAAGAGGGGGAGCCCAGGCGGGGGTGGGGGAAGAAACCCATTTTTTCTAATTAGCTGAAGTCTAACAGGCCCTGAATTTTGCGACTAGTTTTGGTGGTGTTTCTGTTTTTTTTTTTTTCAATTTTTATTTTTCCCCCCCCTCTAAATCGAGYGTGGGGGAAGGGGGTGCTGCAGCCTGCGAGGGGGGCCGGGCAGAGGGGTGTTGTGGTGAAACCTGTGGTGTGTCCTCCTGCGTCCAGGCCGCAGTTAGGCTTTTCCCCCCTGTTTTCCAGAGGGCTGGGCCTTCCTTTATATCGGCCTCCCTCTCCTAATTTCGCCCCCGCCCGCCGCAAAGGCCGTAACGGGGAAGGCACCGGCTGGAGGGAGATGAGGCTGGAGGCATCTGCCTTTTTCCCCCTCTTTTAGTCAGACTCCTGCACCCCTCGCCCTTTGAACTGCCCTGACCACTTCTCCCGGCCTGAGGTGAAAATTCATCCAAAACCAAAAAAATAATAAAAATAAAATAAAATAAAAGATTTCAGGGACTGCGGAGGGATGTCCAACGCTCCCCACCTCCACTGCAGGACCCGGGGGGCGAGCGGCAGAGTCCCCCTCCCTCCGCAGCCAACCCGGGTCGCTCGCCCCTCGCTGCCCCTCTCCAAGAAGGAAACTCCGGAGGAGCCAGGGCTTGGCCGGGACGGGGCTGCTGCTGCTCCGCCRGCGGCTCTGAAATTCAGGCGGCGGCACGCGCCCCTTGGCACCGACGGCCTGGATGGTGCTCGCAGGGGTCCCTCCCCTCGTGGCATTGACCGAGCAGCGTCTAGAAATCACTAAGGGCTCGGCTTTGCCTTCCTGCCTCACGCGTGAAATCGATGGGGCTGCTAGYGGAGGAAGGCTGTCGTGTCGGGGTGGAATGGCAGCGGCCTCTCCCTAATTAATTTTCTCAGTGCTTGCACGGTGGCTGGCACGGGAATGTTCCCTCTCTCCGTGCAGGCAATGCACCCATACCCAAATCTGCTGCCCTGCTCCTTCCCCTCCCGACCGCATCCCCCCACTCCCCGTGCAGATTTGCAAAACTGCAAGAAATGAGAAGAACTGTTTGGGAAAGGAGGAACAGAGGGGCTAAAGGAGAGGGTTAACAGTCGTTACTGGAAAAGGGGGTGCGCACTGCCGTTGCAAGGCGCAGGCGACCTCCCTTGCCCCCCCCCCCCCCCATAGCTTGCAGGCTGCGGCTGCGGACGCTGCACTTCGTAACGAAAGCATGCTCAAACGAGCCAGACCTATTACGAGGCTCCTTATATCTGTCGTATCAAGAGCCAGGCTGCTCTGAGGATGTGAAATCAGCAGTGTCACGGCTATCCTGGCAGTGAAGGCTGCAAGACAGTTCTCCCTATTCCTCTGCAAGCATCAACCCTTTCCGCTCCCCTTCCCGTGGCAGACTTAGAAACGCAGCAAACTGTTCGCATTGCCAGTATGTAACAAGGGGCTGGCAGAATTACCATGCTGAAAATGTATGTTCACAGCTGAACAATTCATATTTTAGCTCCTTCACCTGGTGGTACATTTTTTTGATATACTTGTGGCAATGGATAAAATAGATTCATTAGCTTTGATTAACCTTCTTTAACTAGAGTTAAAAACCTGCTGCAGACAGCTCTGCTACCAATGCAGCCTTTAAGATGCTTTATCATGTTTAAGACCCAATTACTGTTGTACCAAATAAGAATAAACCATCACAATAAAATGTGGCGCACACAGCCCTGTTAAAGCTCACGGCAAATAATCATTAATTTATAACAGCAACTTCCCTATTTCTATAGTTTCATTGATGGCTACAGTTAATTCAAGTTGAAAACAATGTAACTTGACACTGATCAAACCAACTAGTTTTCTGGTTTTATTGACTTTTGCCTTTTCTTTTCTTTTTTTCTTTTTTTCTTTGTGTTTGGAGTCTCAAATGGCTACTTCTTAATAAACCCTCATAAAAAAACAGGCAGAGAACAGCAAGGCATAGATGAAAAGGCTTTGGGGGAGATTTTCAAAGGCACAAAAGGTGCCTAACTCCCATTGACTTTCAATTATTGATTCATTTTTATTACGAATTTTGAGGAATTAGGAGGGAGAGTTGAGTTTTATGCAGTTATTTGTTTGTGCCAGCAATGAAACTAGAAGTTTTAAAGAAAAATGATCTTTAAATCAGTAATTGCTTAGAAACTTTTTGTTGGTTCATCTGCAACCTATTTGCTTTTCTGCTTTTCAGAGGACTCTTTGATCTTAATAAAAAGTCCAGAAGGAATACAGAACATAAATGCACTTGTTACTGCAGCTTTTTCATTTTCGCCTAGGACCTGATCCTGCACTCACTTAAACAGATGATTAACTTCATAAACGTTCGGTTAGGCATACTCATCAGTGTAAAACTGCCTATCTGCTTAATTTCTTCTGCAGGATCAAATTCTGTGCTAATTGAAAGAGCTTCCATGTGTTTGTTTTACATTTCCTTGCATTTTGGCATAACTGGATCTGGAAAGCAGATGCAGAATGCAACGTGTTAATTTTGGACAGGGTTTGACTGAAGTGGGAATAATAAACAGTGAGATGCTGCAGCTTTCAGGCAAAGCAGAGTAACAACAATTAAAAAAAAAGGAGAGAGAGATACTAAGGGAACAAGTCTCCAATCAGTAAACTAACAAGAGGAGCTTAATGTTTGACTTAGCTGAAGCCAGGCCACCAGGATTGCTAGCTGCTGTTTGGGAGTGGAAAATGTTAGTGTTTGCAGGCCAGTCTTTCTGGTCTTTTTTTTTCAACTGTGTTTTCTCTTTTGAGTTACACAATTCTGTTTCTATAATAAGCTAAAGATGGGGCTCTGGTTAAAGTACAGATTTTTTCAGAAAATGAAATGCAAATTCCCAACAATGCAAAACATCAAGGAAATAAACTAAATCCCCATGGTTACTAATTTGGAAAGTTTAGGTCAGAGACATGATCTAAATCCAGTTACCTCTTCGCTGGGATTTCGTGCCCAATGAATTTTGCTGCTGGATAGGGTCATGACTCTCGTTTCTGGGCTGATTTGGGGACATTGTGCTCAGTAAATATTGCTACTGGTCAAGGTCAATGCTATGCCTTCTATGCTGATTTTATGTACCAAAGTGATTTTTTTTCTTGATCTTTTTTCTGGTCCCATGGTGCCCAGAAGTGACCAAACTCATTCAAACTTTACATGTTGGTTCTTTCAATAGTATCAGACACTCTAGTGGTGCAAACTGTTATAATACAGCTGAATTAAATAAAACAATATTAGATCTGCTCCTGGTGTAAACTGGTATATCTCCAGGACCAGCTGACAATTTCAGTAAAATTCTTTGGATTATACATGTTACCCGGGCAAGTAGTTCCAATGTTTGCAGTGGAACTATTGCCCCATGATTTAAAATGCCCATGTGAATTTGCGAAACATAACTCACATCTTTTGAAAAGAACTATGAGAGGTAGAAGACGGTATATGCTTAATATATTTCCCTGTAAGAACCTCCCGTCCTACTCCCACTGAGTGAAAGAGAGCTTTGCTACTCTTTTTCCTGGAGCAAGATTAGAACTTAAGCAAGCTATATGTTATGCTTTGGATTGTTAATGTTTTCAAAGAATGCCAGATACTAGACTGCAGCTAAAACCTCTTCAAAAGAACCCAGATTTAATATTTCATCAGAAGAACAGAGAGGGAGATTTACTAAACATCAAACAAATAATAATACAAATACCTCCTGAAAGCAAGTCAGTTATGAAAACCATTGAATACAAATGTTCCAATTGACATTGCTGGTGCATGTTTGTGGGCTTTTTGTTTACACTGCCACATCATGAAAAATAAAATACACTCAATCTGTGCATAATGATAAGGGTATGCTTTTATCTCTGAGTTTGGTGACAGGTGAAAACCATTCGGGCTTCATTCTTCTACCTGATATTTGCACCAAGAAACCCTGAAGAAAAATACTGCTTCTGTTCCAGCTGGGTGCATTTTTCTTTAGTCTGGTACATGTGAGGAGAAAACATCTTTAGAGAAGCAACTATGTCTGATCCTGGACAATAGCTAGCTTGTGTATATTGTGGAGACAAGGATATACAATAAGGATGGCTCAGAATTAAAAGTGTTAACCTGAAAATTAATTCTGTGATCTGCCATTTACTTCCTTGTAACCCTGGTCAAATCACTTAAGCTCAAAGGAATCAGTGGAAGCTGAGATAGCTACAGTCAAGTGGGTGGGCTTAAACTCCCTGGCTTTATCCAGATGAGAGTATTTTGACAGCTATTCCTAGACTGCACTAATGATTACATCTAGACTGCACTAATGATTACATTTCTGTCCCATCGGGCAACGGACCTTGAAGGTTTTTTTGCAGATGCAATTGCCTAGAGGCAGTGGGATCCTTGTATCTCAGATCACGTCTGACTGTGATGGTGGTGGCCATTCAGAGGATGGAATCGGGTCATGTTTTGGCTCAATCTGGTATGGGGGTGCAGTACTTGGATGTGAAAAAAATCCAGAAGATCTACTGAGCCCCTTAATAATCTCTGCTTTCACTTCTGCAGGCTTTAAGAGAGATTTTCATAAGGGAAAGAGGAGCAAAGGGTTCCTACTGCCCACATACCTTTATAACTATAATTATAATTTTTCTTTACAAGAAACAGTTGAAAAGGTGGAGGAAGGAGGAAAGAAAGGAAAATCTAAATACCTCTAAATCATTGGGACGGTGATTATCAGCCTCAGTTAGTTAGGGACCACTCTTTTAGCCATCTTTATTTTACACAACTTGATGACAAACTTTGGGGACAGGCATTTTTGGGATACTACACATCTATCACCTCCTAGCAAAGTTCAAACACTTTGTTAAGAGGCATGGTGGGGATTAAGGTAATGTTAATGAGGCTAATGCTATTATGATAAACATGACAGGCAACACAATGCTTTGTTGCCACAAGTATTTTTGGCTCCAGGGTAGAGCTATTGGGTTGTGAGCATTAGAGTTAACAACTTTCGATAGATTTTCCTTAGAAGCTGCTCTTAAAAGTATGATGTTGCCCTGAGAAAGAGAGCAAGCTTTGGTGTCCAAGAAGTCATCTGGCTTCTCTAACTTGCTGGACCTCCTTTCATTCAGCGGTCCTATCCCAGACCATAGTAACTAAAGTGCTTTTATGTGCTGAGAATGTAAAATAAACGCAAACCCCAGAAAGAGCAAAGAGCCGTAAATAACCAGAAAGAAGCTGCCTATACCAGGTAAGGTATACCAGGTATACCAGGAAAGAAGCTACCTATACCTGTACCAGGAACGGAAGGAATGGGATCCCACAGTTATATCATCAACCAGTGGTTTGAGAATCAGATGCAACACTGCTGAGTGTCATGAGAACATGAAGAAGTCAAACTGACATTTGTATCTACCAGTCACGGTCCCAGCTCTAGCCCTTCTCATATAAATGTCATTACCACCGTGGTGATCACCATAGGACTGCAGCCTGAAGGTCTTGTGTCAGTCCAAATGCGGTATCACCGAAATAAGTCAAATTGCTCATTTTCAGTACAGCCCAACTGCATATGATATTTGGCAGTTGAAGTCTAAAATGCAGATTTACCATGTGTGGTGTCAGTGGGCAGTTGTTCTGTGGAACCTGTACTGAAGGGAGTTTGAGCTGTGACCCTATACCATAAGCAAGATTTTAAACCAATTGGAAAGCACGACATTAAAAAAATTACAGAAATATAAGACAGTTTCCCCCCTCCCCAAAAGAAATTGAATCCTTTTGAGCTGTGAAAGAATAATAGGAAATTTATACTCAATTAAGCCACTCAAGCAGAGCTGTTAATTAACCTTATCAGAAAGGACATTCCATTTTTATAGACTTGAGGCTATCAACTAGCACTGGATTTTTTTTTAAGCGGAAGAAAAAGGTGCAATACATTGATTTTAATGTACAAAAGCATATCCAAAGAAAAAATAGTACAGATCCAATCCAATCCAACTTTTAAGAAAGTTCAATATGAAAGGAATAAAGGACACAAGAAAAATAAGGTGAGGAGAAGCTCTAGCTACTAGAGCTGCTATAGAATATCATGGATTTGGAATAAAAAATTACATCATGGATCACAGCATGTTTCAAAATCTATGACTGTATTTAGAAGGTCAGAATTCTGTTGGATAGTCTGATGGACTAAATCTTACATAAATACTGTGCTATACCTACCCAAATAAAAATATCAGTAGAGTCTATCACTTTCCACCCCTTAACATGAGATAAAAAAGTAGAAAATATCATTCAGAAAAGTGGAAAATTTACTGGAAATTAATGTGGAAACATGATCATCTTAAAAAGCAGCAAAAATGCCACCTAATAAACCAGAAACTATTGAAACGTAACAAGAAAAGGCACTATAAATCGTGCGAAACACATCAGAATATAGAAGCATTAGAACAGGTTGATAATGACCTGCTCTGATGGGAATTATGAAGGACCAGTGAAACCAACACACATAAAATACCTAGAGAATAGGAAGTTCTGCTCTCCTGGAAGTAAGCTGAGTTCCTCTGTATGGACATCTGTGTAAATGAGAGCATAGTAATTTTTTTATAAGCAGCACAACAGATTCATTCTATCTTTCAGTAGCTGTTTTATCAGCTGGTATTTGTGTTTATAAATGACTGAATATATGTACATGTAACACATGCACACACATACAACTTATATGTGTATTGGAAGTTAGGAAGATTTTTTAGTAAGATTCTTCTCATGTTCAAGGAGCGTATTAATTCTAGGAATAGGAAGAGTATGCTTAAGTTAAAGTGTTTAAATGCTTTTCCTAAAAGTCTAGTGATGGTTCTCCTGAAAATTTTATGATATTCTTAAATTATACAGATCAGGAAGGCTCTCTTTCAAAGCACTGGGCTAACTTGAGCTCATTTTGTTCAGGACAATATTTCTCAAATAGAGCAGTAATGGAAACAATCTTCCCTTCCGCCAGTTATATCCAAGATTAAAAAAGAAGTTGTTAGTCTGTGTCAGAATGAAATGGAGATCTTTGAAGTCTCAGCAAGGACTCAGCAAGACGAGAACAGTGTGCAGAACTGCCAGTGAGAGCTGGGACGTGAGAGAGCCATCCTTACTTCCTGGCTACCAAACATCTCAGGAGAAGTGATCACTGCTAGATCACGTAGGACAAATGCAGTTTGATCAAATGGTTCATCCTGGAACTTCCATCATGGGAATTTTTTTAAAGGCCATTACACTTTCTTAAATTTCAGTGAAAATTTCAATGAAATTCCTCTGCTGAAGTTCATCATTGACTTACTTAAAGTATGTGAAATAAGACTGCTAGTCTGTCCCATATTGACAGGACAGATTGTTCCCTGTATTGTATTCTGCTAACGAGTTGTCCGTTTTAGTGTTGAAAAAAGTTTACAACTTTCTGCAGGGAAATCAATCCTGTCAAATTTCATTTCTGGGGAAGATTTTCCTGTTCTTCGCTGTCCACTGTCTGTATGTTCAGCCAATTACTTTTTCCTTGCTCCTTTCATCTCAAATAATTGGTTTGAATGGACACAGTTCCAAAAATTCAAGAAAAAAGAAGTGGGGCAGAAACCAAGTATTTCTAAGCGATTTGTATTTTGGAGCAGGGATATATTATGTTGATGGATAACATGTAGCATTTTATTTCAGCAGCATCTAACAATGTCATTAAATCTGTTGTGTCACCTAAGCAGAGTCACTAGAGCTCTAGAGCATATGCAGATATAATAAACGATACTGCCTGGAGAAAAGTGAATTTCCTTTGCATTAAAGTACAGTGGGGACTTTCAGAATTTTATAGTATGTGGTTAAGTTACACTTTCACCTCTAGATCTTCAAATTCTATGAACCATTAGCAGCTGGAAATGAAAAATACAGAACAAACTTGCAGGGAAAATATTGCAATCCCTATATAAGCTTGTAAATACTAGTATTGCAGACTGCAGGTGGGTACATGTGTTTTATAATTCCAGAAAGAGACAGGTAGGGGAGCTCTTATAAATATGTTGTAAAGCAGTAAAGCACACCAAATGTAAAAAAAAAAAAAAAAAAAAAAAAAAAAAAAGTTTAGTTTTGTGAAGAGAGGAGAACTAAACAGTCATTTTAGAACCCTTCCTCTTCTGTGGAAGCTGGGTTGGAATTTGCCAGTATATGTTGAATGGGGCAAATATTTTTCAGTGGGTAATATATGCATAATTAAGATTCAGGGACACTAATGCTATAAGCAAATTTAGAGCAAATTTCCTAAATGGTTTTGGCTGAAAGAAGTGGGAAAGAAGGCTTTACAAAAATGTTAAATAGTTTAATTTTGTATAACTAGTTTCAAAATATTTGAGTATCTTTCCATCTGGAATAACCTCCATATGCTTAAGAAAAAAGAGATTCACTTATATATGTATGGAGAGAGAGAAAAAGAAGTTTAAAAAAAGGTTATATAATTCCTTTTCCTATCTATCCTCTTTTCATCTTTCCCTTCCCTAAATGTTCTTGACTGATGATTCAGACTTTTCTGAATGACTCTTTCCTGTTGTTTCAATCTGGACTGGAATTTGCCTTACATTTTCAGTTTGACCACTCAGCGAAAGGACCTATACTCACCCTGTTTCACATGCAAGTCTGCTGCGCTTCATGTTCCTCTGAATATGAAGAAACAACAGCTGTAGGCCACGTAACTTTGGTGACAGCACTGGAAATCTTGTGCTCTCTTCTCTTTGAACTACCAAGACATACTGCAGCTTTCTCCAAGAAGGCCACATCAGTCACAAACCATGCAGAGAAAGATGTGACCCTCTCGTTTTATCCTCCCAGAAAGCGTGTGTGGAGGCACCACCACGCACATAAAAATTCTCCCTCGAGACAGCACAATCCAGTGGGCAACATCATAAACCAGAAAATAAGACATCTACCATCAACGTGCTGTGCCAGCCATTGTACCCCTCTTTTTCTCAGTTTCTTCTTCTACCTCTGCCATATATTTAGCCTGAAAAAGCTGTATGGCAGGAAATATCTTTTTATGTCTTTGCACAGGGATGCAAAGAGAGGGGCACGGTCTGGATTAGAACCTTTAGTCCCTTCCATAATGCAAATGAATCCTATTAAGGGATGGAGGCCTTAAATAGCCTGCACTGAACCTTCTGTGAGCAATTTAGATAACTTTTTAAACAAACCCATTCAACATTCTTCATGAACAAAACAGAACTACTGTGCTAACCTCATCCCATCATTCCTAGGCCCCAGAAGTCCTACAAAAATGTATCAGCAATTAGTTTTGAATTAAACAGAAAGTGATGGAACAAATGCAAAAGTATTCACCTTTGTAACATGGCCACATTGCAGAGATATAAGAGCACAGCTGTTCTCGCCTAAAAAGGAGAATTCCAGAAAAAGAGAGGCTGGGAAAGAAGTCAACAATGGGCCCTGGAACTGAACATCATGCTCAGATTAATTTAGAAACCACTAAACATTTTGCCAAAAAAGAAAAAAAAAGTAAAAGAAAAAAAGCCCATTTTTTTATTAGGCAATAATACGTGTGATTTAAATCCAGCACTTGAAGCTGAAGTTCAGACTTCCACTCTTGACACACCTTTGGGCAGTCTGGTTGTGCAAGCAGAAATGGACCTGGTATATTATTTAGTGGAAAATGAACCTGATCCAGAAAAATCAGTACTCCAGGGGTAGGTTTGGATTCCAAATTTACCTACTAGCACAATATCAAAATTATAGGAGTCCAGGAGGTCTGAGGGGAGAGAACAGGGCTTGCTAGAAAGGAAAGAATCCGGAATGAAAGGCAGGAATTCATCTGTTTCGTATTAATTTGTATTAATTTACATTTAATAGTATAACCACCTGTATTAAAAGAACGAATGTGAAGTATTTGCAGTGATTGTCCCATGTAACTTGATACGCAAGGATAAACAACTGGATATGGTATAGGACCTGGCAAGACAGAGAAGAGCGGAAGCGGGAAGCGAGAAACCGCTCCTGGGAGCTGCACCAGCTCTGATCACAGCTCCGCGTGCTCCCCTGCAACCGGAGCGCTTGTGCTTTCCCATCCGCGATTTCAAAACCGTGTGCTTGCTCTGCAGAGGGCAGCGAGCACTCCCCGTGCTGTCGGCGGGTGAAGTCCGCTTTACGCTGAGCTGAGGAGCTGGCCTTGCCTTCAGTATTTAAATCCAGACTCTGAACTTGGCCAACTGTGAAAACATACCAGGCAGGGACATTTGATTTGGACTCCAGTAATAATTTGGCAACGTCAACCTTTTTAGAGGCTCCTCGCTTATATTCTGTTGTTATTATAAGAGGTGCTTTGGATTTACTTGCTGAACCTCCCCAGCTCCTATCCCACTGCAGCTTGCTAAGCTCTATGCCRACACCTGCGCAGTGCGTGCGTGCATGCAGTTAACTGCTCCAGAAGAGACCATACATCTGCTGCGGCGAGCCACAAAGTTTGGAAAACTGTTACATGTCATAAGCTTGGGTGGCCTTTTTTAACATGTTCCTGGGCTAAGAGTATTCTTTAGGAAGCCAGACCTCCCCTCTATGAAGCGCCAGGCAAGTCCTGCAAGGAGCTGAGTAATTTTCTGCTTGCCGTAAATTTGGTGGATCAAAGTCTCATCGCAGCTTCGTGGCCATTGATGAGTTGAGAATGGACAAAGTGCTCAAAGCTTTTGCGGTTACAGCCGGTGAGGAAGTTTGAGGGCTGCAATGCAGCCAAGCTGGTGCCATCTGAACTGCAACTGGCCGGAAAATCAAGCCTGTCCATGTTACAGGCCCTATCTGGCAATTTCTTGCATCTCTCAGCAAGAGAATTACCTTTTTTGATTGCATTATTAGTGGGTTCCCAACAGATGGTGCTAATGAGACTATTAAGTAGCCTAACCCAATATGCAAATGAACTCTGCGAACAGGACTGCTGGGACCTATCCTTTTCTTATTCCTAGCTTGTGCTAAAAGGCAACTCTATTAAACATTATTACAAGTGGCTTCCGCAGGCTGAGAAATTTGGAAGGTTTTAGAGTCACAACCGGGGAAAGCACAGAGAAGTCTGTCACTTATCAGAAATCTAATCAGACTGGCAGCCGAAGGGTCTGGGAGCTGGGAATTAATTAATACAGGTAGACCAATCTTGAATCCTTGCTACTGGTATTTAACAAAGCTGTGTCCAAAAGCCCTTTCAAAGACTGTAAGAAAGTCGTCTTTGTTTGTGTGGCTGATTGAATGTTACTCGGTTACCTCCTTTTACACACCATGGTATTATGTAACACACCAAATACAATGTTTAAGTAAGGTTAGTGTTATGTTATACAGTCTAACAAATAAAAGGATGTTTAAAGTTAAGGCTGACATTCCATCCTTAACTTTTTGTACCTTTGTGTTACATCACACCTCAAACATAACATTGATTTAGGGCCCCTGCCCTGGCTCTATCAAGGCACAAGGAGATTAATTACATTAAATACATTATTCCAACCTTTGTGTTAACTGCCCATGCCTTTACTGGTTTACTAATTTCAACCTTTAGGTAATGTCAGCTTTTTGCACACTCTGTTAGGCTCTCTCTCTCTCTCTCTCTCTTTTTTTTTTTTTCCCCCAGAAGATCCCCAAACATTAAAACAAGGGTAATTTGATGTGCTTTAAGTTATATTTTGTATTTTCTTTTCCAAGCTGGGTAATACGGATCAGCTTTTCTGCGTTAGGCACATGCAAATAAACATCATACATTACAAATATGCAAACAACTTCAGAATATAACTACTGAATGTGTTTGTTCATATTATGTTTCTGGGATAACGTGTTAGGTATGTGTAGCTGTATAGATACAACTGGCCATTCATTTAGGCTCACACAGGAGTGTGTGGCCTTATTCTTTCAAAATTAAATAGTATTATTGAATAATATTGCATTTGAGTTATTATTATTATCATTATTGATTTAAGCACATTCATTTTCAAATTTTCAAATTCATCAAGCTCTGATATAATACTTACGCCCATTGTTCAATGTAGAACTAAAAGGTATTTTGTTTTTCACTGGGGAGATAGTGAAAAAGAAAAGAAAAACAAAACATCTATTTTGTTTGTTTGCACCATGGATACTCCAGAATTTCTCCTGTTGCATTTCTTTTTCTGAACAAGTTTTAAAAACCTGAAAAAATGAATTTACAGCAGAAAAAAGGCTAGTCCTTTTCTGTAAATTTCCTAATAATATAAGAGCTCTACCAGTCAGAGCTCATGTTCATCTGTCCAGTATCTTGTCTCCRAAAGTGATAGTTGGAAACATTATAAAAATGAGTCAAGTGCTCATGCAGAAATAGGCAAGCATGTCCCCAGTTTCTTTTAGACGTTTCTTAATGACTGTGCCTTTTCCTGAGATGCATATTCTGCCTATGCTGTGCAGCTATTTTAGTATTAGTTGCTGATGGGCCACAGGGCTTGGGCCAAGGAGCAGCGCTCTCCCGGGATCTGAGGAGGTAGGAACCGTGGAGCGAGGTGAAGCACAGGAAATTCTTTCCCTCTATCAGCATCTCACTGGTGTCTAGCCAGATTTGTGGTGGTGATATCTTTCTGAGAACAAACTTGGGCTTCTCCCAAACTATGTGTTTTTGTTATTGTTGTTGGAAGGGATGTTGTGGCTGCTTTCAAAGAGAGGAGCAGAAGCAGCTTCACCTGGAATGAATAGAGATTCTAGGGTCTTTGATATAGAAAATTTATTAGAAAATTTAACTTGAGAAGTTGGACATATGACCAAGGAACTATGACAGGAGCTTCACCAAGGATCTGCGAAGACCTGTAAGTGCTTCAGGATTAGCCCATATGTTGGAGGCTTGTCTCCAGCACTGACCTCTTCTGTGATCGTGAACAAATAATATGCTAGCACTATCTGTTTTCTTCTGTGAAAGGGAGAAACTGTACTTTTGGTCACTAAGGACATGTGGGGAGGTGCTGAAGATCATAGAGCCTGTCCTGAAATTTGAGTTGCTGACTGTCAGGGGTATGTCCTCTTGGAAAGAAAACAGGAACTGCAAGTGGTCCAAATGTTTCAAAGATTGGCTCCTATTTGTATAGAATGAGTTGGGGTATTTCTCCGACACTCACAATAATTTTCAGATTTATTCCTCTCCCACTCCACCCTGTCCTCATCTAAAGTCACCAGGGTGATTTCAGTGGCAAGAAAGCTAAACATAGTTTTCTATCGTGGCTGCTTGTAGTACTGTGGTATGGGTGACTGTGTATCAGGGAAGAAGAACAGCAGCTCTGTGTACACAGTCTCTTCTTTTGGCCCTTCTTTTGGGTCTCTTTTTTTGAAGGGGGATTGCTAGCATCAGAATCACCTCCTGGTTGAGCCTTAATATCTCACCTCAAGCTGAAGGCCAAACATTTCCAGCTCTGCTATTTTAGATCCTGATTCCATTCTCGAGGAATCCAGTTAAACTTATAGAGTAGCATGACTCTTATGAATGGTTCTTGATATGTAAAATAACAAAAGACAATTCATAAATTACTTTGCATGTGACAAATCTCATTGGGACTTGATACTGTGCAGGATAAAAGATGTCAAATGTGTTTGGATTGCATCAGTCTGTTTACCAGAGATCAGCATTTGCACTGCGAACGTATTGTCCTGCCGTACACTGCAATGCTGAAAGAAGGATAAAAATAAGCAACAGAATAAAAGGGCACATGATTTCCACTGCTGGCAAGGTGACGTCTGCCATCCTGGCTGACACACCAATGATTAAACTCCAGCCTTCCAGAGCTGCTGCTGTTGTAGCTTGAACTGGAGTCAAACCTTCATAGCTGGGCTGTAACCGTCATGGTCTTAATGTATTGGACATGCCTTGTGACCCCTAATATACAGACATTCACGCAGGGCTGGGATTGTCCCCAGATGCCTGTTAGGACTTTCAGTACCAGACTCATGAACGCTGAAAGATAGCTATTAAGTCCAAAGGATGTAAAATAAATTTCAAATTAACACATAGTTTGGATGATGGTTTCAATCTCACAATTCTATTTCCCTGAATTCAACAGTCTGAGAAAATGTCATGAGCAAGATTGGACCAAAAGCTTCACAGTTCCATTTTTTTCTGGGAGACAATGGAGCTATTCTTCTTTCCAGTAGGAAGCAAATGTCCTAATATACTTTCTTATGGTATTTTGACATTTGCACTGGCTATGGGTTGGAATCAGGGTGACATCATATAAAAATGACTATTACTTGCAGAGGAAAGTTACCTTTTTCAAATCAGTGAAGCTTCCAGTCATTCTGAGGAGAAAGATTTGAATCATATGTCCATTCTTGTTCACTTAAGATAGAAAAAAGATTTATACTTTATCCTTCTTACTAACATAAATTTGTGTTATTTTTTACCAAAACCCCTGTGCATTCTCTGGGACCCTGTTTCATCAGGAACAGCACTGAAATAGAATAATAGGAAAACAAAACAAAAAAACATGTACTTACCCCAAAGAGCTTGCAAAACAAGTAGAAGATGAGACTTAGAGAAAAAAGGAGTATGTGACAATGCAGTGGGACACTTAGTAAGCAGAAGTACTGGTTGTTCTTATCTTAGAGTTCACTAGAGGCAGAATTCTGCACCAAATCCATCCATGCTGCATATGTCCTATAGATGAAGTCCCAAGCTCACTAGTGCTATTAACTGGCCTATTTTTCACTATAACAAAGAAATAGGCATCACAACTTTGGTAAGCTTTTGTTTGGCTCTGTGCCACTTCAGCCCTTTTCTACACTGGAGGCAAAATGGCAGAAAGCCACAGGAGGAACAAGATAATCATCTTGCTTTTAAAAAATAAAATGCAGAGGTGCAAATGCAAGTCAGGTTTCCAGAATCCAGCACAGGGCTTAACTGGGACTCCCAAACCTGAGCCCATCAGGCAGGAAATCGCAATCCTGGAAGAGGAACGAAACTCTTGACAAGAATCTAAACTTTGGAGCCAGCTTCCCTACAGCTGTGCTCACGTTGCCTTCCCGATGCCCCGTAAATGGGGAATGGGCAGCGGGGAAGAAACTGCTTTCCTTTCTTTTTGAATTCAACATGTGTGCTTAAAGTACAAGAGCACTAAAGAAGAAAGCAAAATATCTTTCCTAACACAAGGACAGAAAGCGGGGAAAAGCCAGATCTGCCAGAGCTAAGTTTTAAATCAGAAAGGCATTGCAGTGCCTGCTTGCAGTCAGGAGGAGGGAGGGAGCGTGGGGAAGGGAAGAGATCAGAACTACAACTTAGCGTCCCTTAGGGTATTTCCTCAGTGGATTGCACAGTCATTTGTAAAAATCTACTGTGACTGTTACGCTCGCACTTACTTCTTGTTGCTTTATTCCACATGCGGCCCAACATGTTTTTCCACTGACACGCAGATTTTGAGCTGTTTTGTTTGGACTTGCCAGCGGAGGGGCTTCAGCTGACACAAAGGGCTTATCAATAACATTGAACCTTCTTTGACAGCTGTTTTTGCTTCCCGACACTCCTGTTAGAGAGGAAAAAGGGGTGGCTGCAGGGAAGGGAAGCTTGAACTGCAGCCAGCAAGATCCATGGGTAGCACACTTCAGGCAAATCTAGAATTACGTCCCTCCTGGCTCCAATTTCCCAACAACGCTGAGGCCCCCTCAACTCGGCACCAACAGAATAAGCCTTCAGTTGATTGCTTTGGTAAATCCATCATTTTTGCATCCTAATAATTAGCCTAGCAGCTGTTGCAAAGCTGGAAACATGACTGTTTCCTTTTTATTAAAGGGATCACTTCTCTAAATGAGTGATGTCCATTTTAACTCTCCCCTGATATGCATAAATACACATGCAGCCAGTGTGACTGTAGGCATGAAAAATCAGTAATGGGTATATGATTCTCAAATCTAGTAGAACTGATAAAAATCAAGGTTGCTGTCAGCTGTGTAAATTGAGAGCTCCGAGTGAATTTGGTGGCTGGTCTGGGAAAAGGGTTTTTTTTTGTGCTGGTGAGTTGCTCCCTCTCGTGGAAAACCAGCATGCCTGAGCCGTTCAGCGCTGAGCAAAGTGCTGCTGTTCCTTGGATGACTCTGCTTGAGGCACAGTGTGAAACCTAGAGACACACACACACACACTCACAAACCTGACCCTGTGAGCATGGAAAACATCCCTGCTCTCTGGGTCTTATGCCAGGAAACTTGTCTCGCTGAGAAGAAATTTTTCGGAGTGAAAAGAGTCTGCCCTCCCATAGCCTCATCATTATCGCCTTATGCAGCCTCATTAGTTTGCCTATTTCAGAAACCTTGTACAGCACAGATCTGGTGGTCCTGAAAAGCCAGAGACGTCTGAAGCAAAGAAAGATAAGAAACAGAACTGGTCTTTTTTTTTTTTTTTTTTTGCTTTTTTGTTCTTTTGTTTTGGTTTGTTGGTGTTGCTCTTTGGCTTTTTCCAGGCCAAAATAAAACCTATTTGGGGGGAGAACTGGTTGCCACTGAAGGGCTTTCCTCTTTCTGTTTCAAAAGATTCCCCCTGTTTCTGCAGTTCAGCTAATCCAACCCCTTATCCGTTCTCCCCGCCACAAGAATAAGCCAACTTCCCTGTCATCCCATGGGTCTGATTCCCCTCCACCCCCCGCTAAGGATAATCACATGTTCTGGACCAGTATTTTTTTATTGCTTTTATCGAGAGATTTTATTACAAAGGAAAATATGTCCTGTATTTCTTAGGCTGGAAGGATATAGACTTGGCAGTTAGGAACCGCCATAGCAATTTTTAGCACGGTGGTGTGGTTTACATGGATTAATCTGCAGTAACTCTTTGGAACGCTCTTCAACCACTCAGAAAGCTGCCTCAGTCCAAACAGTTTATAAGCTAAATAACAAAAGTATTGTAAATATTTATTTAACGAGACATATTTTGAATAACTGACATGTATAGAGCCTTCCTAGAGAGTGTGTTATCACCATCAATTTTCATGGTCTGATATAATAATAACTACCAGTGTAAACCGTGGCAGGGAAGATGCTGACAGTACGAGGCCTCTGTTAGAAGCAGTGTAATAATGGGGTAAAGCGACTGCACCAGGCTGCGAAACCAAATTGCAAAATCGGGATTCAAATTCAGTTTGCTTTTGCCTGGCAAATCACTGGGAGAAAGCATACGTGCGTTAGCTGTTATTAGAGAGTGACTGAAAATATGCGGTAGTTACCATGCTGTTGCGGTGTCACTGTACAGGGGTTATGCCTTTTTAATAACTATCCACCAGACAGAGGAAGAAACACAATTTATAGAGCGTCATTTTCTGCTTTCATCTCCTAAATTCTGAATGGTGTTTTCATGCCATGGTGATGGGCACTGTCTTACCACCTGTACAGACTAAATTAATCTGGGGAAACACAAGGTTAATTACCTAAACATATTGCTTATATTTAACCCTATTGTTTCACATTTAATGTGCATATTTTTAGAAGCTAGATAAAGTTATTTGTGCTGCAAATGGCTCTCAGTTACGAGTTCATGAACCCTCTGATTAATATGAATTAGAAACGATAACACAGTAAATGTGTAGATGATCTAGGAAAAGAAGCCCTGCTTGCTAGTCTTGTAATTATTACACGTAGTCTCAGCCTTGCATTCAGTTCTTTTGCACCAAGAAATGGCTTCTCACCCACCGGTATCAAAACCAGCTCAAATCCTGGGCATATTTCACAACCATTTTTTTCCCCCTCTGTGTGTCTGTAGTGATGATGGATGGCATGGGCTGCCTGTCCTTAGAAGTGAATGTATTTATTTGTCCACAGGATATGGATAGCACATGAAATTGCAGTGGTAGTGTAAACCTCCCCCCACACATCACCCTCTGTCAGCGTGGCTCAGCTCTGACAAAAAGGGACACCGCAAGCCATGGGGAAATTGTGTTTAATTCCAAAGTCACACCGAGCGCCGGTGGCAGGCTGACCATGAGGACTTCCAAGTCCTCATCGGCATTCGGCTGCCGTAAACCCGGGGCACCAGCCCGTCGCCTAATGATACACGGGGAGTTACGCGCGGCGCGGGCGATGCTCTGCAAAAAGCACGAGTATATCATGAGGCCTCCCTTGCCTTCATTTAAAATGCTGCTGGTGGGATGTGATTCATCTAACTTCAAACTCTGGAATAACTGGTATTAAACCCAGAGGATGGTTTTATTAAAAAAAAAAAAAAAAAGCCAGCTTTAAAGGGGTGGGGGTTGAAAACAAGAAACACGTGCGGGATCTTTTAGGTCTGATTTCTTAAAAAAAAAGGAAGCTGTGCACTGCTGCCACAGCCGCACGCAGGAGTCGGTGTAGCAACCAGCCCTGAGCAGTCACAGCCTGCTCTGCCCACTCAGGGCAAGTGTCCCTGCAACACAGATGGACAAGCGACCGGGTATTTTGATCGGCCGCGCTCTCTTTTCAGCAGCTGACCAGTTTGAACGCTGCTCCTTTCACTTCCAACCATCGGGATTATTTTGGCGTTTAAACGGGGCATCCCTCGCGTGCTAGGGAGGCTCACAGATGCCGTGGAGGTTGCAGGGGGGATGCTGGAGCTGAGCAGACCTTAGCTGGTTACAGTGCTGCTGAGTTACATAAGCCGAGAAACTTATGAGAAAAGCGTTTACTGAGATTACCCTTCTGGTAACCTCTTGCAACATAATAGCGATACAGGATACTGTGATTTGCCACTTTCCAGAATCTCAGTCCTGGATGTAAAACAAGTTATTGTTTTGAGAGTAAAAACGTTGCTTTTTTTTACTGATGCATGTAAATACTATATTGATCAAGCTGGCAAAAGATGTTTATACCAAGATTTGATTTATTAGATGTTTTTTCTTCCAACAAGGTACAGGTGTTAGGTAAGTCAGCTTATTTCTCTTAAAACTGACATCAATATGAGAATAAAATTTCTCTGGTTCTGCTGTGATCAATACAATTGTTTCTGATTCCAATGTTGCAATAAATCCCCTATAAACACATTCTGTGCCTTCTAATAAGGTGGTGTCTCACTCCTCTGTATGTACTCAATCTGAGGGTAACTGAGAGATCTAGGAGAAAAGGGAGCTGAATATCATACACCCAGGGCAGCTGAGTTTTCTCCAGACCTTTGTCTCCCCCTTTTTTAAAGGCCTTTGATTATCTTCGTTACTGAAAGCTCCCTCCTTATGTATTTCCGGTGACCTCCTCACTTATTTGAGTATGAGAAGCTGCCAATACCTATTTTTTAACTTCTTCTGCAGAGGTGTGATTTCTTTAGTCAAATAAAATAATATCACACATATGATTACTTAACAATGAGTGCTAGTGGAGAAGTAATGCATTTTTTTGATGACAAAGTTCAGCTTAGTGCATAAACTGCAGAATAGGATTCCTATAATTGCTCTGCCACTGACTGACTCACCAGTTCTGTGACCCTGGCCAAATCCTTCAATCTCTCTGGCTCTGACTTTCTTCTTGTGTAACTTTTATCTGCTTCAGAGAAGTCTTGTAAAGATAATCTATGTTTTTAAAGCATGTTGAAATCTTGGCTAGAATGTGCTGTTATAGTTCACAGAGTAAAGTGCATGGATGCCCCAGACTTCGAATCACTGGTTAGTAATTTTGTATTTTGTGACTTGCTTTTACTATCTTGTGAGGCCAGATTGTCTGGGTGCATCTCCAGAGTAATATCTTAATGTTTATTAAAAAACCTGGCCTCAGAAAACTGCAACAAATGACTACAGGGTTTCTGGAGGACACCGGGATTTATACAGAGGCTGCACCTACACTGATTTTTCACAGCATTCAGAACGATGTCCTTAAGATCACATTCCTCAGGTTGGTCTTGGGACCGCTCACGGTGTCATGAGACCTCCTAACACTTGCACAGCCCTCATTGTGCGCTTTCAGGCAGTTTCAGTGACCCTTCGCCTCAGTTTGCCCCACCTCAGTCAGCTCCAAAGGCAAATCCCACAAAGGTGCAGTCCTGAGAGCTACCTGGGGCTTAACTTGCAGACAGCGCTCTGTGCAAGAGTGGTAGCCACGGCCAGGCCTAGAGTTTCCATGTACTGGCAGCAAYGTCATATTACAAGTGGCATTTATAGCCCAGATTCAGAGCATTGCAAAATAGACCAAGGAGAATGACAAAATATGAGATTAAAAGAATTTATGGAGGTTTTGGGAAGATTTCAAATTTCAGAATTTTTCTCTCTGCATAGATGCAGTCCCCCTAAAACTTAATCCTCACCATAGTGGCTTTAGATGGGTCCCTCAAGGCTTGTGAACTCTGTTGACCCTGAACAAATCTTGGTCTCTTGAAGAAAGGCAAAGGGAGAGCCCAGGCCTTTGGGAACATTCAAGGTCATCTTGGTGGAACCCAACACATAGTGTCCTTGGGTGATGTAGGGTTTGCTTTGTGTGCAGTTAGGTAAGCCAAGCCTGTGAAGTTTGRTGCTGGCTATGGTGTCCTGTGTGGTTTGAAAGCATGTCAGGTATAGCTGCTGGTGACCCTAGCAATGAAAAGCAGAAAGCTGCATTTTAATTGATTGGTCCCTAGCTCACACCCTCCTTCTTCCCCTTCCCACCCCATACACGCTTTGGCTATGGGACTCTTGTGGAGAGCATGAATRATGAGGCAAAGTGTGGATGCGCTTYGAAATGAGGCACCACTGCAAGCCACTCTGCTTCTGACCGACACTCATGTGGTGTAGATCTGGACGCACAGTGCACAGACCGGTGCGTGTTAGAAGGGCACTGTGGGGGTGCCATAAGTGCTGTGGGGTTAGGTATCATTCCCAGAGGTCCTCCATTAGATTAAGTCATTCCTGGCCTGAAATCAGTGTAAGAATATGCAGTATGAACAAGGATGAGCTACTCCATTCTGAGTTACCATRCCTGGATGGCTGTGAGAGTCACCCTAGAAGTATAAAGCTGGTGGGATAAGGCTAGTGTGTCCTCCTATGGTGTGAGCTGATGGCAGTTACCTGCTCTCAAAGTGGGGAAGATGCCCAATTTCTTCTTTGTCTCTTACAAGAGGCAGGACTGGCCTCCCAGGCCATGTTCTCTTCTCCTTCACACTCTGTCATAAAGATAAAGGCAGGTGAAACAGGACTAAAGAGCAATTTTCTGTCTCACAGGAAAAGTGATTGGCAAACTTGCCCGAAACAACAACAAATCACAACTGAAATCCTCTTTTACAAAAGAAAGGAGAGGAAACAAATGTGCAAACTTGAAGCATCCCAGGAATCTAAACAGAGGCCTCTTCACCATCCAGGCTCATTCCGTTTTAGTGCGCTATTTCCCAAGTTGTTGCGTGAATGATCCCAGTGTCTTTGCCTTTACAACCTTGCCTGATAGGCCATTCCACACATTTATTATCCTCGATGTGAAAAAGTGCTTCCTAACGTCTGTTCTAAATCTGTTTTAATTTCCATTTATGCTCCATTGTCCTATAATCTGTTTGGAGCTGAAAATAGAACCAAGGTATGATCTTCTTACAACCCCTGGCAATAAATTTTATTAGTATTTTTTTCCAAACTTCACAACCTTGCAGTAAATAAGAAAGCTTTATGGGGAAAAATAACCTCTATCCTCCTCCACTCTCCTCCCCATCCACAAACCCCATGACCTTTATAAACTTTGACCAATATCATTGTTTTTCCCTTCACTCCCCCCTTTTAACTTAATATTGCATTGGTTACAGGAGTAAACCAATTATATGAGTATTAAAAATGGAAGCAGTTTGCGTGCTGGCAATGTATATCTTTTACCAATGGCTGATGGAAAAAAAAATCTCCCAGCTGCTCTGTAAAGCTTTCTCTATGCAGCTTGAAACATCTGGTTTGTTTTGTGTGCAGTCTTTTACACAGGGCATTTGCAATTCTTTATTCAAATTGGATTTTTAGTTCACTTTCCGGTAAAGAGGTTGATATGTTTGTCATTAATGAGCATGATAAAAGTAATATGTATGTTATTAGAATTCARCTACCAGAACCAGAGTGGCAGGGGCTCCTAAAAGACACTTTCATTCAGTTCAGTCTCTGATCGGGGGATGAAGTTTCCTCAATGAGTTAATGTGGTTCGGTCCTGGTGGACTATAACATTGCTCCAGCAAGGCATATTTATTTGCATGATTGGCAATTAGAATTTATTGATTTCAAAAAAGGAAATCCTTCCCTSGGTACTAGTGTTTCACTCCCTTGGCTGACGTTGGACAGGAAAAGCTGTCAAGATAGGGATACCACATCTGGGTTGAAGGAGGAGAACATAATTATTTCTATTTCTCAACAGTAATTTCTCAGGATCAAGGGCACTGATGGACTCTGGAGAGAGTTCACGCCAATATTCCTTGGCAGGAAATGAGATGGTTGATGACTATAATAACAAGGCCTTTTTTGATAATCTCAGTGGAGAATGCAATGCAGGCTCGCACCCAGACTAGTTTCTACTAGAGATGGGCACTGGATCAGGCCRGTCTAGTTCAGGTTAAGGCTTTTGCTGGAATTTGGTATCAAGCCAGAAATGGACCTGCAAGAGGATCTGCAGTTGTCATTAGGAAACCGTTTCATCACCACAGAATGCTTTTAAGAGGTTCTGTCATGTTTGTCTGCGTCCCAAACCAGAGCCAGAAAAAGGACTCCCCTCAAATAATAGCAAGGACTAGAAAAGTAACTTCTGCAGGAACTGTAAAGATGGGCAGTTTAGAAATTGCAGAATTAATAAGAAAAAAATACAGTATCTACAAACAAAGGGTAAAAAGCGAAAGACTGAAGGAGGGAAAAGTRACATCCTTCTAAATCTTCATTTTCCCCTTTGCCTGCGTTTTACCTCGGATCCACTGCATTACAGATAATAGCCGCTTTGTATTGCTGTCAAGGAGAATAGATGCAAGCCCTTGTCTCCTACTTACATGGCAAATGACAGTATACAGACCAGCAAGCATTGAAATATTCTTCATTCTCCACCCTCAACTCGACCAAGAGCCTGAAAGGACTTACGGCTATCCCCTTTTGACCCATGCCCCCCATTTTCTCTCATCTATTGTTGCCAAATATGCAGTTGAAATTAATGGTACTGCTTCACCTGCCACATGTCAAACTTAATTTTACTTTAAATCAGTCTTAATTATTCTAGTGAAGTTTATAGTTTTAATGGAAAGACATTGCTTGCTTAAACTATAACGTTTATTACAAAGGGCCAAGAGAGATTTAAAGTCATGTTATCTTTCCAAAGTGGACAGCTTTAACTAGATGATATCACGTCTCACGCCTCCTAAAAAGGTGAGCTTTCTGAACCCAGCCTTTCTGTTCCCATTGTCATTTTAACCCATGGCAGCTATTTAATACAGGCCCAGTGCAAACACATGCAAACTAAACCCGGAGRCAAGGTCCAATGCCCGGTGTTGGTTTCTTCATTTGCACCAGGGTACTCTGGCACCAACTTGCTATGGACTAATCCTTGTCGTGCACTATTTTCAGGGAAAGGAGAGGGAAGAAGGGTAATTCCAGGACTGTGCCCCCCATTGGATAGGCTGACAAATCAGGTCAATGGCTAATACTGATCAGTATGAAATGCCTCAGCTCCGAGGAAGATTTAATGGTGCTCATTGCACTGTAGCTGCCTCCATCTCCCGTTGGTGCCACTCATTTGCTTGCAGGTGAAACATAAAACTAAGGGCTATTAAAGAGCCCACACTTTTTCCAGGAAGAAGGGTGTTAGTTCTGCATTAGATCCTGGCGCTAATCCAGGGTCTGTAATCACACCTTGCCAACTGTACCGAAAATTTCCCCTATGAGTTCCTTTGGCAACACCCCATTTTACAGAGCTAAGTCTGTGCAGACTGACAGCAGCCTTTCAGTCCAGCTGCATTTCAGTCGTAGGAAAATAACCCCCTGGGCGCAATTTATTAAGCACTCTGGGACATCGCTGGCAGTTTTGTTTAGTGGTTAGAACACAAAAAAAAGAGCATCGGGATCCAATATCTGGTTATTTGATGATTACAAGTAAGTTGTTTAATTTTGGTGTGCTTTGGTTTACCTGCCTCTGCAATAGGTAAAACAACATTACTAAAAATAAATATAGTCCGTAGCTATCATTTATTTTTTGAATAAATTATGCCAAGTTGGAGTATACAACTCCCTAAATTCACTTTACCTTCCTGCAAGCCAGCTACTCAAAAGATAAGCATCAGACGAAGGTTTATACATGCATTGTTTCTTCTTTTTTCTTTCTTTCTTCCTTCTGTGGGCTTCCACTTAGAAAACAGATGGTCTCTCCTCACTGACATTTTCTTACAGTTTTTAAATGATGCTGCAGTAGGGGAGAGCTGAAATGTTCAATCTAGAGCTGCTCRGTCTCAATCTAGGTTCATAATTAACAGTAGCTAAATGAAGTTTAATAAGGGCAACCGACCAACTTTTTTTTTTTTTCTTTTTCTTTTCCCAGCTGCATTCCCGGCAAGGCCATAATGAATGTGCRGCTCGTAGTGTTTCCCCTGACCGTGACTCGCTGGAATATTTAGTGTTTACCTTTCGTGATAATTAAAGGAAGGGAAATGAAGTCTAAAGGAAGACGGAGTGACATCTAATATTCCTTAATATTCTCTTGTTTCTTTAAGTGATCGCTTTTGCCAAAGGAGGGCCTCCGCCTCTTATCATCAGCCAGGTCCTGACCTGCGGGCCGGGATCCTGGCTGTAACTTGACCCTGGGACCAGGTGTGTGCCTGCAGGTCACAAGGCTGACAAAAAAAAAAATATCAGCCCATGTGGTGCAAACAAGCCATTCCAGAGCACATTATTGCCTTTAACTCCTTCGAGCCCTGCTCAGGCACAAGCATCCGAGCGCGGGCCTCTGTGCACGCCTCGCCTCTGCCCGGGGACGTGTTTCTGCGCGTGCACGAGCCCTGCGAGGCACTGCCAGCGCACCCTCTGCCTTCGCAAACGCGCCGCACGCCGATATAAGCACGTGGGCCGCCAGACTTCGGCGTATGATATATATAAAGCAGACCTCTCGTTTGGGCAAGCTCTCTCTGCTTTTGTGCGTGAAAATGGGGCTGAGAGAGTTTGTGACCTACGGAGACGTCTGCTTCGGTCCTCTGTCTTCACGAGGCTGTTGCTAAGCCGCGGGGATTTAGCAGGTACCTGGTTGTGGGTGTGGGTGAGCTGCTGCAGGTTGTGCAGCCGGTCGGGCTCCGCGGACTTTGCAGTCGTGCCTCCGATTTGCCTCCGGAGGAAATTCGGCATTAATGCCTTCACCCAGCCTTCCCAGCTACTGAAAGTACTGGGCTATTAGACACACAGTGTAAGTGGCCTCAAGGAAATTCCCGGCTATCCCTTGCAAAAAGGCAAGGTTGTCGGACGCCTGGGATCAACTGCACGCATGGGCGCAGCCAAGCTGCCGTCTAAGCACGTGGCTGCTTACAAATATTAAAAATATTCCAAACTGAGTGTTGCAAGCCCCAAATTCTCCAAGAATTTGAGCATGGCTTACCGTAGGTAGTCTTTTTTCCAACAAAAAAAAACAATATATGCAACGTATTCTTTTTATTTGTTCACTGTTTTTTTTCTTTTTTTCTCTCTCTCTTTTTCACTCTTTTTTCCCCCAGCCTTCAGCATGTCCCCAGGTCATACCTGCGAGTCTTTGTCCTCAGCTGAAACGGCTGGAGACTTTTATGGGGGGTTTGTGTCATCACACGCATCCTGGTGCACGGGCTTTTAGGCAGACTCCTCAAACTATGAATTAAAAAGCGCAGGACCTGACAGCACTGTGAACTACCTATGAAAAATCATACCTGGGTTTATGAAGCTATTATGTCTTCAAGGACATTCGGCAGCAATTCTTGAGGAGATGGTGTTACAGGGGAAAAAAAGGCCTTTTCAACATCAGTATCTACTGTGTAGCCCTGGCACAAAATGAATGCCGCTAAGTAATAAGTAGTCTGCATTGTTATGAGCACAGAGAGTGATCCAAAATCTATTAAATAGGAGACTTTCCAGTGATAGCAGTGGTCCGTGGATGGGGTCTTTGGATAGAAAATCTCACTGGTATCCCATTTGCATTGTAACAGTCTCATAACAATTTGTGTAGTAAAATCATTACCAAAAGCCATTAATAATATGAATGCATGAGCACTTCAGCTCTTTCCAAAGGGGCTAAGCCCCCCCGCTCCCTTGTACAGTCATGCAGGGTTAAAAAAATCAAAGCTTTTCCCTTTTCTTTTACTGTACATAGGAAAAAAAAAAAAACAGGTAGCCAACCCTGAGTGCTTTCATTCTTCCTCCCCCCTTTCCATTTGTGCTTGCTGCTGAAAAATAAAAATAAAAAATAGCCAAATTCATTTTAATGACACTTTATATAAACCATTTTTCCAGACTGAGATTATGGACATCACGATGTTCCACCCCATCACAAACTTTTACGGCTGACTTGTAAAGTCCTGGAGAAGGAGATGTATAAAATTCATGCAGACCATGGATACTGGAAAATATATTTGGGAGCTTAGGCAGGGACTCCTTGGAGACAGCTAATACGTAACTGAGCAGTTACCCTCCAGCGCAGAGATGGAAAGGCAGGTACCTGTTTGCTCAGGTAAAGCCTGTTCCACAGATTCAATTCAAACAGCTTGAATTTGTGGCTGAAGATTTATAGCCTCTCTCTCACTGGACCAACAAAAAAACTTATAACCAGAGATGCTCACGAACCACGGAGACACCTGCACAACACGAGATCAGCTTTACCTCCCGGTTGCCTTGCGAGATCTTCCCTGTGATTAAAATTTTCACCCATACCACACACATTCAGAATACATGGAGCTACGTGTACCTTCATATCCACATTTGCCCTTCTGCAGACTCAAACTGGACCAACAGGTTGCATCTTCCAGCTGTAGATCTTAGCAGATGAAAGAAAAACCCTACAAAAACCCATTAAAGTATTAAGAAACAGCAGTCTTCAGGTCAGTACTATTGGTACAAGACCCTCATGGACTGGAAACACTATGTTGCACTTTCTGTCCCATTTATCTTGTAAAGTGAATTTATTAATTCTCTTTATACCAGGAAAGTTATCTATTTTTCACACGGCTTTTTTTTTTTTTTAACTGCTCTTGATTACTTTTAGGAGGGTTAGGGATAATGCGTTGGAAACCCTGGAAGTCCGAAAGATTTCATCTGCTTGTCAGAACACCAGGTAAACAGGGCTTCCAAGTTTGGGGGGAAAATGATTGACTGGGAAATGATTTAATAGTAACACCTCCATGTGGAATTCTCCTCTAAAATGTATCATGTTCTGTGTATGCCTACAGGTGTGTGAGTCTATAAAAATGATAGATCTGGCTGAAAACTCCTCTGCCTTGGCAGTTTTCAATCTTTCTTGGTTCGTTTCTCAATAGAAGATAATTATTTTCACCAAAAACGCTGACAACAATGAATTTGTTTACATGTCAATGGGAGAAAAAATCCTTCATTTCTTCCCGCTGCTCTGCCACATTACTCTTTTCTTATAGTGTTTATTAACTTTACCACTTGACGTAGCACCAGATAGTTAGCCCGTAACAGTGTACCGAGACCGGTGCTGTCTTTACGGCGTATGCGGTGCCAGCAGAAGCCACCCAGCGCTTCCCAACCACATGTGCTCCCATGGCTGCCTTTGGATTAACACAGAGAATGATAATCATCCTCACAGTGGCTGTTTATAACAACAGAAGGGGGAACCTCTGTCTCAGGCCCAGGTTTACCGGAAACCTGTGTTTTTGGGCTGGGAAGCAGAGGGCATGCACAGCATGACCCTGCTTTTGGGATGCTCCACCACTGAGAAAAGGCTCTGCAGCTTCAGAGGTCCTCAGCCAAGCTCTTTCTGACCTTCTCTTAGGGCAGATGATCCATACAGAGCAGTGTTGAGATATATACAGAGGGTAGGAGATGACTGCTAAAAATTTGGCAGGCTCATGAATGAGAAGCTCCTCAGATGTATTCCTGGCTGTCTGGAGGTGCTGCGGTGGGACTGTGAAATTCGATGATTCAGCGAGAACCTTTTTCATGCATGGTCACATGTTGGGTTTTAAATCAGGCGCAGAGCTCCCAGAGCCTTCAAAAACCAGCGAGCTCACTGCTGCACAAAAAATAAAAAATAAGGAAAAAAAAAAAGAAAAAACCACCCCACTCCATGAGGGCGTTCATGGCTCTCTCCGCCCCTCCTCTGCGGGAAAGCAAAGTGCAAAAAAAATTGCAGCTCTGGGCAACCAAAGTTAAAATGTTGCAGGTGGAGTAAGAAGAAAAGCAAAGCAAAAATCTGCTCAGACAGAGAGACAAAACAAGCAACTGCTCAAGGGATTTGGCAGCGAGCGGAGGTGCCCCTTCCCCCTCCCTCCCCGCTCGGAGGCGAGCTCAGCGCGTGCGGGTGGCGGATCGCAGGCCCAGCCGCGCCGAGACGCAGGCAGACACTTCTGTCTCACCAGCTGCTCTCGCCATCCATTCTCCTCGAGGAACGGGAGGGGAAGCGAAGCTGCGAGATGGAGCTCCCTCCCGGTCACGGCGCGACAGCTCCTGCCCGCTCCGCTCCGCGCCGCCGCGCAGGTGTCGGCTCGGCGGCGGCGGGAAACGGCTTTGCCTTCGACCCGCGGCGGCACGGCCACGATGCCTTGGGTACGCACCCCCGTCCGGGCTTGCAAGATACGTGGGGGCGGCGGAGATCGCAACGTAAATTTGGAGATTCCTACAGAAAACCCAAAGGGCTACGTTGACTGATATAGGTGATCTTCCCACCGGGCAGTTGATGAGACAATCTCTCTCCATTTGCTTGGGAAAACACCAAGAGCTCTGACGACTTTAGGTATTAATAATGTGTTGCAATTTTTTTTTTCCCAGGAGAGAGGGTGTTAACCCTTATAGCCTGCTCAGGCTAAAGAACAGTCTGGATAGTTATGTTCTGTCAACTTGCCTGCCCACATGTATAATAAACTACTGCGTGATAGTATGCGTTTTTCAGCGGTTGCAGTGATTCACCCCAGCGAAGATATATCTCAATGGGGGGGAATAAAAGTGATTCTTTACATTTCGTTTGTACAAGCACCAAAGCTTGTAAAGTACTTTGGAGTCCATCTGGCTGAAATGTGCTATATATAAATGTAAGATTGTTATCACCAAAAACACATTCAGTATGGTGTTTCTCTCACATATTTTTTGATAATTTCAGTGAACCAGTTCTTTTTAATGAATAATTTCCATTGGAAAGCTTTGCTTTCGCTGTAACATAAAGCTTTTTTGGTTTCAATCCCTTGTCTGGTTTTCATTAGCTTTGCAATGAATTAGCCAAGAGGGCTTTTCCTCTCAGTTAGGTTGGGAAAGTATCACTAGCATGTGGCTGATTTTTGTGGGAAAGTGCCTATTTTTCCCTTTATTAGTTTGATTATCAGTTTTGCTCGCATTCCACTATAGACTCTTGCGGCCTCAACAGCAAATTGTGCTGTGCAGAAGGTCCTGTCTGTGCGCATGGATGTGCCTGTGTGTCTGACCACTCACACACTCATCACTACGTGCTTCCTGTGTTTCTCTGTACGTTTCTTCATATGCTGCAACTACATAAATATCCTTGTGTTTGGAGCTGTTAGAAAGCCGGTGCTCAGAAAGAGCCAGCTTTTGACCTTGTATTGACGGGCAATGCCTTGAATCCTAAATCCCAAGTGCTCTTTCTTTGGGCAGCCCCAAGTATGCCGGTCAAGTATTGTACCTGCCTGTCCAAGCAGTCACCGAACCATTTTCCGTATAATATAAACTTTTTTGGAGGTCAGTTTTACTAGGGCTTCACGAACAGTGAGGGAACATCTTTCGGTTGGATTTCTGCCCTTTAACAGACCTGGAATCTCTTTTCTCCGACATGTTCCACAATGCTAGAACAGGCAGAAATGTGTGAACAGAGTTACTCAGCGCTCGATAACATACCCAGTCCATCAGTAGCTAAACCACCGGAGTATTCAGTGCAGTGATTCAATGGCTCTGGGATGGGCTCCACCCTGAATTACAAAACCCTGTTGGAAAAAAACCCCGCAACACACATGCCATCTCGCTTGCTTCGCTTGCAGAGTTTGAACACATGCTAAGCGTGCAAGCTCCCACCTCCTCTCTCCAGACCCCTCGTACTGCAGCCCAGAAAAAACAGGCATACAGTTGCCTATCACTAGTGTTTGCCAGAAAAGTATATATTTAAACAACTCATGACTTAGAGGAAAATCATTTTAAATCAAAAGACATGGTAAAGAAATTAAAAGAAATGTATGTAAATAATATTACATAATGGGTTGAACCACATTTTACTTGCATATGAAATGTTTTTATAAACCCCTTTATGACCTCGCCATTTGTGACTTCTGGGTCTTGTTATTATTAACTGAGTGGGGAATATATCTTACTCTATCCCAGATGCAACTCCTTATGAATTCCCTCTTTCATAAACTGAATGGTTTATGTATATGTATGCATATACTTTTTCTCCTAGTAGTTTTTGCAGTAGGCAGACTTCACACACAGTATAGTGGAGTTACATCACTCCTCCGGGCACCTTCCTTTGCACATCATTAGCTTCCCAAGATAGATATAGGCCTTCCAGACAGAGATGGCAAGTTATCAGACTTGGGCAAAAATCTCCTTCTTCTGTGTGGAAAACATTGCTCTTGCAGAGCTGGAGCTAGACCCTGGCTCAAATATGAGCTGCGCTCTAGCTTCAAACACTCCTACAGCTCTTAAATGGCCAGTGTCATAAAACCCAACATGAATTATTGCCTTCCAGCCAGCTTAGTATTTTCATCTGCAAACTTTTATTACATTGTTCAGCTCTGACGTGAAATACTGTAGAGATTGCCCTGCTGCACAATGCACCCTCTTGTCCCCATCTGCACCAAAGTTGCCAGCTGATCATACACTGACTGAGAGTCCTAAGCGTTTAGCAGCAACAAAAATGTAGGTGTGCCAAGGCTCACAGGTGGTATGTTGGTACTGCAATGAGGATGGATAGATGCTCCCAGGAGGGGAGCCCAGGAGGCTGAGGAAGACCTGGACTTATCTCCACACTTGTTTTTCTCAAGGACCCTGAGACAAGGTTGAGCTGCTGGGAGTGCTACCATGATGCAATTGGTCCTTCGGTGTACCGTATGGAGATTTGCACCCATATTTCGTAACAGGAAAAGGAAATATTGACCTCATTTTCTTATTTTCTAATACTCCCAAGCCTGGTAGTGCCTTCAGAGAAGATCAGATTTCAAGTCAAAGACAAGGGCCTTGCTATGAAGCAAGAAGTTAGTTTGAAGACAGTTTTCTATTGTTTATGTAGGAGAGAAGGGAATAAAGAACTGAACAGAAGGAGGAAAGAGTTATAATTGAACAATACACAAAAAAGAATGACTACCTGTCCTGGCTACCATTGTTTTAAGCTGACTTGTTAGCTTATCTCAGCCCACTGATGTGTCATTTTCCCACCATCCCAGCAATCCAGTTCCAAAGGCTGCCATTATGTAAGATGGGGCACTTTGCTGAAGCTTGAGTGGAATCTGGACCTATGAATTAGAGTTAAATTTAGTCAAAGCAAATACACAGGGTTCTCTCCAAATTCTATCCTGAAGCTGTTTTGTAGGAGCTTTTCTAATTACTATTTTAATATGAATCTATAACTGATTATTTGACTAAATGAGGTACCTAAATCTTACTGAATTGAGGTCTTGGTTTCCAGTAACCCCATTTTTGGAGGACATTTTGATGGGCTATAGCTTCTTCTCAAATGCAATCAGGAAGTGCTTGCTTTGACATCAGTGCGAACAAGGTTTAGTCGATGTGCTATATTCTATTCAGGCAGTGAAAATAGCAAGAGGAAATGATATTTCAGCCAAAAATTCATAATCTGTTTTTCAGACCTTCACAGTATTTCAAACATATTTAATGTTCGCCCATATTTTCTGGCTCATTTTTTGATGAGAACTGCTGCAGCCAGGAGAAGGGGAGTAATGGATGAAATCTATTTTGCCATGTATGCTAGTCCCTTTGGGTGACCATTTGTATATTTGAATGTTAGTAAATGATGGAAAGTTCAGTATCCATGGGAAGGTCATTTGAAAGTCTCAGAAAACAATTTTATATGCAAGAAACAAAAACATAATCCATTTCTCATTTCAGTGGGCATCTTTTCACTACCACAATGACCCACAAGTTTGGGGTTTGTAAAGCTTATTCTCTCTCATACAAAGGCCAGTTTCAGTGCAGTTTCAAGGCTACAGGAAGGGTTAACCTCTCGGCTGCCCTCCCACGCTGTGTTTTGATCGGTGCCCCAAGCCACAGGACAGATATCTCTTTGTTTTTCCTCTTTAATATCCGATTCCCAATTCACTTGTGTAGATGATGGGACTCTACAAAACTCCCTTTGTCTCAAGTAAGAGATGCAGCACTTGCTCTGCAACTGACTTTTAATACTTGACTTTTCTTCCCACTTCAGAAAGCACCTGCTTGAGCAGCTTGATGACTAAAGAGCCTTTCAACTTCGCTGCCACCATTTTTAGATCTGATCTACTTCATAAGTGACTGAAAACCATTGTGGCTGCTGCTAAGCTGCACATGTGAAAAGAAATGGATGGTGTTGATGCAATTGTTAGTGGATGAGTGGATGTCAGGAACTGCTGCAATAATTGACACAACTATTTGGAAGTCCGAGACATGAGACTGAGGCCGTGGGGCCTTATCCAAAGGCAGCTGAAAGTGAGACATTTATTCTCTTCGCTGATGGGCTCTGTATTGCACCCTTGATCAACACAAAGATAGACTATCCTATCCCTGTCCTTCATTAGTTTTTCCCCTCCTTGTCAGAGATGGTGCACAAGGGTAAAGATAATATAGGAAAAGGCTGAACAGACTGGAGAAAAGTTTGTATCAGCTTCACAGAAGTTGATAGTGAAGATACTTTGACTTACAGCTATAGTGAACTCACCAGAGCTGTATGGACCATCAAATCAGTGCGGGTGGTGGGGGATCCAAGGAGACTGAAATTTTGCTCGCTTATCTGAGTCTGAACTAAACCTTGGACACACCTGAGATCTTACAGTTGTATCTTCCTCTGACTTATATGTGGGAAAGATACAAACAGTTTCAATTCTAGAATGTGGTTAAGAGATTTGATGGAGCAGAAAACAAGCATCGGGAATCATACTTTAATTTATAAGTTCCTAAGCGAGAAGTAGGTCTTTGTTCTTACTTCTTGTTCACAATATCTAAAGCCTTGAGGAATAAACACTTCTATAGGCAACTTGTTTATAACCTTACGGTAGGTTTTGTTTATTTGTTTCATGTGTAAATCTCATGGTTATAGCAAGAAATAAAAAGAAAGAAAGAAATCAGAGTTGATTACAGCCAGCGGTGATGTGACTGGAAAACAATGGATGCATTGTGAGGAAAATCTCACAGCAGCCCGGAAATACAGAGGGAAAAAAAGGGAAAAGACAGACAAAGAGTGAGAGGGAATGAGAGATTTCTTATGCAAACATATAACCGCTTTGCCTGAAGTCTGCATTGCGTAACTGAGGAAAGAAATTTCTCTCAGTGCAAAATGCTCTGTGGTTGGTTGGGGCTTTTTGTCGGGTAGATATTCTTTAGCAGGAAAAAATTGCATAAAGCAGTTCTTCCAGTAACCTCTGACTCCTTCTCGCCATGTCTCTCTCTTGCTTTCACTCTTGTTCTGTTTTTATTTATTCCCTGCAAATACAATGGAGAATAAAAATGTGGTAGGACCTGCTGGCGGCAACTATGGCCTCCGGATCCAAGCTGACAAAAATGTCAAGAAACTGACAGTAAAATATGCGAATAAAATCCCTGTGAACGAGAATAAAACTAAGGCGCACGCCACCACTCTCTATATTGTGGCTTTTGAGAATATTTCTATCAGTACCTACTGCTTTCTCTTTGAAAAAAATACACACATATATATACTTATTTTATGTACTGTAAAATTTTACAGGAAGGAAACCGCACAAAAGAAGGCAGGAAAGCAGGAGACATGCTAGGGCAGGGAGATCAGGGAAGAGCAGACATTCAATGGAGAGACAGAGAATTGCATGTCGAGAGTCAGACATATGGATCCTGTATGAAGCTGCAAGACAGACAGACTTCTGCTGCTCCCTTCTGTGATCGTGAGATGAGGGAGATGCAAAAGGAGTGCCTATGAAAGAAAGCTCATAGGAGTACTCAACTATCCAATGTCAGATGTGTTCTTTAGCCTACGTGACAGTGAACGGCTCTTTGCTTTGAGTAGATCATCAGCTTTGGGTGGGTCTTGAATTAAGGATAGGTTGAAGGAATGGGCATGGTGTGGTCTAAAGAGGATACTTAAGTAAGGCCTTAAGTAGTCTTCCAATATTTAAAAACAGGTGTAGGGAACTAATGAATGAAGGCTTCTCTGTTTCCATTATGGATAGAAGAGGATATAACAAGCTTAAAATGCTATAAAGGAGAAGTAGTTTGAGGGAAAAAACTTTCTGTTGTTAAGACTGTTTAAACACTAGAACAAACTGTTGTGCAATTTCCACTGTCTGAGCTTTTCAGAAACACATGAACAAACATGTTTCTGAAGGGTATTGGTGTAGTCCTGATTGGAACAGGGTTACAGGGTCTCTGGGGGTCTTGCAGTCCTGTTTTCTACACTTCTGCTGTGGAGAATCAGCTAAGTAGTTAGATTTTATATTGCTGATCATGGACAAAAGAAAGCTCCTGCCATTAAGGCATGGAGTCGGAGAACTGGAAGAGTTGGATTCCTTTCCTGACTCTTGCAAACTCCCCTTACAGCTCTGGGAGTGCTGTCTCACCTGCTCCATGCACGTAGTATAGAGACTGGCTCTTTGGCTTCAAAGGGAGGCAGAGGAGGGTAGAAATGCTCTCCTGCGCAGAGTACCAGCATGAAGCCTACATGCCACTTACGTTGCACTTAGAGCTGTTTTGAGAGCTAAGTGAAACTGAAGTGGTGCTAAGTCTTCAGCTGGTAATTTTTTTCAGGAAAAAGTTTCACCCTGCTATCCTGGAGATGTGCAAATATTCACTGAGGGGGTGTCATAGAAAGGTCTATAAATAATCAGATATGAGCCCCCATATGAATTATGCATGGGCTACTTAAAGAAAACGTGAGTGTCTTGCATTAGAAGAAATCAGAGCAGTGCCACTGAAATCGCATTGCTATTTTGTATAAGGTATTAACTAAAACCTGTAAGACCTTGTTTTTAGAACAAGCTACAACAGGTGCTTGCAGGTCTGTTCAGATAAAAATTATGGCTTTGTGAAGGCAAATATTAAGAAGTCTCTAAAATGTGCTAATTTATTATGAATAGAAAGTAGTTTGATGTTATTTTTTAAGAAAAAACAGTCACAATACAACATTCATTAGCCCCTAAGTGAGAGTAGGGCTTGTCAGTCAATTAGATTTTTGACCCTAAATCATGTAGGCTCTGCTGAAAATCCTGCGTCCTGCACCTGGAGGTGAGAGGTGCAATATTAGTACAATGTTTTACTTATTATTCATCATATGAAACTGCATTGCTATTAGCATTAATACTGTATTTACTCTCATTAAATTAAAACTAGAAATAAAAAAACATGGGCTTATTATAGAACATATCACCAATAGGCTTTCCTGATATCTGAACTGAGCCCTATTGGTATAGAACCAAAAATAATTCGTTTATACAAAATCCTTGAGTTGTACTTCATTTTCAGTTTGGTTCAAGAGGTCTAGTGAAGGCAGGAAAAATTCTCTGAAAGTCTTTCCAAATATTCTTCTCCAGTAATGATACCTCATCTTAAACATTTCACTCCATATTTTATGTACTTGTGCCTACACAGTTACATTTACCCTGTTCTCTGACTAACTGTAAATTAACAGAATGCCCTCTCCCACTGACCAACAGGTAAATGAAAAAAGCCAAAAGCCAACATGAAAAATTAAAATGAAAATTCTTATTGGTAAAATGAAGTAAAATATTGTTCCATACTTTCCATCCCCGATCCACTTATCTGCCCGCGGATGGAACCTCCAGTACGGCTTTTCAGGGTTTCTTTTGGGGAAGGGGGGGTCAACATGGTTAAATAAATGGAGTGCGATGCTTATCATCTTTCAAATATTGAAAAAGTAAGTTTAGTTATCACTCACCTACACCAGAGAAAATGAAGAATAATTCCATCAATGTCAATGCCATTAACAACATCATAAAATTGGCATAAGTTAGGAGAAAACTGTGCCGACAGTGTTGAGGTTCTTTCATCTCCTCTGCATGTTCCCTAATTTGTCATTACTAGAATAGTTGCTATAACTATCCTGATGAAAATATAAAAGAGAGACTTGCATGGCCCATAAACTCAATGAACCATTAAATAGGTGACAATAATCTTGATAGAAGTTTGGAATATTTAATTAGCACAAAAATGCACTTAGTGAGTGAGTTCAATTACTATCACGGGTACTCCTCAAAATAATAGCCAAAGATTTTATGTGTCCATGAAATGCCTTAGAAGACATTTAAGAAAAGAAACAGACAATATTTCATGTATTAATTGAGGATCAGACATATCTGTAAGTGCCCAGTAATAAACATTTCCAAGGAAAGTTAACCTAGGTCTCCTGGAATCCCAAAGGTGACTTCGTTACACATGAAGACAAATCATTCTTTGGCAACTTTTCAGTAGCAGGAGCACATAAAAACACAGCTGAAGATCAAATATCTTTTCCACAAAGCAGAATCCACCTAAAAGTAGAAGATTCTGAGAAGAAAAAAGAAAAAATCATTGGAGGTGGCAGAGTAATTTTTCATTTTAGGAACAGTATTCCTACTTCAAATTGCATAACAGAAGGTCTCTGCTTACATGAACTGAGTACTCCGTATAATTTCAGTAGCAGGGGAACATTTATATACATATTTTCTTCCCATGTGGCATTGCCTCCTTCATTGGTTATGATGGAGAAGATTCAGGTGCAGACAGATTATGGAGTATTGAGTAAAAGTGTGTTTATAATAGCTCTCTACTTGGCACTTGTGCTGCCACTCTTGAAATACCACATCCAGTTTCTGGTGTCCACAGATGAGGCTGTGTCTGCATTAAAAAGTAGTGCAGAGCAGTAAGAGAAGACCTGTACGGTGAAATAATTAATGCAGAGCACTCAATGTCCCTAGTGTATGAGTTATCTTAAGGCAGCTGTTAGCAAGTGGGGCTCATTAGGGTTGGAGCACTGTTTCTAATTTAGTTTCATCTGGAAAGGGATCCAGTTTGTGCACTTGGAGATGGCTCTCAATGTGAACCAAAGCAGCGTAAGTGAGAACGAGCGTGAGATTTCCTTCAAAAATACTCTCCTGATCTGAACAAAAACTGTAGTATAGATGCACTCTGAAGGCGTTGAAAAGTAGGAGGGGGGTTTAGAGGATGGCCCAGGAATGATTAAGGGATGGAAAAATATTTTTGAGAAAGAGACTCTCAAGGAGCTGTTGTAGGAAAGATTAAGGATTGACTTGATCTCAGTTGAAAGTAAGTGGGCGTAAGTACTTTGTCAAGTACAGAATACTGCTACTTTGGCTGGAGATTGAAGCTAGACAAATTTAGACCAGAAACATGATACATATATATATACACACACACACACACATACACACATATATATATGTATATATATATATATATATATGAGCAATGAAGGTAAATTTTAAAGTGGAATAATGCCTTTTACTCTCGTTATACTTTTCTTTGCCTATTACTAAAATAAGTTTTCATATTAAAATAATGTCAGTCCCATTTCCTCTCCTCCAACCCCCACCATGATAACTCTGCTTTAGCCACAGCTCTTGGACTTGAAGCAAGAAAGAATTCAAAGAAATTCTATGACTTCTAGTATGTGGGCATTCAGCACAGAGAAATGCCATGGTCTTTGTTTTTAACATCTCTGAATCTTTGATACACAGACTGCAAACTGAAAGCTGACACCCCATACATTGCAGTGACCGTTCTAGGACATCTCTACTAACAGATGTTTCTATTCTTGTCCAAACACCTTCCTTCAAAGTTCTGTTCTCACTGTGACCTTCATAYCATGACTTGTTATCTTTCTGGCAATGTTTCCAGAGCAGTTCTATGGAGCACAGCCACTAAAATAATTTGTATATATGTCAGATAAATATTCATAAATGTTTGCCTGTACTAGAACAGACTTCTAAACTTCTTAATGATTTGTCACTTTTGTTGTTGCAAAAGATACAACATCTGGGCAAAACTTTTCATTTTCTCCATAGGAATGGAGGCGGATTCTAGAAACCCACCACAACCTTCACGGTAAGGAGCAGCTCCTCACTGATCATCTACCATAACTGATTATCTTTATCATAATGCTTTCCTTTTCCCTGGGTCTGTGTCTACCTAGTGATTTTTCCTCTCATTTTTCTCCTATGCTTACTGCTTTTATGCATATTGTTTTTACGCAAGTCAGTCTCAAGCTTTTGCCTGACATTTGGTGGTCCAGATGCTCATGTTGCTGCCTGGCCTGTAGGTGTTCTTATCTTTGGAAATAAATTAGTTACCAGCCTAATACGTACATAATCTTTCACAAAGAATTAGCAAAATCTCTTCTCACTTTCTCGTAGCAGGTATGTGTTACAGAGTTGTGTTCTTGGTTGGTGGGTCAGCTTCACCATCATCTCCCCAGTACAGGAGAGATATGGCACTACTGGACAGAGTCCAGCGGAGGGCGACAAAGATGATTAGGGGACTGGAGCATCTCTCTCATGAGGAAAGGCTGAGAGAGCTGGGCCTGTTTAGCTTGGAGAAGAGAAGGCTGAGAGGAGATCTTATCAATGTGTACAAGTATCTGAAGGGAGGGTGTCGAGAGGATGGGGCCAGACTCTTTTCAGTGGTGCCCAGCAACAGGATGCGAGGCAACGGGCACAAACGGAAACACAAGAAGTTCCATCTGAATATGAGGAAAAACTTCTTCACTGTGAGGGTGACAGAGCACTGGAAGAGGTTGCCCAGAGAAGTTGTGGTGTCTCCTTCCCTGGAGATATTCAAAACCTGCATGGATGCGATTCTGTGCAATGTGCTGTAGGCAACCCTGCTTGAGCAGGGAGGGTGGACTAGATGATCTCCAGAGGTCCCTTCCAATCTCAACCATTCTGTGATTATGTGTTCATCTAACAGGCTGATAACTGAAGACCTAATCTTGTCTGGGAGCCCTTCAGGAATCTCATGTGTGACACAACTATGTCCCCAGCATGACTAGTGGATAGTACAGTGGCTTTCAAAGTTTGGTGATTTCTATCTGTATATTTGACTGTTGAAGTCTGGACTATCAAGCATTCTTGTTAATATAGTCAAACTTGGTTCCTTTGGGGTTTGCTCAGATATTCATGCAACAAATCTGGGCAAATGGGAGGAATGGACAGAAAGAATCTTTTATTTTATTTATACCAATAAAAATATTGCTTGAGAAACAAGAGTCTTCTAGTTAAGCCAGTTACATTTGCATTGCTGATGTATTAATCTGAATTTACTCTTCTTCAAGAGAAAGGAAGATGCCTGACTGTATCGCTGAGAAGGCACATGCATGCCAGAGCTAACAGTAGCTTTTCCTTATGACTGTAATATTTTGAGGTTAGATTCAGTTTCTTAGAGTCATGCTCTTCCACAAGCCTTCAGGAAACATCTACACACCATGGCTAAATACTTTAGGAAAAAGAGGTTGAATGTCTAACCCTGAAGTTATCTTGAATCTCTGTTAATGGCCATGAGAGCTGGAGAAAGAAACGGCCACACTTTATTTTTCAAACCAGGAATTGCAGCTGTGGGAACAAACAGCATGTAATAAACACTTGAATAAAAGTTTGTGGGAGTTTTGTTATTGACTTTGAAGTAGGCTAGTTTGAGGCCTTTACTATGGAAGCTGTGATTCTGTTTGTGGTTTTTTAATGGCTAAAATATCCCACGGTCAGCTTGAGAGTAAGGATTTCATTTTTGGTCTTAAAAAGAAAGGCATGAAGGAGAATTCCATATTGTTGTACAGTCTGGCTTTTATTTTGAAGGGCATTTAAAAAAAATAGCATAACTTGTGTGAAGAGTGTTGTGTTTAGGAAAAAAAAAAAAAGTTCAAAAAATACCACGCATGATTGATCTCAAGTCTGCTTGCCGATCCAAAGACAACACAGCATGGCAGTCAAATATACATTTTATGGGCTTTTGTCTGTTTTGCAATAACACTGGAAAGCATTCTTTAATTAAAATTTAAAACCGTAACTGATTAATTTTCTGTGTAAACAATCCCTGTAAACATGGAATGTCAGCATTTTAAGGGCACAGTGGTATAAATTTTGCTTCCTCTCCCAGGCGCTCAAGGGGAAGATGGCGAGGAGGGAGGGGGGACCTCAGGAAGAGACCCAGGAGGGGGAAAAAGTTCAAGGCCCTGGTGTGCTGTACTTAGCGCACACCAGCTGCAGGATCTCGCCTGCTGCCCATTTCTCTGTGCAGGAATGTTGGCATAAACTCCCTGCTCTCGCCGTGGTATGATTTATTCCCTCTCGGAGGCTGAAGGCTGATGTGGGCTGATTTTGAGAGCACCCATTCCCAACGCAAAGTGACACAGCGGCAGCGAGTTGTGTAGAGAGATGCATGGATCTTACAAGATCGGGAGCCTGCTTTTCGCAAGCTTGCTGTGGCTGTTCCAGCTTCTGAGGGCAACAGCAATAAAAGAGCCAACTGGATTAATTGCATCTTCTTTCTTGCTTATCTCAGCTTTCATTGGCATTTTGTTACCGTCTTCCATAGGGCATTGATGGAAAGCTTGACAAATGTTAAGGTCTATGCCCTCAGAAGTGCTTTTCAGAGGGAGAGAGGTACCCACAATGTAAGGCCTTGGTTTAAGTCTCTTAAGTTGAATGAGTAAGGTCTGCCGTACCCTTGTCTGGGTGAGAAAAATGGCCCAGCAGCTAGCTGATAGGAGTGGGCAGCTGAAGGCTGGGTTCTGCCACTGACACTGCAGGGCAACGGGGTTATCCTTCAAGAAAAGGTCTTGACACACAGCAAGTGTCCACCAACAACAGAAGCATTAGATCTGACATTTAGAAACCGCTTGGACTACCCTCACTAAGCAAGATAATACTTCACACAAGCAGTTTTACCCACATCAGTTATCGGTGGCTTCAGTGGGACTGCTTTTGGATAAGATAGCACTCTGAGTAAGCATTGGAGTAGTGAGAAAATGTTGGCATTTCATCGATCTTTTCACTGTTTTTTTTCTCAATTAGAGAATAAAAAACACACACTAACACCTGTGTGAATATTTTATCTGTTTTTTTGCTCAACTCTTGTTAAATATGAGAACATTGAAAGTTATGATTCAAAAGGATCAAGTGAAGATTCTGTGGGTGCGATGAGTTGCAGGCACTCTGTCCTTTGCACAAGTGTCTTCCCATCCATTGTTGTATAAATACCTATAGAAATTAATAATGAGCTGCTGTAAATTAGACAGCTGCTACTACTACTATGCCTGTGGATTTAGAGGAATTTTATCAGTGATTTTAGATTGCATTGCTCTCTGAAAAAAGAAAAAAAAGTGAAGATCAAACACAACTCTGATCTGACTGGAAGGCTTTGCTAGCATACATAGTTATTTCATGTAATCTATGAATATTTGTCGCTGTGGCCATCCCAGCTACGTTACCTTAGCTGAACATGAAACTGATTTTTGTTCACACTTTTTCATTCTTTGTCTTTTCGCAGAAACCAAAATRCAATATTCCTCCCTGGTAACACTATTTCCTGCCTCTCCCCCAAACAAGCCTTCCCAAGAGACAAGTTCCTCCAGAGGTCTAGTGCTGTGAAACATTCACAAGGATATCTCCCACTGTTCCAGTCTTGGAGAGAGTCCTGCCATCTCACACAGACCTTGTATTTATTTGGTGAAACGGATCCAACTAAAGTCAATGGTAAAACATCTGCTGGAGTTCTACCCAGCAACTTTAATGGAGCCAGGATGTCAGCCACTGAATTTTGGCACTCTGTAGTAGACTAATATTGTGATCTGAGATTCTCAAGACAGCTGGCCTCCAACCTTCCTGTCTGCACACTAGAAATAATTTTGGAGTTTATCAGTTCTGTATCATAATCAGTTCATCCAGCCATAAAACCTGTTGGCCTCCTTACTTAACCATTTACCTACCTGCTTACCCACTGATGTGACCATTAACTTTTTGATTCCGATCAGTTGTATTCTTACCAATATACTTTTGATGATAAATAGTGCCTGCATAGTGATGAAGAGAGACTTCTTCCCCTACACACAGTAACCAAGGCCGAATTTAAAGGAAGGATGCCTGGTGAATTAAAAGTCTTTTCCACYAAATCATTTGTCCCTAGAGTTTCTAAATCTTCCTTTCTTTACTGCTTACCATTGAAAAGGGATCAAAGTAGAATTCAGAAGACATAAGCAGAAGTCCCTTCTGTTAACAGGGAATATAGATTATATTCAAGGTGTGCTGGGGAACAATTTAGCTAAGTGGGTAGTGCTCCACAGACGATTTCTCCTGTTCCAGGCATTCAGAAATAGCGGAAGAAGAGCATGCAGGCCAGCAGGATGTGGAAAATACTGGAAAACCCAAGGCAGAAAGGGTATAACTCCCAAGGTTTGGCTCCTCCAGACTAAAGGAGATTTACTATAGCTGTTGCAAAGGCTATTTGTTAAGGAGGAGAAGATTAAACAGGAGACCCTATTCAGAGCTAGTGGTCACTTAGAAGATCTTGGAAGCGTTCCTGGGCAAGGACATCACCAACCGAAGCTCAAGCTGAGCTTCGCAAAGCTAGCCCCGTTCCACACAAAAGCACCAGGAGCTGTTCCCATCCCATATTCAATTCAGCATAAGYACTCTTTTAAATGTTAGTGAAAGGGAATATCAGCCAGGCACAAAAAAGGACAATTACGTTATAGTTTTGAACTAAAAAGCCAATCTTTCTGCATTGAAATGAAACCTGAAAGGCACAAGCAAGGAGGTAAGGGGAGGAGGGGCTGGGGAAAGGGGGTCTGTGGGGGGGACTGAGATGAGAAAAAGACTTCAGAAGCTCCGGCATTTGCTCAAGAGCCCTTATGTCTCTGAATGGTGCTATTTCTCTCATGCTACAGAGCCACAAAGTTGTTTCCACCCCCACCCCCCCCCTTCCTCTGGCAATGCGAACAAGATCATAAACGTCAGATGCAGTCTTGTCGCTTTAATGGTCTCATGGCTATGAATAAAAATGGCGCGGTAACAGATTTGTTAATTGACTTTATGTGCAACTGGCATACATTAGGCAGCTCCGTTAACACCGCTCACAAAGCTGGATGTGTTGCTGTTCTCTCCCACCGCCATCGAATTAAACTTTTAACAGTTGAGAGACCAGAGGGTTAAGCCTAGAAGGCTGGAGTGATATTTTCACTGCCTTTGATGACACACTAAAATACAGAACGTCTCATTTTGCAGCAGAACATTGAGTCTGCGAAGCCGATGTACATGTGGTTACTATTTGCAGAATTTGGCATTTTCTATGAATAGCATAAAACAGGCAGTGGATCAGCTGTCATGTTTTGACAGGGTTGTCCTTTTTTCCGAATGCCATTCTTTTTTTTTTCTTTTTTCTTTTTTCCTTCTTTTTTTTCTCCCCTTTATGCCATAAACCCTTTTTTTTCTCTTTTTCCAAAGCAAGCTATAAGCTGGTGAATATTATATTAAAGGGACACAGTCTTTGGCCACGAGTCCAATGGTGTAGGAAACCTTCTATCATGAAACACCATGAACTTCAAGGTGAAGGGAGAAGGGAATAACATTTGTGCGTACGGAAAAAATGAGGAATTTGATCAAACATCAAGTTTCTAAGATCAGATTACACAAATATCCTTCAGAACTGATATATGCCATGAAAATGACCACACYGTGAGAGAAAAAATGTTTTAGATTTGCCCTTAGGATCCCTGTTTGAATYCTGTGACTCTTTGGTCTCCTTAGGGTTAATGGATTAACTTGTCTTTCCTTGAGATCGAGAATGAGRATCTATTTTTGAGACACTGACATCTGTGAGGTGTTACACCAGATAGTTTACTATTCCTCAAATATTTTACTATCCCCRTCTTGATGCCCTATTTTCAAAATGATGAGGTTATCCCAAAGCTCCGTAGGATCTGTAGAGTTGGACCGTAAGTTCAGTCATGATGGAAGGAAAAAAAAACACCCCTTACCCAGTAATGAAATGAATATCAACCCATTTGTCTGGTGCCAAATATCGGGCTGACCCTTCTAATCTGCTTACTCAGTGAAGGCATAAACAGGGCATTTGAGCATTGATTTCTTTGCTTATGCTTTTTTTGAGAGTGGACCTGAAGCGTGCATCCCTCAGTAAAAAGCTATAGCTTGCATATATCGCAGCTCCCATTCCTCCCTCCTTGCCGTTAGGGTGGAAGGGGAGGCTGGGTCCTGCTCTGACTTGTTAGAGAGCTGGCAGGCGGCCGCACCGTGCAGACTTGGTGCGGTATTAACTTTTCAGCGGAGACTTCTGTGCACGTTTGCCACACATTGCACCCGCACGGTAGAGCGGGCAGGCCTTGCCAGCAGCTACGACATTTCACGTGACAGGCCAGCCGGTGCTAAAGTGTGAGCGAGGGCTCCAGGAGAGCCGGCGAGAAGAAAGTAGTAGATCTAAACAATAGAGTTACTGCTTAAACGCTAAGCACTCCCTCTCCCATCTGTTCATCCTCACCTCCTCGGCGTCTCCTTCACCTTCACGCACCGCAGAGGTTGGCTTGGCTCGTTCTCTCTTGGACACATTCATATTTTGGGATGCCAGATTCTGACATTTGTTATGGTTATTGGCACCCTGCACATCCAGAGCTAAAGATTCCTGCCTCTACTGATATTGTCCTCTTCCTTTATTCTCATTCTTTAAATATCATCAGGCTTGGCCAGACCAAATCTCCCTTCATTCAGAAGTAAATGGGGAAATTACTCTTCTGTTTTGATTGTTAGTTATCACATCAGATTTTTTCATGGATCAGGTAGTTAATATCTGTTATCAATGGATTTACCAGAATCTGCTGCCTTGGATGCTACTCCTCAGCTCCATTACTTCTCTTGTAAACTTCTGTTAATAGTTTCCTGCAGTGGTTTCAGGAAACAAAATGACTTAATGAGATGAATAGTAAGAGAATTGCAAAAGGAAATAGTCTAATACGAAATTACTTTCTTGGATGGTACCTTTGGAAGTAAAATAGTTCCTTCCATACCAGGGCCAGAGGCACCTTTTTTGCTTGAAAACTGTTGTGTGAGATATTTGAAGCCAGGAAGACTATGGTCAACAAAAGGTGTTTCATTCCAACCCACCTTTTTGCCTAACAATTTTTGATGCTTTCTTATTCCCTTTCTTTCTCTTTTAAATCTGCTAGATAGCTTGTTTTGATAAAAGCATATTTCAAGTCAGATACAGACTGATCATGGAAGCTTTTAAACTCTCTTGCTGACCTGGAATTAGTAGATTCATGCAACTTTCCACCAAACCCAGTACACCATAAAATAAGTGTTTTACGCTACAGTGGTATTGCTGGCAATGCATAAAATAAATGTACTGTATGTGCAACACCATAACTTCAGTCTAAAATACCAGCCACAGATTTAATAGATGGATAGATATTGCTTCAGTTGTACAGTGCCTGACACTATAGGTTGTTTTTTTGTTGGTCTTTATGCATTTTTGGGCTAAACATGTTTAATGACACTGAACAGATAAGACATCTACATGGATACACATGCAGCAAGCTTCCATAGCCCCAGGACATCGCATAGCTTTGTAACGAAAAAATTCATACATCCCTGTTACCTGCTCAGCTGTAGGCTGAGATAAACTTTCTCTTTATTGCACATTCTTTCATCCTCCAAATCTCTGTTTAATTATTTTTTTTTCAGTGTCTTCATATTAATCTCTCAATATTTTATCTTGTATCTTATAAGGAATAAGAAGTCTAAATCCTAACTAATAAGCCAAATTCCAAATATTTCGAAGACTGTTTTCTAATGGACTGGTACAATGAAACCATCCTTTTTCACACTTAAAGAAAGAGTTATGGGTGCCTCTAACTATCTAATTTAGAACAATCAGAAGTGAAACTGCCCAGAAATGTGTTCAGTTATCCACAGACTGTGCTCACCAAAGCATCACAAAGCACAGGCTCAGTCCTCTGTGCCTGAATTGGGGGGGTTTCCAGGCTTACCAGTAAAAGGAAATTAACTCTTTGCAATGGATGAATGGGATATATAAAACAGTGCAACCCTGTTCACTTCAGAGGAGTTATACCATACTGACCCTAATTCTTTAGGCAAGTAAAGAAAGTAAATTCTTTACTAAGGAATGAAATTGATACAGAGCCAAAGGGAACCATCCATGCTTGGATTCTGAGCATGATTTTGTGTCTGCTGGAGGCATTGCAACTCCAGAGATGAGTCTTCTGAAAAACAGGTGAGATGTCAGCCATTCACTATTCTTGGTCAATAGACATGTCTTAAGGCATACATAGTCAAAAAATTTATCAAGGCAATTATATTTTTGTGTGAAGCATTGAGTGTGGTAAGACTATCATCAGCCCAAAATTTATTCCAGTGCTGATGTAATAGCACAAACTGTGGTGGGTCGGCTGAATAAAGTGAGTCAACCATTTCTAATTGCATTTTACTACAGCAATTACACCTGTGGTCCATTGATCAGTAAACTCAAACTGCTGGATGGGAGGGTTACCTTCCTTCTCTCCTGAAGGAGTGGGAGAAGATATATGGCCATATGCAGTTYTATCAATATTGAGTGCTTCTGGAAGAGGTAATTATTTTGCTGAAGTTTTGATTGGGGTGAGAGGTCTAACAACGTCGTAATATTCTGTTTTAACATTTTTCCGGAATGAAATATTTGGAAGTTAGGTTTTTTTGATAGTGTCATCCATTCTGAAACTTTCCTCTTGCATTTTGAATCATACCTTCAGTTGTGCAATTTTCAAATCTGAAAAGGCAATATTTTCATTTTCTTGGTGCACCAGAGTGTATTTTTCCATCGATGATAACAAAAAAAAAGTCATGGAAAATTTTGCCTGTGGGTCCAGCTGGGGAAGGCCTGGGAGGAGGAAGGGGGTGGGAGGAGTGGGACGAAAAGGAGGGCGAGGAGGAGAGCGTGTGCGCGTGGGGGGACGTTGTGTCCTCCAGGGAGGCAGTTCCTGTCAGGGAGATTACTGTGGTTGTCATCAGAATGATCAAAAAGGAGGGAAACACTGTGCAAAGGATGAGTTTCCACAGCTGTAAAGGGCTGCTAATAACACCACCCCGCGCATGAGCTCCACGGCCCTCCTTCCCTCACCGTTGTCCTTCTCCTCGGGAAGAGCATAGCAAAAGTCCCCAGACAAATTGGCACAAACAGGCTGTTTGCGCCCAGGGCGTTGCGGGTGCAGGGTGGCCTCGGAGGCCAAAGAGCAAACAAAGGCCACCCGCCACCCCAACAGCAAGGACTTTTATCCTTCTCGCTTTTTGCTTCTGCATGGTAATTATTCTTTTTAACAACAGAATATTTGGGAAAGGAACAAGTATTGCTGCAGAAAAAAAAAAAAGTGTTTATGAATAATGGAACATTTCAAATCCATCTGGTTTCCGAGACATTTTTTAGTTTCTTGCTACAGCCAATTATATAGCATGCTTGAGTGATAACTGGTTTTATCCTCAGGCTCATTCTGCACACTAATTTCTACACTGATAGTTGCTACCAACCTCTGAGGTTAGTAGCCATATGGTAGTCCAATATGGCACTTAATACTACACTTGTTATACAGTAGGCAGTATTCCGGCAATCATAAATCCACATTGTAGTAGGCACTGTAAAAAAGCTGTGAGTCCTTCTCTGAGTTTTGGCAGTGACGGCTATTTTTAATTTAATTTCAAGGACATTATAGAATCATTTGTAACTCTTTCTTTTTTTTTTTTCCTTCTCTGTTTTATTGCTGATGAAAGTCAAATTGCTGGCACCAATCCTTCCTGTAAATGGCAAAGACAGTGGAGAGCGATAGTTCTTTTCCTAGCAGAGGATCTCCTGATACTGATGCTTCTGTCAAACTGATCCCATCCAGTCAGAATTGGAAAGCCTCCCCTGAATTGTGGTCTGTGTTGCTAAACAAATGCCAGTCACTAGAAATAGCAAAGTGGCATTTTGTGGGCTACCCATCTTGCAAAATAATAACCACCCTTAGCATTAATTCAAGGATTTTATCACAATAACCTCATCTGATGAGCCACACCACAGGCTCATTAGGGCAAGGCCGGTCATTATTACACCTATCACAAACATCAGAGGCACAGGAAGACAAACTGAGTCCTCAATGTAAATGTGTGATACAGTGAAACTGTCCCCAAAAGGTGTCCTAACTCCCATACCTCTACAATCATTAAGCCAAAGACTTTCACAGGGTAAGTATGGAAATACTCATATTGCAAAGGTACAGGAAATTGCATAGAAAACAAAACCATCCTTTCATCAACCTATTCTCATTTCAGTATCATATTTCATATGAGGTTGAAAAATCTGCTGCATGAGAGCATATGTTTCTTCAAACTCATTTCAGATGTAACTGTTTTTAGGTTTCACCTCCTCTTCATGCTTTCCTTTCTATAAATTGCTTTCCAAGGCTGTTGTTTTTCCTGCTTATTTGTTCAACAATCATAAAGATCTATCTATTTCAAAGAGCTTTTTTTTTAAAAAAAATATATTGAATAATATAACAGGTACTTTGGCGTAAGAACTAAATTAATTATTTTCATCTCTGTTAAAAACCAACTAAAACAAGAAAAGAAGTTGTCCTGTATTTACACTTCTATCTTGGTTCCCAAACTTAGCAAGATTTTTTTCTTTCCCTTGGTGATTCCTGTTAATTAATTGGTAAGTCTAACTTCTAAGGAAGTTTTATGGAGCATGGACAGCTATCCACCACGAAGGGACAGCTAATCTACATGAAACTAAAAAGGGCTGGAGGAGGCAGAATAAACAGACTCTAAATCTCAGCTCCGACAGACAAGTTGTCTGAGGGATTTGGGGAACTAGATATGATGGTTAGGGTCCACCCTCCCCAGACAGGACCTGAAAGAGAACGGAGAATTAGCTGTCTCTTATCCCAGATCAAGTCTGAAGACCAAGGAGAAACAGCCAGGACAGCTACCAAGTGGACATGATTTCTTGATATAATAATACCATGTTATCTTTACTACTAGCTATAACCACACAGTCATTACAGAGCAAAGTAATGTATCTACAACTGACCCTACCAAACTGAAATAATGAAAGGAAAGGAAAACTTAAGGGATAAAGAGAACAATCATGTCCTCATATACTTTGAGTCTTGCTATCTGAGGCTGACAAAACTATTCTCAGAAGTCCTGAGATCCTTTTCATCTGATCYTTTTGGTGCAATCTTGAATTAGAAAGTAGGACATACACAAACAGTTTGCATAATGATTACTTTTGATTTGACTCAGAAAAGAGAAATAAAACAAACACCATTGATATATTTGCTTTGCTTATGTGAGTATCAGTACCATGACTCCATTTGTAAAGTTCTGTACCTCTTCTCATATCACCTATACAATATATTCCACTACTACCTTATAGCAAACTGAATTTGTAACACAGACGAACTGGTTGTTATCCTGACACTGAAGTGTGCAGGTTATCTAACTGTAAAAGTCTACATACAGATAGGTATTTTGAGTGTGAAAAGAGTTCTTAATCTGTAAAATCAAGCTACTTGTTTCCAGAGCCACAGGCAGAAGAACGGAAAAATCAGGGATGTAGCCATTTTCCTCAATGAAGTTACTGAAATTAGGAGAGATGTTGGGTAAATTGTAGGTTACCTTGAGACAGAAGATTCGGCTCTTATTGTCTGAGAGCATCCACCTCTGAACAAACTGACTTCGAATTTGGTCTTTACCCCTATGGTAAAGGGGTTTTGCAGACCGTGTGCTCATTAGTGTGCCTGGTTTCTTTGCCTGTGTCTAAGCGGGATGTTGGAAAAGGGAGGCCAGAGGTTTTTTTGTTTGTTTGTTTGTTTGCAAAACAGGAAATAGCTCTCTGGACTTGTCTATTTAGACATTTACCAACACATCTTTTCCTTAGTTAGCTTATTCCATCTCCAAACTCAATTGGTAAAAGACAATCCAGAATGAGAGTGTGCATACCGGGGGAGAGAAAAGGCAATCTTTTATACCAAAGAATAGTAATTGTTCTAGAATCACTATTATAGTACATTTCCAAGGGTAAACAAGCTTCTGGGAAAACCTCTTGCAAAGCTTGGGTTTAGGACAGCACTGCAGTTGCCTGTTACCCTCTCCTGCTCTTATTAGTGGAGAGGGGGAAAACAGACATATTTTTAAAACAATCCCCTTTTCCTGCCCATGAAGCGTCACAGAATGCTTTTTTACATGCAAATTCCCCCAGTAGTGACTTCTGTGACCCATTTGTTTCATCAGTCATCTGTCAAGTAGTCCATATCCAAATTTCAAGACAATTTGCATGGATGGGCAGATCACAAGGGRCCTCATTTGAAGATCACCCTGGAAAGTCTTAAGTGTTGGGATATTCCCCAGGAAGCCAGAAGCTGAAGGACCATTGCACTAGGAAGAACTTCTGCTCAAACAGACTTGGGAAGGACAGACAAAAAAGCCACAAACATCTGAGTGAATGCATTTGAAAGCTAAAAAAAAAAGGAGAGGGGAAAAAAAAAAAGAAAAAACAAGAGATATTGATAGAAAATAGCTTTCAGTATTCACCAGCTCTCCTCATCACTCCAGCCCAGGGCTCTGGAGTAGACCCAGAGGAGGGCAGGCTCCTATCCACATGTCTGACAGTCAGGGCATGATGCTCACCTTTCCTGCCATCGAGTTTGTGTTTTGACAATTCGGTATGGAAACTCTAGCAAATGTATGCAGAGCGCAAAGATCCCCGGCTCCAGTCCTCCTCCCGAGGAAGTTAGCCAGGCATTGCAGAAATGCGATGCGTGAATAACACAGAGCCTAAGCAGAAAATGAGTACGTTTTAAACAAGTCCACTGGAAAAGAATTAGCAGTGAAACTGAAAAGAGCCATATGCCAATAAGGGGGAAAGTGACTCAAAGTGACACGCTGTAATAATATAATTGAGTTAGGATTAAATTGCAGAAGGATAAAAGCAAGGACAGAGCTAAAAAGGTAGAGACTGCGACATGTGCTGCCTTGTTAAGTGGGAGATGGTCAACAGGAGGGGATTCTCTTGCCGTTTTCCTTTCATTTATAATTAGGCAGTGAAAGTACCAGGGGCATGTCAAGCCATTTGAGGGTTTAAATAAAACAGCACTTCCCTGAACCATCATGGCTCAGTTTCAGCATCTCCCCACCCCCCCAGCCCTCCTTGGAAGCAGTGGGAGTCTGCAGCTATCTCCTCCTGTGGGAAACCCTGCCTTTCAGACAGCATCCGGACCTTCTCTGTCTCCCACCCTCAATCTTTATTGTTAAGGGAAAGGGGGAGGTGGGAAGGGTGTGAGGCACCCTGAAGAAATCCCCTGTTTATTTAAGGGTTTTTGCAGGCGGGGGTATGGGGGAGGGCGTCTTTTTTCCTCCTCTGAATTCTCCTCTATTAATATATTCCATTTAAATTGCTCACGGCACCATGTACTAATTAGGACTAGAATGACAGTTTGAGGAGAACAACTGAACCCACTTGAACTCTAGGAGTTCAGAGTTCATGCACATATGGGAAAAATATCTTCCCATTTATTTCTGCAAATACACTGCACGTATCATGGAAAATATAGGTGATATGGACAGAGCTGATCCCGATGGCTCCTGTAGATGCTTCAGACTGCAGCCAAAGAGATTTAAAATGGCCATTTAAAGAAAATGCATACTGAATCGGTTCCATCGGTGATTTCACACAGAGTTGCACTGATTTAAATGAGTGCTAATTTCAATCTGGTTTAGGTCAACCAGTACAAAAGCACAGTGGATATCTTATGGCGTGTTAAAGCAGGCTTATTCCAGCTCAATATAAGTCAGTGAAGAACAGTTTTCAGCTACACTAAAACAAGAAAGCTGCACAGAGCTACACTGAGCTGTGCGCCAAATAAATGCAACCAGAACATGTTTGAGTGCAGACAAGGCCCTTGTGTTAGTTAATCTCAGACTAGACACCTCAGCACTTACCTTCAGTCAAAAGTCAGTGTTTTTTGCAACGTTCATGTAATAATAGCAATACTTAGTGATTGTAAGCATATATCTTACAGCATTTTAGCCAGGTGTGTAAATTGTACTAGGCGCACACATTGATTTAACTTCCCAAAATCAATTTACTTATTTTGATGACTTTTATTTTGTCCATTTAAAACTACACTTCAGGTGCTGGCTTGGAGCCACTTCCATTCCCAGTACAGAGCATCCAAATATTGACTTGTATCAGCTTAATGAAATTGATTTTGACTTCTCACCTTTTATTATTTTGGCGGGAGGTTGTGCGCAGACCAACTCTATAATGAAACTGGATGATTTACTCAATACCATACAGCAAATCAGTGCCACAGCTGGAGACAAGAGCAGATTTCTATGGAGAACTGCCATACAAATTTGACTGTATGTCCTGAAAAGCATCATGCTTGGATTGTCTGAAAAGTCCAGTTCATGTATTGTTTTTTCTCTGGTCTCCTAACGAGAGATTTCTATAAGAATGACTTGGTTGAAATGTCTATTCTGCTTGGCTTGGCCCTGCCCTACCCTACCCTGTCTTCTGCAGTGACCATATCACTATGGTATCTGTGAATGACCCAATAAGGACATTTGTTGCTGTCTGCTGTGGGTGGCTCAGTTGCTCTCTTTTGCTCTCATACTCTCTCAGAGGAGTTTAGATGAAATTCTTATAGTTTGGTGGAAGCATGTTGCAGGTTTCTGGAGACATAAACAATTCAAAGTCAATCAATGCATCTATAAATCCTTGTAAAACTCAGATCCTGGATACTTGCTTACTCTTTCATTAAGCATTGACCCAACGCTTGAGACTTGGGTATTCCTAAGACACTCTTCATTTTTCACCATGCCTTGCACTCTGTGTTATTTCTCCATGGCATACATGAAGGAAAGATCATATATTATAAACATTGATCTACTTATTAATCTGCTTGATTGGATAGCCTTAAAAAAGCACATCTGTATAAGTGTCTTAAACATAGATCAGACACCCAGATGTAACAGCTCAGTGGCTGCGGTGAATGCAGTCATATAGAGACCATTTGTGGTGACATTCTCCAGTACTTTTCTCACCAGTTCCTAAATCTGGCCTCTACCTCCCAAAGGAACCTGCAACTTAGTGTAATTACATTGGGGCACAGAGTTCTCCAAAGTCCTCCATGCAAAGCCACCCTTCTTCAGGTGTTAACAGTTCGAGGCAACTGTTTTGTTTTGTTTTCTTGAGGATGGAAGGAGTAAACTGTAAGGACCTCAGGCAATATATATGTAAAGACTGACAGCCGAAATATAGAGATGTAAAGGAATGGATGACAGGGCTAATGCACTTCTGCACATCTCCATCACACATTTCAGGCACGGGCATTTTTCTTTTTCAGCCTCTGTGTTTTAAAACAAACCGGATTGGGACCACTGCTGCCTGTAGATTATGGCCCTCGAAGTGATAAACATGCTGTTCCATTGCTATTTGCCCCATGAGATAAACATTTCTGATGGATTTTTCTGACAAAACTGAGAAACCTAATAATCGCAACGTCAGAAAAAAAGTGAAAACTGATTCAGTTTGATCCCCAAAGGACAGGAGAGGGAAAACAGCAATAGGAGATACAGTTTTGTAAGCCTGAACTTGTCAAAGCTCTTTTAGACCGCTCTGAATAAGCACATCCGCTTGGTATTATAAATAAAGGCATCGGACAGTAATTTGCATGGATTAGGATTGTTAACGTTTATCAATTGCTGGGTTTTAAAGAACTCCCAAATTCTTGATAGGAGTATCTCTTTGTAGTGAAAGATTCATGGTGGGAGTGAAAAAAAATCTGATGAATTTAAAGCTACAGATGAGAGAAAGCAAAGCCATCCAGATCTAAACTGAGATACCATTAGTGGTTCCCATAAATCAAATCATGTTTATAGCAGGGATACAGTTGAATTACCATCTGGACTTTTTAACCTCGACATTTATTTCCGAACCCTCCTCCAATATTGAAAGTAAACTTAACCCTTCCTTTCATCTTCAGGACTTTGACCTGGTGCCAGTTCTTATTTTGAAGGAATGATCTGATTTTTGATGGGGACAGAATGTCACATGTGGCATGAAGTTGGAAGGCCTGGGAGTTTCTTGCAGAAGACAAAGTCATAAAAGAAATAAAATACACTCAGTCTTAAATGAGATCAGCTGAATAGACAGTCAGTGGGAATGAAGTCAGAGGGAGGATAAAGACAGGAGGGTTTGTTTTAATTCAGGTAGAGGACGCAGATGGGGTCCAAGGACAATGTAGGAAAACATGTAACAGAGTCAATAGGAACCTATATTCTCTCAAAATCTGTGGAATTATTGGTAGGGTAGATTGGTGATGAAGAGCTAGATCCTGTTTTCATTGGCAGTAATAACAAAACTGTCATTGCTTTTAATAGTGCAGTCATCTATTTCTGTGAAAGTGAGAACTTTAACCCTTTACTGACAAAACAAATCAGGTTCATATCAAGCAGTTCTTAAAGCCTCAAAAAAAAAAAAAAAAAAGATATCTGTATCCCAGGGGATTTTTTCTTTCTTTTTTTTTCTTTTTCCTTTCAGTATGCCTCTGCACTTCCTGATTTGGTCAAGGAGCTGCCAAAGTAGTTAGTAAAGGGTACTGTTGTGGTGTTTCCAGCCCAAACTGAAACAAGAGTAGGAAGAAATCACAGGAGAGGCTGGCTCTGCCAAGAGCTGCTGGCCTGTTCTGCAGACCTTGCTGGCGTGAGCAGCCGGACAGACTGTGGGGTTTGTGCACAGGGAACCTGGAGGCATTTCTGAGGATTGCCCTTTCCCCTATCACATCTCCAAAATTTTTCTTTCTTTCCTCTACTTAATGAACACAGATAGCACTGCACAAGGCCTACAGTACCTCACCAGCAACCTGGAGATCAGTCCTCCATTTCCTGAGACATCCTGTGTGCGCCTGGGCTTCTCGCCTCTCTCTGTAAAAAGGGTAGAAGATCATTTCTGTACATCACCGGGTGTTTGAAGGGGAAACACATCAATTTTGAGGTCCTTCAGTAGCAAGTAACAGTGGTTACATAAATACGTATCTGGGCAGCATTAAGCGCTCTGGTGAAATGACACTGCACGTACATATGGCTGAGGTAGATGTTTCAGGCGCTGAGCAAGGTGACCAGATGGCCTTGGATCGGCCAAGAGGGTGAGGTTCAGGTACAGCAGCTCCTCTCGGGCTCAGGTCGTTTGGCAGGGCAAGCTGTCTGGGCAGCCTGTAAGGGAGTTTTGAATGGAAGAGAATACAAAACACTTTTCTTTGAGATTAGCTTTCCTGAAGAAAAAAATGCCTTCCTAGGGCCCTCCAAAGCTGTTTCAATAAATGTTTTTGCGTGTCATGCGTTTCAATGTGAGCTGAAGGTTTTCACCCAGTCCTTATTAGAGGTGACCTAGTATTTCACACCCAAGCTGGTGCCAAGATCCTCTTAGTCTATTGGCGACATTACCGCCATTTCCTATCTCTCTCTTTCCTGAATTTACCTAACCCAGAGCTCCGGCCTTTTGTTGAAACGATTTTCTGCCTTCCGGCCCTGCGTGCCGTATGTCAGATTATGTGCAAAAGGTCGCAACCCACTTCCCCTGACTTTAGACACAGGATGAGGAAATGAAGAGGAGTGAAGTTACTGATTTCATTTTGGAGGTCAGGGTGGGTCTTCTCAGGGTGAGAGTGGAGTCTGGAGAGCAAACGCTCCATTTGTTATCCAGATTTTTTCAAACAAACAACCCCCCCCCCCCCAGTAATTACTCATGCAGTTGAATCGGAAACACTTCTCAAAACAGCTGGCAAAATGAATAGGAGGACAATAGGTGGACAGTGAGGAGAGATTATATATATACACACATATATATAGCTCACACACACAGTTGTGTTAGGAATGGAGTGAAGCTATGAGGAGGGATCCTAGGATCATCCCTGAGCCACCCAAAGGGCAGGCAGACTGCCTTGTTTGCTTGGCAATTCTCTTTTAGCATTGCTTAGTCTAATTATGTGCTAACACACGTTCAAAAACTGTAACGTCAAAAGGGTAAGTGTCTGAAATGGTGCCAGGAGAATGTTTTCCAGCACTGGGGAATCCCAAACTTTGCCCAGTACAGGGCTGCACTGGCTCCCAGCCAGTAGCCTGAGGCTGCACTGAAAGCACACGCAGGAGAAAACATCTCTGCCACCCTCCTCCTCTGTCAGGGGGTGAATATACATATCCTCACGCGTGGGGGGACCTGAGTGGCCTTCTGCTGGGTGGAGATAGGACTGTCCACCCTGGGGCTCAGTGGCTGTTGGGGGCAGCCATCCAATGCTGAGGATGAGGGGCCACCACACCGGTTGTGATGGGAAGCTTGTGYGCCTACATCTCCTGCTGACATGACCCCTAGGAGACGGGGTGCATCTTGGCTTCGTAGGTGGGCTGGGAACAGAGCGCTTCCTCCCATCAGCTGCCCGAACGGCGGTTTCACGCCAACACATATGCCCCTAGTGTGAGTCTGGCACTGGTTYGGGAATGCACATCCCAGCCTGCATGCTTCAAATCTGCCGGCTTCTTCCCAGAACTGTTGAACTGGAGGGAGAGGAAAAACAAACAAAGAGGCAAACAAACAGAAAGGCAAAACCCCAGAAGCTCTTCCCCTCGGCAGACTGTTGGTTGTACCTAGAGCTCTGGCTGGTTTATGTATGCATTCGGAGTAAGTTCTCTGAGGAGTATCCTGCAGTCATTTCTCAGCGAGTGTGAACAAACTCATTAACAGCTCCTTTACTGGAATGATAAGTTGTTTCTTAATGAAGGGAAAAATAAATACCCTCGCTAACCCAGGCTCCATCACCAGAAGTCACACATCATTCTTAAAGACTCCTTATTTTCCACCAGAGACATTTGTGTACAGCCCTTAAACAAAATGAAAGAGCTTGTTTCTCCTTCTTAGACGCTCTTTTAGATGCTTGAATTGCACAGCATTTTTTAGGTGCTTTTCAGAGTTTTATCTCGGATACTAGCAGCTTAGGTACAATAAAATAAAAAATAATGATCTGAATCTTCACCCATTTTAAGGGAACGTTTGTAGCACTTAAAACATGGGACTGGGACCCAAGAGACTGGGGCTCTGTTCCAAGCTTTGCCATTGACCTGCTGTGTAGTTTTACTTGTAGGGAAGTCACTTAAGCTCTTTGTGTTTCAATGTRCCCATTTGTGAAATAGAGATAATAATGCCAAGCTCACAAGGGGGCTGTAAAGGTTAATTAAATGGAGTTTTTAGGTGATTTTCCTTCGTTGGATGAAAAGTGTGTGAGAAGTATTGTTTATTAAAGAAGCCAGTGAAAAATTGCCAGTTCTGAATTTTCTCGAGTGAAGAAATGTATGGTGATTTTTGCGGGTGTGAAAAATGCCCATGTTGCTGAACAATAGCTTTCTTTTTATGACTATCATTTTTTCAGACTAAACAAATTCAGTTTGATCCTCAAAAATGTGGGGGTGTTTTGCATTTGCTTCTCCATTTTTCCATGTAATTATGTGATGATGTCTGTACAGGCAATAAGAACAGCTATGGGTCCCATAGGAAGGATTGAAAAATGATCCACTTAAGTAACATTTTGGAAGTTTTACAAGCTTACATGTTTCAGGGCTTAAAACCACTTCTAAATTTTAAAGGTCATGAAGAAGTGTTGCAGGGCCTCAGACTCAGCCCATTGGAGAACTGGAGAAGTTGTTCATACCTTTATAGGGTTTGGTGTTAGCCATTTTCAAACACAAGATGAAAGGCTAGATACTTGGCTGCTCTCTCATCCAGTCTTGTGTTTCTAATCCCATGTTCCTCCAGAAAAGGAAATGATAATATACCCCGGAAGAGCGTACCCTCGCCAAGTTTCAGACTTCAATGAAAACCAGAATAACCCAGCAGTTTGTATGATTCGTTGTAGGCTGGCACAACAGCGCTCAGCGGGATTGAGTTAGACCCACAGAGGTGGTGTGTGATGTGCTCTGCAGTCCCAGCCCCTCGTGTGGGTGGACTGGGCAACCTRTGTCAGGTCTGGTCCCAACATACAGCCATGTGCCTTGCAGTGTCTAAACCTGCTCCTGTACCTCACTCAGATAGTCACTGATGGGAGTTTTCATATCATGTCTCTGGGGGAACATGGCAAATTTTTTTTTTTTTGCATTACCATTGGAGCCCTTGTATCCCCACTAAGTAAGGGGATGATCCAAGAAATTACAAGATAACAAGAGAAGAAATATAAGTTCAGCTCCTGTGAAAGTTGCTTACACTGGAGCTTGAGTTTGGGCTGAAGATTTAAACGCCTTCTCTCTCTGCCTGAACAAGGTGACCTGCCCTGTAACCACAGAAATTCAAAATGACTAAGAGCGATTAAGTTATCATGTCCACCTGCCCCTTCCGGCGCAAGATTGAGAGGACGACATGGGTTCTAGTGGTGGACTGCACACAACCCGTGACAGAGGCCGCACGCAAACAGGACTCATTTTGTACTTAACAGGCCCAAATAAGTTTACTCTGGGCTCGTCACCCTTCCTTGTAGCTGGTGGGAATGGGGCCCCGGACCTTAAACAGGCTGACAAAACAGAGATTGAATCAATCTCTGAAAACAATAGATTTAACCCTGTGAACTCCTCACATGCTCTATTGGCTGTCAGAGCTTCTCGTGCCGTTTTTGCCACTGAGAGACTCCCCTAGGACACTGCTTTTAAGAAAAACATATATAAAAACTACTCACTGTGTAAATCTAACATCAGTTAGTGGTTTCCCAAGTACAGCTTGTGGGATGGCTGCCTGAGCCTCAGATGAGAAAACAGTTCACTGCAGATTGGAGAGCCCTGTAAATGGAAAAGAGAACCTGGAAAGACAAAGAAAAATGAATCTTTTCAATGGCATCGAGGGAAATAGCATCTTGATTTTTTCTAGCTACATAAAGATTCCTTCTTACCCTCCCCCATCTCTTTCCAGCCACTATGTGCCTGCATACCTGGAAATATTCCCTTGGTATTAAAGACTGAGATTTGTTCAAGCTGCATGAAAACACTTGACATGAGCTTTGGGCTCTCTGACAAACTCTTAAAAAGCTAATTCACATATAAACAGACTCTGGCAGTTACCCACTGACAGCAACACGAATTGAACCAAAATGTAATAAACCCCACCAAGACTATCACTGCGAAACCCCTTGCCTCAGACATCTCGTTCTCTGGAGGTCGGGGAGAAAAGGAGCCTCTCCCAAGCCCTGAAAACCAGCAGATATGAGCAGCCCTGGACCAAAGCAGGAGCAGGTTTTCGAAGGCACAGTCCCCAGCGCCTCGCTAACATCTCTTCTCCCTCATTTTAACAGAAATTGTCTCAGCCACATCTGCTGACAGTGCCTATAGCAATGTCACTGGCAGTGCAGGGAGGAGGACACCATCTCACCTGGCCCCAATTTTCTGTGAATTCATCTGTGGGAAAGGCTGCAGCATCTTTCTTTACAGCTTCCTCCCTGGTGTCCTGGGCTTTCCTTTGTTCATTTCTCTCCTGCAGGGCCAGCTAAATCTCATTTTCTCAAACTGGCAGGGGTATGTCTGCGTTCATAAAAGGCCCAAATGCCAACAATTTAAGATCAGAATTTGGGGGTCACTGGCCRTGGTGGAATGGACTTTAAATAGATTAGCTGAAAGAGTGGTGCTGACCTTGCATCGTGGGCACCAAGGTGATCTTTAYGTCTGGGGATAAAATCTTCTTACTGGACACTGGGAAGATCTGCATGAGGGAATTCAGGGAGTGTTTTGGAGAAAAGATCCAGAAACATCCTATCCCCTTGGGAACACCATAAATTGTCTCTCTGTGCTATCTCGCACATAGTCCGTAAGTTTGTTTTTTTGTGATTATTTGAATTGAAGCTGTCCACTTTTCCTTTAAGGTGCCACTGGCAAATATCCATGTATTATTTGAGAAAATGATTAACTTTACTCAGTATTTGTCCCCCAAATTCTCTTCAGTAACAATTATTGGCTGATCCCACTGAAATCTTTGGCCRTTAAAGGTTGCTGGGTCAGGATTTCACTTATGATTCCTAAGCATTCATCTTTTCCCTCTAGTTCTTAAATAAAATGTGCAATGAAAAATTTCACTGTGAATATTGCTGTTCTTTCTGTAATAACATGGTTATTCTTGCACCCGAGTTGTGCCAATGACACTCACTGGCTTTATCTGGTTTTTCAAGCGGTTGTTCTGAGGAAAACAAACAAACAAACTTGATGAATTTGCTTGAGTTATTGAGAAATGACATAAACCTGTACAGTTTGCAGAGGTGAAGTTAAAATTTTGGCTGCCTTGCACATATGTCATGGCATATGGGTGTACACAGATATGTGCTCCTGTGAACATCTATCTGTGCTTCTGAAGAGAAGGTTATGGAATTGCTGACATGACTTGCTCTGCGTTGCGATCTGCAGAGTGTCAGCTGGGAGACCATTTTCTTTAGGTGAAACAGAAACAGAGCAGAATAAATGCATTGGGTTGTATCACTAAAATCTGGGATGTAAAGAAGGTTTCCCCAGCAAGAACACGAAGAAGCTGTGCTCATTCTGGCAGCAAAGACTTAAAGAAAATGGCAGTCAGTCTTAGTGGGATCTGAGCACTGGGCTTATTAATCTGAATTTACATTTCTTCTGTTGAAATGGGGGGTTTACAAAGCGATCTGAATTAACATGTGCTGACAGCTGCTGTGCTTACAGACCTTCAACACACTGTGTACAAGGGAAATAGTTTCCTTCCCCAGTCTTTGACATTCTCTGTTCAGAAGATTTTTTATTTTAACCCCAGTCCTAATTGCCCTTCAGTATCAAAATTAATTGTGTTTTCTGCTAAAAGGCCAGTGCAGTTTAAGGTTACTCCAGGGTCCCAGCAGCCGATGCATCTTCTGTAAATGGCTTGATTGCCGTCTGTGGAGAGGAGTGCTGGGAGAGATTTGCTTGACCGAGGCTATACATTACAGTCCAATTAGTGTGAAGATCACTACATGAGTCTTTAACTTTATCTAGTAACTGTCGGGATCTCTAYGGCTGAGCGCAGAGCGAGGGAAGAGAGATGCAGGACCCACCTGGGCTGCGTCACAGAGCCGGCGCAGTTTTCCGGACTTCCCTCGAACCGTTGTGCCGGCAGCAGAGGGAGCAGTCGGAGGAYTGGGATAATTGGTGTGCTGCACTTCTCTTCCTAGAAATGCTGAGGCAAATTTCCTTTTTTCCTCCTTTATTTCTCTGCCATGCTGGGATATTTTTATACTTTTTTTTTTTTCTCTATGGGACTCTGCTGATGTGAGGTCTGGATTCATTTAATCTAACCTTAAACACTGGACTGAAGCACTTAGGATATGAGTCAGGTAGGCCTGGGTCTTCGAGGCTAATGGAGAAGCATGAGCACACCCAGAAAGCAAGACAACGAGATTCGGAGGTGGTTTCCTCTCTGGCACCGTCCCTCTCTCCTACAGCAAGTCAAGGCTGCAAACTTATGCGCTTCATTTAAATACTTAAAAGTGAGTGAGATGAATCTAGGTGCAAGGGTTCGACTTTTTGTTGCTCTGTGTAGGGGCTCTGGAGCCCCTGCTTGGCTGACAGTAAGGTCAAGCAAAGTACARTTCCCAAGCAACAAACCATATCCTTAGCCTGAAATGCACTTTCCTGATCATAGAGTAGATCCAAGAGACAGGCAGTGCAAGTAATCTGTGAGCTAAAAATATCCCAATTATTTCCTTTTTGATCTCCAAGAGTGAGTATAGGCTGTGACTTACAAGTATAATAGTAACTRTGAATGGTCATCAGCTGAAATCATCTCAGTCTAGTCTTGAAGGGAAAGTGGCCTTACAGTCTGTATCAAACACATACTGTGCAGACAGACGCAAAAACTTTCTAAAAAATGTGCCTAAACTGTCTCTCCGCTACAGTTGAGCTCATACAAGTTTATGCCTATGCCTTACATAATCTCAGTCTCTGTATTGTTACCAATGGTTGTTACTAAAATTTGATGAAACACCAGGTTCTGCCTTGTCAGCCACAGTGCAGAAGTCTCAAACATCTGGAATTAATTTTCAATTCGTCAGTGCCCCAAGTAGTTAGCTTCTTGTCTGAAGCACCTAGGCCTCATGTCTTCCAGAACTAGAACAAMTAGAACTAAACAAGACTATTAAGAAATGCAGAAAAAGTTTGAAAGCTCATGAAAAATAGAATGTAGAGTCCATGACATTTTTCACATCTCCACCCATTATTTTTCAGCTAATTTTAATGTTTAATGTCTTGTTTTCTGAGTCAGTCTCCAAACCAGAAAATGAAGAGGCAGCTGCAAAAGTGGGAAAAACATGGAGAGAAAAACTTGTTATCTGACACCATCTCACAGAAGTTCCAAAATGGTGAACTTTCTGTAACAACTCCGCTCTGCATTACAATCTCATCTGACACTGGAGCAATATTATGACTAAAACCAGAAAAAAACCCACCTCAATATTTTAGCATTTGGGAGGTTATATGGCACCATAATATGTTAGACAACATGCCCCTTCACTGATTTATTTTTTGCTGTTTAAAAGATATTAGTGGCATTACTGTAGTTACGGTACTAATCAGACTAATTCTCTGCTCTTCTCGTTTCTCTGTACTACAGATGTAGTCGTCTTTTCCTTCAGTATGTGGAACACAGCCAAAGACCTTAACCGTTATTTTCAGTCCTGTTTTACCTGCTAGATTCACATACTTAGGATTCCCTGCGCTGCCAGTTTTCCTACACAGTTCACAACAGATCTTGTATCAACGTGCAATGTTGTGTTTGCACAACTCAGAGATAAGGGAGCCTCTCTCTCAGAGGCATTTTAGATTAAATAAAGCTGATAGTGGGATGAGAGCTGAGTCTTTCATCCCATGCTCTTCTAAACTTCTTTAAAATGAAGTGAATTGAAACTCCACTTCAACTGGCTCAAGCAGAATAGCCAAACTGAACAGCAATTTTTTTCCTGTAGTAACCAAAAGTGAGGATGGCTCGAGGTTGAAATGACTAACATTTACCATAGTAGGACTCATGAAACTAAATTTGCACAAAGCAATAACATTACATAGCATATTTATCCACTAGGGCTCCCCATCACAAAACACAAGAAGAATGAAAGAAAAAAAATTGCTTGGGAAAGGTGCGACAGAAAATAATGAGGTGGATATCTCATCACTCAGGTGTCTGTGACAAGTGGCTAAACTCTTTGTTACTCAAATTAGCAGCAAGCAAACTCCTGTTAGCTGAGTTTTCCATCAAGCACGCCTCATGACAGCTGGGTGGGAGAGTGTTCACTGCTACAGAAGACAGCAAAGAAACACATTTRAAGGCCAGGTAAAACAACTTTCCTAATAGGCCATGGTAAGCAAGAACGGGAGGCTGTGGGAGAAAGTTTMCTGCTTGTCAGGTAGGTCCTTTCATGAGCGGTCACAAATGGATTTCTTGCTCCTTTTTGAAACATCCTGAAAAAGCTGTTCTCAGGTACAGGGCACTGAACTGTGAGGCTGTTACTCTCATCTCCTATGTGATGAGACCACAGAAAAATRCTCAACAATTGTGCTAATTTAACCTTTATTTCTGGCTGCAGCATTTCCAGTCTCTCTGTCTTTGCAGCTTGGAAGGAATACAAGGGAAAAACCCTGTATGTCAGAAAGTTATGAAACAGAGGCAAAGTGGAGAGATGATGGAAATATAAAGTCAAAATGAAACCCTCCATCTTTCTGTCAAACTGAAATAATAAATAATAATGGCATCTTGCATTTATATAGTGGCTTTCATCCAGAAAGCCTGGAAAGCTCTTTGGAAACTTTACAAACTACTGTGGAGGAATAGGAATGATTTCATACGCTGATCTGTTGAAGGCTACCACTTCTGTAAACAGTTACAATCTATAGCAACATTACATCTCCCACTAGGACAGGTAGAGACTGATCCTCAGAGATATTGGATGGATCTGTAGTTAGTCAGAGTATATCTTCCAAGTCCTGTGGGAATTTACACTGCTGACAGTTATTGTTTCTCATGATCAGGCACTTGGTAAAAGAAATAAAATTGTAGATAGATGAAATAGCTGCTGATTCTAGCTTGTGAAATGTGACAATAGTGGCCATGGCTTTACAATTAAAATCCCTAATAATTTAATCAATCTCGGATGGTAAACATTCATTTTAAAGTGTCAGATCCTCTGTCTAGGCATTTGGTGTTATTATACAGCTGACATTCATTCTCCTCTGATTTTAACCTGATTTTAACCTGTGTGTATATAGAAAAAGGTGTTTTCGGAACTAGTTCAGAACAACACAAACCTCCTATGTTTATGTTGCTGCCATATTCAATTGTCAGGCAAAGCAGAGGAGAAAAAACAAAGAATGAATAAGCAGTGAGCTGAGGAAAGTTGATTTAAGCTTTCTGTTTCCATCATATGTTTCACTTAAAAAAAAAAAAAAAAAAAAAAAAGAATCACACCAGATTCTTGGGAAGTCTGTTGGATATTGAGAGATGGCATAGATTTCAAGATCCTCAACAGAGGAAAATTCTTGCTGATTTTCATGGTCTTTTTGTTCCAAGAGGATCACATAATTTTGGCTCTTGAATAATATTTCTAAAACTAASAGTCAGCTCAGGAATTCCCTGTTTGTGACTGTATTTCTCTATCAGCTGGCACAACATATTTCTGCACTAGAGCACCACTTTTAAAGCATCCATTGAGCACCTCCTAATGGTGACAGCAAAGGGAAAAATGAATGAAATGGAGATCAAACAGTTCCAGGAGTGACAGAATTAACAAACTGACTTCAGATTTAGCTCTCTTTGTCTTGCTGTCCCCTTGCAGAGCATTTTGAATGGTAAAATCTGATGGGATCACATATTACTGCGGTGAATGCTCCTCTGCTTTAGCCTGGCCACCTATTTTCATTAAACCGCAAGGAACATAATCCCCTTTTGTGTCAAATTTGGTTGACTTGGGTAGCGTGCGTGGAAGTCGTTGCATGGAGGCGCATGCTGTCCGTCTGCCCTTAGCCCAAACTTTGTGGCACCCAGCCAAACTGTGATTTCTTAACACTGCTGTGACCAACACGCGGACTCATGACACTCGCTTTCCCCTTGCTTCTTCCCACCTAGCTGCTCCATTGGCCTATAGCTAAGAAACAGTTATCTTCTCAGTGCAGAGATTTAGCACCAAATGAAGGTGAGATGGGCAGAGTTCCTGCACTTGTTTAAGCTGCTTTCAGTGGTAACTATCCTGTAAGAATAGGAAACTGTGGAAAGGAGTCCGGTTGCTTCTCAATATCACAGTTGTTTTAGGCTTTTAGGAATACATGTGCATGCCCCCTCCCTCCCAGGTTTTCTTAAGTCACAGTGGTCTCCGGAGAGACAGGAAATTTAAAATTGAGCTGTAAATTCAGTCTCTGGGCTAGTAATTCCAGTTTACATCATGAAATGCTCAAGAAAAAGCCTCATAGCTACATTTAGTTACAAACATGAACTATTTAGTCATCTTTATTGACATCCTAAATTTTGCTCATTAAATGGTGGAATCCCTGGCCTCACAAAAGTAGTGTTCTCCCTGGATGATAGAAACAATGTTATATATTAAAGAAAGAAAGAAGGGGGGGGGGAAAAGCTTTTCATCAAATGAGTAACTCTAAAGTTATGTTACATTATTTTGCATTTCTTGCTGGTAGTGGCATAGGTCTCTTCGGTACTTACTGCGGAAGCTCGGATAGTTTATTATGCAAAAGCCAGTTTCCTGGTAGAATATAGGTTGATACGTTCAAAGGCACACAGGGTTGCTATAAGACAAACTTTTGTTAAAAGTGAAAGTTGGGTGCTTCTTCACGCTTTTGAAAATCTCCTGCTGTTTTTCCTTCTTGAACATGAGAAGGAGGTTGGCCCGAGCAGCTATTACAGGCTACTTATAACAAATGCTTCATCTCGCCGATGCCTGGGAGCCCCCAAGAGTTCTTGTCCCACATTTTGCCTGGCAATTAAATAGGCCGAGATATAATTTGCGCCCCATATTCTCTGTGTTGAAGGCAGTAGGCTTCTTCATTTTTAGCCCAACTCTTCTGTCACCTTCACCAGTTTTACATTATTTGTGTTAACTCCATGGCCTAGGGGTGGGAGGGAGAGGGGAATTATTCCCAATTTACAGAAAGTGAGAGAAGAATCACTCACTTCTTTCTTTAAATTTTTGTGGAGGATTGTTAATCAAAGTTAAAACAAATCTGTGTTCCAACGCAGAGGTGGGTGAAGAAATGTGTGCCTAACACATATGCACTTTTGGGCTCCTGCAGAAGGAAACAGAGTTCTAGAAACTGTTGTGAGGAAAAAAATATTAAAGACACCAGACTCGATGCGATGCCACCAGCTGGAAATGAGGCTTCAGACAATATCCGGCAATGTTTGAGCCTACTTGAAGAGCTGCATTTAACTTTCCTGTCCCGGGATGAAAAACGTAAATTATCCCCCCTCCTTATTTGCCTCATTTTTGAGGAGAGTCGGACAATGACTCAAAGTAGGAGCTAGGCAGAGCATACATCAGGTGTTCGACCCGCGGGCCCGTGAAATGCAGTGTCATCATAACCCAAAGGGCGTATCATTAGTCACTGGTGGAAGGAACTACCGGCGTGCCTGGAGAAATCAATACAAGGTCCTTGTCTAGTAACACGGAGAGAACAGCACCGATGTTTATGTCTTTGCCCTTCACACGCTTTGCTCTTCCTGCTTCTCCGGTCACCTTTTTGCTTTATCCAGAATTTCATTTCCCCAATTCCTGAGTCTAAACGAATGGACATAGTATCTGCGACTTGGGCTGCAACCCAGGCTTTTCTCAGGAGAAAAAAATATCCATCAGGCCCAACGTTTCGGTATGTTGATTATCTGATTTGGCTCCTGCTAAACAGAAACATTTGTAACTGGTTACTTCCATCAACACAGTTTAATCCAGCACTGGTCCATATTAGTGTGTTGTTCTGCCACTGATGTCTCTTACTGTCACACGTGAGCAGTTATTGTTAATATTGTGTTTAAATATGAAGATCAGACAAATGGTCCAAAGGTTCCTGGCAGCTTATTCAGTTAAACAATCCAAGAATACTTGCATATGGACCATGTTTTAATTAAAACTAAGAATTCCTGCCCAAATGATTATGCTGTTGATGGATGAGGAGTAAGATTAATACAAGATTTCAGAGTTTTGCTTAGAATATGGGATGGTCATCCAGAACTGTCAAAACTCTTCTTATTTTCATAGTCCTGCACTTGGCTTGTCCTTTGTGCCTCAGTTTGCCCCTTCACAAAATGAACGAAATGGCAGTAACACGCCTCCGAGGGAGGTGATGAAGCACTATGCTTCATTTTATGTCAGGAAAATGTTGGGAAATAGTTCAGCTGTGCTCATAGCAAAAAATAACGAATTAACAAAATACCTACAGGCAATGTATGTTGTAGGCTTACATGAGAAAATTGTTATGAATAATATGTTTTTTTTGGTTATTTGTTCTAATAATCCTGACTTGTATGTTACATGAAGGCAAAGAAATCCTCTTGTCGTGCTCAGACTCATCCTCACGGGGCCCTGTTTTCTTTCTATTTTGGACCCTGACTGGAGTGCAAATACACATCAAGGACAAGAATAACTTTTTAGACTAAGATAGTGTTTGTTTTTATTTGAAGAGGTTAGGGTGTGCCTGGGAGGCCAGGAGTAAATCTGCTGAACAATCAAAAACCTTTATTTATGAAAACGTGCATTTTAAGAACAGACTCTTCTGATGGAAAGAAGCAAGGTATCTTCCACATCAAGTTTGTGAGCTTTGGACATGTCTGCCTTTTTGTTCATTTACCTAATGAGCTATTTGCATCAACCTTTTCAAGGTCAGCTGAACTCCTCAGCACTTCCTGAATTGAAACCAAGAATCCTCTAAGCTCTTCTCATGAACCTTTTAAGGAGAAAAAAAAAAAAAAAAAAAAATTTTTTTTTTTTTTTTTAAAGGAAGCAACATCTCATTTTTAAGTTTTAATTAGTTGAGCACTTAGCCTTGAGTCTATTAACCAGTTTTGGGAGACTTTTTACAGTTTGTGAGACTTGTCCCTTTACAAAACAGGATTCAGGCTGTTAATTCATATTCCCTTAAGATTTCTGAGAATGTTACTGCTGCCCCATCAAAGCAAAAATTGTATGAACGTGTAGAATTGGCTGCTGTTCCATATTTTGAGCATGAGAGTGCACTGTAAGGGGGCAAAGGCCAGGTTAAGAAAACAACAAAACAAAGCAAAACAAAACCTCCTACTGAAACACCTTTAGAAAAGCCTGCCTTCAACTGCTATTCATGGTATGCTTTAAATAAGCTGTCTCCACATACTTCTATTGATTTGGTAGGTGCTGATCTAGCACCTAAAAGGGGATGATGTGCTAAAATTCTAAATATTGGGACCTGGATGTAGTTTTTCACCTAAGAGCTGTCCCCCAGAAGGAAGGGAAGAATTGGGAAAGCTGAATGTCTTCCGAATCACAGAATGGTTGAAGTTGGGAGGGACCTCTGGAGAGCATCTAAGTCCAACCCCCTTGCTCAAGCAGGGTCACCTAGAGCATGTTGCACAGGATCGCGTCCAGGCGTGTTTTGAATATCTCCAGAGAAGGAGACTCCACCACCTCTCTGGGCAACCTCTTCCAGTGCTCTGTCACCCTCACAGTGAAAAAGTTTTTCCTCATGTTCAGATGGAACTGTCTGTGTTTCAGTTTGTGCCCGTTGCCTCGTGTCCTGTCGCTCGGCACCACTGAAAAGAGTCTGGCCCCATCCTCTCGACACCCTCCCTTCAGATACTTGTACACGTTGATAAGATCTCCTCTCAGCCTTCTCTTCTCCAGGCTAAATGGTCCCAGTTCTCTCAGCCTTTCCTCATAAGAGAGATGCTCCAGTCCCCTAATCATCTTTGCAGCCCTTCGCTGGACTCGCTCCAGTAGTGCCACATCCCTCTTGTACTGGGGAGCCCAGAACTGGACACAGTACTCGAGATGTGGCCTCACCAGGGCTGAGTAGAGGGGGAGGATCACCTCCCTCGACCTGCTGGCAACACTCTTCCTGATGCAGCCCAGGATACCGTTGGCCTTCTTGGCCACAAGGGCACATTGCTGCCTCGTGCTTAACTTGGTGTCCACCAGCACTCCCAGGTCCTTCTCCGCAGAGCTGCTTTCCAGCAGGTCAACCCCCAACCTGTACTGGTGCATGGGGTTATTCCTCCCCAGGTGCAGGACCCTGCACTTGCCTTTGTTGAACTTCATGAGATTAAATCTAAAGCAATAAGACTGCAGCTCTTTGCTCACAGCTCAAAAGATAAATTAATAAGTAAACAAGACACCATTCAGTTTCTTTCTGCGTTGTATTTTATAGCCACATAAAAATATTAGAGTGAAATATAACTTTCCTCTTGCTAACAGAGGGTTTGGGCTGTGTCCTTTAAATGTACACCCCAAACACACTGGGAGTTTTGCAAATTTGAAATATAATTTTATTTTGAATAATATTATTTTTCACCATAGGTATGCCACCATGGCTTATTTTTAACATAGCGATGTCATCACATCAGTGGCATCACTTTGCAGATTATTCTAGTGAGGAGTGAACTGGGTTTCTAATAAATAGAAATGCAAAACGTCTTAACAATATCATTTGAATGCGAAATAAAGATCTGACACTTACTAAATGGAGACAGTGTATTTTTGTGAAAGGAAAGGCTTGCATACATCTCTTGTCTAGAATAAAGAATTTCTCTTCTAATTTCTAGCTCAAACTTCTTCTAGATATGCGGTCTACATATGTGTCCATTCTATAAACAGCCATCCTTTTATGGATAACAATGTCATAATTCTTCTCATATTTGACCTTTTCATGCCACACTCCATAACATAAGACCCTCATGTTAGTTGGAAATGAGACGCAAAAGATTCCACTGGCATAAGAGATATTCCCCAGTCAAATAAAAATGTAATCAACATACAACATACCTGTCACATTTACATGTCAGTTTTATTAATAATTAGATTTTTATTATGGTGTAAACCCTTTGTTAGGCACATTGTAGATGCATAAGAATACATGGTCTTTGCCCCAAAGTATTTGCAGTTAGAAAGACAAATGGTGAATGAATTAGTTGTTAGAGCTGGCTGACCACTTGATCTTTCAGTTTATCAGCAAGTCCAAAAATTACAAATGTTTTATGGAAATTTAAAAGTTTTTTAGAGATATATTTTCAGCATATCAAAAGGAGAAAGACAAAAATATTTCAAAAGAAAAGAAAGATCTTTCTAGACACATGCCACATAATGTTCCTGTGGGGGCTTTAGCATATTTTAATGGTTTGAATTAAAAATCATTTTGTTCTATTAAAATAGAATAAAGCAAGAATTTTATTCCATTAAAATAGAACAAAAAAGTGGGAATAAGCAGTCTTTGAAAGATTAATACTCTATTTTTACTTTAAAAATAAGAAAAAAAAGAAGAAGTTTGGGGGCTTGAATGATTGAGCCTAGCTGGGACAAAATGTTGGCAAATGTTTTTTCTTTTCCTTTTTTTTTTTTTTTGGTCCCTTTTTAAAAGGTTCTTGCTAAGGGGTCTCCAAACTCTGCTACTAGTGGAAAAAAAGGGGGAGAACACTGGAGCCAAGTGACGAGACCGCGCTGAGATTCATAGTTCAATGTTATTTGTTTGGTTGGGGGCTCTTTCTTTTTCTTTTAATAAACTATCCCCCAAAGCCTATCTACCTAATGAGTATTATCTGGCTAATTTCCTGCAGGCTTCGATGCAGAAGCAGGTCAGTTGGTTTAATTATCAACTATGGAGACGTGAAGGAACTTGAAATTCAAGTGAAATATACAGCCGCTTTCTTCCCCGGATTCCTTCGCATTAACAAAAATACCTGTTCAAAGAACAGATTGACTCAGCTGTGACTTACGGAAAGATAAGAGTCTGTGGCAGGCAAAGCAATAATGTTATTATTGTCCACTGGACAGAGTGTATTTGCACGGTGATTAGTGATGGCTAATACAGTGAAATGCTATACGGAGAGAAACAGGCAGGAATTTACCTTCCGACTATCGAAYGGCTTTGGTTTTAAAATGCAGTCCTACTCCCTGTGCTGTCGATGAAGCATCAGACAGACCCAAAAAAGCCTTATGAATTTTGGAGTCTGAAATCCGTACGATGCTATCGAGGCTGATGGACTCTCCACGGCGGTGACAGAAAGGCACGCAACACTTACGCCGGTGATTGGATCCCTCACTGGGAGTTTTTTGGCACAGGAGGGAAAAGCTTTTTCTTTTAAAATAGCCTTTTTCTGCGTCCTAGATAAAGTGTGAGGAAGGCTAAATAAGCAATRGTAGGTTGCCATGCCTTCCAAGTTCACTTCTTTCCTTTTTTTTTTTCTTTCCTTTTATAATTCTGGGAGTTATTATTGGCAAGTCTTTATTTGGAGATAGGCATGTAGAGGGAGCATTCATAAGGAAAGAAATCCAATTAATTTTGTTAGAAATCCAATAGTCTCCCAGTGAACACACACTTCCACCACAAATCTACAAGTTTATAGAGCTGTTAAGGCACTTGGAGCATCCGCACAGCTGAAAGATGGAGCTTGGGCTCAGTATGGCTAGAGTGATATCTGTAATATCCCATAGAAATCCATTGAGAACACTTAGGAAAGTGCAATATCCTTTAAATGTAACCTTGATAATGAAAGGAAAGGGCTCCTGTTCCTAAATAAAAAACAACAAGCCCCGACAGGTCAGAATTGATACCAGCATTTGCTGCTGCCTGAAACTCCTGCTGAGCACTGAATGCTGCAAAAGCTTCTATTATTTTTAACTATTGTCCATCTTTAAGGATGGGGGAATTTTAGGAGAGGCAATTAATAATAATAATAATAATAATAATAAAATAAAATAAAAAGTTTAGTGTTATTGCAGACCTCCAGATAAAATACCTGCGGGGGTAGGGGTGAGTGAACAAAGGAAGCCAGAGGTAAAAAGCAGAGGTCTGAGGCTCGTTTCAGAGAGAACAGCTTTGAAAACCCCGAACGGAGGCTTCTTTATATATAGCACCACATTGAGTGACAAAATGGTAGCTGTCATAATGTGCCAGTTAACATGTCCAATATGAGCCGATCGTTTAGTGTCCCCTGGGATTAGAAGACAGAAACATGACAAAGAACAAAGAACTTGGATCAATAATGCTTGGGGAAATAAGACAGAGAAGGTTATTTACTCTGCATTGATCCGTTGCTGCAGTCGCGTAAACTTGGCCTGTTTTTCTTTTGTTAACCTTTAAGCTTGAGTATACTCACAAGCAACTAGGGAGCCAACTAACAGGTGTAGATTAAGGATCGAAGGAGGTCATCGTACCTCTGTCACCGCTAGGCACCCATGTAACAACATCCCTGAAGAAATTTAAACATCAATAGCTATAATAAGGGCAAATTTATCAAGCTTGGCCTACTTTTGCTGGGAGCCGGGCTGTGTCCAGTCAGTTTGCCCTTGCTAAAGCTCAATTGATTTGGACATTCTTTTACTAGAGTTGATTATCAATTGTGACACGACAAATTTGTTAGCTTCCAAGCACTGAAGTTGTTGTTGTCGTTGGAGTCTCTGAAGTGAAAACACCTGGCCGCGCTGAAGTTTTACTCTCGCTGAGGAAAAAAAGGAAAGGAGGAGAGGAAGAGCAAAGCGGAGAAGGCTTTTGGTGATCTCTCTGGAGATACCAGTTGCTTTGGAGATACCTGTGCTTTGCAGCTGGAACATCTGGATTGCCATTTTTTTGGAAAATTGGGAGTGTGAGGAAATATTAACCTGAAGGAAGCTGTTTTCAGCAGCAAAAAGTCCCGGCAGCTGTTAGTTATTCATTTTTTATGTTTTATGATTTGTCACCTAAGTCGTATGGAATCTTTCCTGTTCCCTGCTTAGATGACAGACTTCTGAAACAGAGAAATAATGAATACTGTATGATGGGCAGCAATATTCTTTAAGCATGACTATTCAGAGAAATAATTATTCTTGCTGAACTCCACAGAACTTATTAAATTTGAAAATTCATTCACCAATGCTGAGGAGCTCTAGTTAATTAGACTAAGTGGACATTTTTTGTAGAATTATGATGGGATGGAGTTTGTTTGTTTTAAACATTGACCCTGGGTTCTCAGTTTAATAGTAAATGTTTCGTGTTGTGCCAATAGTATTAGCAGTATGTTGGAAAAGTAATTCTTGAAATATTTATCTTTTTTTAACCTTAAAACCAAAAAGATTACTTATTATTTAGCATCGCTATAGTGACTTTTCTATTTTTCTGGATCAAAGTATATTCTGTTTGTCATGCTATAAAAAATCTTGATTTCTGTATCATAGAAAAATGTAAAAATAATCAACTAATATAAAAATGAAAGATCTTACATTTAAAAATTGAAAGTCAAATTTAAAAATTCAGAAAGAAAAGGTTTGGTATTGTACAGTAGTATTTCTAAAACAAACTTTTTCACCAGAAATGTGGATTTGAAACAGCAGCCAAAATGACACGTCTTTTGAAATTAATATTCTGGCTTTTGATCAACATATTAAAATATGTGCTGTTGGCACAACCGTACCCAGCAGCCATAACTATCTGATAGTGCATGTGAATGAATTTATAGATGTGGCCCTACTCCTAGTCTACCACCCTGTAATACTTGCGGTTAAAGCTGGCACTCATTGCCTGGCAAAGCCACGGCTCAGCCCAGTATTTTGCAAGGGATTCTAGAAAGTAACCCCCTATATTACACTTCCTATGTATCATACAGTAGACAGAGGTGCTTGTGCTGTGGTTGTCTGGGCTCTCCTTTATCCTGTTAACATGGCAATTAGAAAAAACTTGAATTCAATTTAAGAAAGGTTGCATCTTTCCTTTTGTTTATCTGTAATTAAGAGACACCAACAAGGAACCTACTGAGAAAGGAAATCGGATCCCATTTCCCTTTTAGAGATGGAAATCTGACATTTGCATCTCTTGGCATGCAAAGATTCAGCACGTGACCCTTGCCCCATCATCCATAAAAGTGTCACCACACTTTTTAAGAGCATTTAAGGCATTTAAGAGCATGGGAGGGAGAACACAGCAGCTTTTAGGGCATCAGAAATGACAGTAATGTGCGTTGGAACTGTCTGCACAAGCAGAGTGCGTTGAGGCAGTTGTATTAGATCAATCTGTGGCAGAAGAGAAGCCACTGACAGTTTATTTCTGGGCTGGAGAATGAGCTGCAAAGGGCACAGTCCTCATTAGGATAAATGGAAAACAGTTCAGTTTGGTCCTCACCAAAACTTTTTGCCAGCTAATGGCTGTTCAGAGCGCTATGTGAAATGAGTTAGGGGTCTCTTAGCCCTGCCAGCATGATAAAAAACAGCACCCCGGTTAGCAATAATCAGCATCCTTGGCCGAGGGTCTATGGATTGAGTGAGCATGGAGAATGAATTACCCTCTTTCCACTAGATGTGGTCCCTCCAGGTCAGGGCTCAGGTGAGGGGAAAAAAGCGTTATGGAGCTGCTCTGATTTACAGCTGAGGACCTGGTCGTAATGGCTCACAGGGGCCTTGAAGGTGCACATCTATACCGGGAGCTTGAGGAGCAGACCTGCCTCAGAGAGGCTGTTTCATGGAGTGGCCTAAGGGAGCTGGAGCCTGTTGTTAGCGCTGTCCCCCACCTCTTGCACCCTCTGGGGAGGGAGAACCACTGCATGGGACTGCATGGGTGGTCTGGGGGAGGTATCCCAGTGCTAGAACAACAATAAGGTGGGATGCAAGGGTAGCCAGAGCCAGAGCAAAGGAAACTTCCCTTCGTGTTTGCTCCTGCTGTGGACTGCTCCAAAGCAATGGAACGTCAACGAACAGAACGGGAATAGGTGTGGGATCGGGTCTTCCTCTAGCCAAAGGGGAAATAATTCATTATAAAAACAGCGTGAAGAAATGCTGGAAGAAAAAACAAAAAGGGAGGAGAAAAGAAAGAAGAGAGGGAAAAGCACATGAACAATGCTCTATATGCTGACAGGCGGGTGCTAAAAAGCTCCAACTCACCTTTCAAAAGGACTTAAACTCAAATGCTAGTGTAAGCAAAATCAGCCCTTTCAAACTCGGTCATGGAGCCAAAAACCCAAAGCACATGGCGGTGCATTAAGACACCACATTTCCTGGTTGCATGCTTATGCTAGCATGCCTCCCTCACCCAGAGGCCTTGTCCACGCTGACCTGTTCCCTTGTATTGGCCAGTTGGCCGCTTGGCTCCTCTCCCAGCAGCCAGCGCTCTCCAAGCGTGACATCGATCATTGCTGTAGTAASGAAGATGGCACTTACCTGATGGGGGAGGCGGAAGCTCCCTCTCTTACCATATGCTGGGAATTGTCAGTGGCTGCTTGAAGCCAAGGCTGGCTTTTTCTCCTGCCAGGAAACAGGCCTTTTCCAGAGCCTGCCAAAAAGGAAAAAAAAAAAAAAAACAAAAAAAAACTTTTTGCATATTACGTTTCACACTGAGCAATTTTATAGCAGGCTGGGCGGCACTGGGAATTATGGATCATGGTTTCCTTTGGCTCTGGGGACAGAGAGCAGACAGTGAAATAAAAGGCACTACAATGGGTAAAGGAAAAAAAAAAAAAGGGAAAGACAAAAGAAAGTGTTTATATCGATTCTCTCCAGCAATACAAGATCTGCCGTAGCCAAGCAGACTACTGAGTCATAAAAGCCGGCATCCTGACTCCAAGGTACTTCAGAGGAAGAGGAGAGCAGGAGGCACTGTGCCAGCTGACCGTGTTCTTCGGCGAGATTTGTCCTCCTGGTCCCGGCTCAGCCACCTCGTCCCTGATTCACAGCGCTTGATGGCTTAGTGACCTCCCCCAGGCTGTGGAGACCCCATCCCGTTCACCTCTTGACTATTTGGTTGGAAGAAGCCTCCTGTCCAGATGTGTCACGCACCGCCACTCCAGACAGCCTGGTGGGGGACCGGCCTCCTGTCTGTCCCCTTGTGACCCTGCCTTGAGGTCTGGAGGCAGCGTGGACAGCAAAKGTGCTGATCCTCTGCAAAGCGGACCTGAGAATCAGATTTGCCCAGTGAGTGCTCCCAGTTAGGTGACTTGGACACGTGTGGTGGTGATATCTCCCCTTGCAGCATGGATTTCCTTTTCTAGAGATACCACCACCACTGATACGATAGTCCCGAAAACATTAGTCCCTAAAACGTGAGACAATCTCCAGCTGTTTAGGAAAGTGCTGTTTGCTTCGTTGGCTGGAAGGTGGGTCCAGACGCTTCAATATTCACCCATTGGCAGCGGGTAATCCTGAGTCTGGGAAAGGAAGATCAACATCTTCGTGCAGCATCTCGGAATTGAAACGGCGTTGGGGCAAGGTGAGGACATCATCGCTCCTGTCTCTGGTGATGGCAAACAGATCCTGATGCTGTCTCAGAAGAAATCGGTTCTTGAAACAGATCTCCTCCCCCTCTTCATGAATATATCTTCTTTCCTTCTTTGCACCACTTTTTTACAGAAACAGGAGAAAAAGAAAGCAGAAAACACTTCCATCAAGACAGAGGAGAAATCTCCTTTGAATCACAAATCACAAAAAAGTTTTTTTTTTTTCTTTCGGTGAGGGGGTGAAGTTGAAGTGTTGGAAATCCAGGCCAAAGGATTACTTCACATTTTTTCTAAGGAATGAAACCTTTAAAAAGAGAAAGGTCTATTTTGTATTATTCAGCAGTTCTTTTTTCTTCTTCTGTGAGAAGTTCTTTTTTCCCTAATAAAGTGTTTATTACCCAGAGTCTTACACACTCACACACACACACGCGCACATACAAACTACAGCCCTCTTTAAAAAGAGAAAATCAGGCCAGCTCTGCAAAAGTGCAGAGAAGATCTTTCACTGAAATGATTTCAAGGTCAGTTTTGGGGGTCTTTAGGTTTCTATATTCAATCCAACCACGTTTCATGTCTCTGCTTTGCTTGCTTAACTTACAAGAAACTTGGGCACAATTTTGCTTGTGTTGGCAGTTTTTAGGTGTGGATTCATGCAGGCTATTTACAAGATGCCAAGGGATGTCAAATCCTGAACATGTGTTTTTGTCCTACAGTCATTCTCTGACAGCAGAAATAGTCTGCAGCTTATCAGATCCATTTGCTGATATTTAACATCTTTTTTTCCCGACAAAGGTTTGGGGTGAGATGAATTTTAATGTTTCTCTGTGCTGAAGCTGACAAAAAAAAAAAAAAAAAGAACTTTATGCATCTAAGTTAGAAAGTGGAGCTTTAAACTGTAAGGCAAAGAAAGCCAACTCCCTTTTTTACAAAATTCTCACTTTCCCTACATAGATGAGATTGTTTTTTTAAAACACTTAGGGTATTTGCTAAACATTTTATTGAATCAAGAGGTTCAGCCAATTAGTCACAGATTTAGACTATGTATTGTTTAGGGAAGAAAATGTATTTTAATGTATATTCYTGATATAATTGACAAAACAAAGTCTGTAAATTTTTACTGAGGTCATATTTAAATAAATTTGAGCTACACACAACATTACAATTTCCCTCCTTTTTAACATTGTTGATAATAGTAACACAAAAAGCAAAATCATTTTTAAAATGTAAAGATTTTGGTAAAATTATCAAGTAGAAATAACACTGTCTTAGAGGATAATCACACATTTTTAGCAAAWAGCGAGCACCCAAAAATAAAGGTTTTATAAAAATATATAGGCTCTCAGATACTAAAAGAAATACTTAGAAAGGAAGCTGGAAACTTGATATAGATATAAACGGATAGGGAGTTATTTGGAGAATATTTTTATATTATGAATACATTTACAGCAAGTGGGTTTAATTTTGCACACAAAAACTGCTAACCAAAAAGGGAAACATTTTTTATGAATCTGAGTCATAATAAATAGTTGAACTATGTCTACTATGTGGGGCACCTTTTAAATTCACAGTGCCATATACATATGTTTTCATATAACAGTAGATTTGTCATCCTCGGTTTCTGCAGAAATCATTCTATTTAGAGCTATTTTTCTCCACTAACCACCTTCATCAAGTTCTCTGTTTCAGCACAGCCTGTATGTTAAAACATGCCCAACGCTGTAACCTCATGCCTAGAGGTACTATGCGGCACAAATAAGTGCCTAATTTTTTTCTGGCAGTGAACAGTGAGAGCTAATCTGTAAGTCTGAACGCTCGGTGTCTTCTCCAAAATTGTCCAGACTGCTTTTGTTTGTAGAATTCAGACCGTGCAAGCTGTTGGTGTGTGGCGAGCCCCAGTAAGTTCAGAAGAACAATCTACTTGAGAGGTTTCCAATTTTTCTTACTTCTGCTCAGGTTAGATATACAATTAGATCAGATCCCTGACAGGTTTTTGGCTTCTCCAGTTTCAGACCAAGCCTTTATTAGTCAAAGCATATGCAGATGGAAATGATTTATTTTTTGTTAGCTGCTACATGGATTTGAGTTTCAACAAAATCTTCCTCAGCTTTCAGCAAACTTTGGTCTCAGCCTTTGTATCTGAGGTAGGGTGTCCATCKCAGTCAGATGAGTTCGGTTTGGCAGAGGCAGTTCGGCTGATCAAAACTTGTAGAGTTTATATTCAAATAGTCCATACAGACCTCATAAATTAAACATTTCAAAGTAAAAAGAGGTGTGGGCAGAGGTGACTCCTGGGATCTTTCCTGCTCGCTGTTTCCTTTTTTGCTGCTGTGTCATTCTCCAGCTGCCTCAGRAGCCTGCTCTTCTCCACACATTGCTGTTCCACTGGGCCTTGTCCTTTACTTTGTTGGCAAATAAGGTAAATGACCCCTATTCTGGCTGCCCATATGCTGCTAACATCGTTGGTTTTGTTTCAGCAAACTGCATGAGGACAGTACAGACAGCTGCCAAAAAAGAGGGCCCCCAGAAGCCCCAGAAGCCCTGCTGGGAATCACCAACGCACCAGGGTGAGTGGCAGCCGGCATCTCCTTGGTTATTGAGGAGAGCAGCTGTGTCATGTTCGGTTAGTTTACATCATAATCTAAATCAACCATGAAGGATGAAGATGCATAGAAGGAAAAAACCCAACAAACTGGAGGGATGTGTTCAAACAAACTCTCGTACAAACTGTGTTTGGGTTCAGTCCTAACTAAACAGTGTGGCTGCAGGGAAAGGAGCGGCTAAATTGACAATTCCTTACAAGGTGTCGGCACGATCCGCGAGAACAGAGCTGCGTCCTCCACATACAGATGTTTGTGTTCGTATTCTTTCCCCTTCGCTTCCAAGTCCTTGTCCTCTGTACGAGGCCCCGACAATTCATTAGYTCTCGCCTCAGGCTGGAAGCAGGTCCGGGGAGAACACTCAAGTTCGTTATGATTTGGCACATGGAGTACGTTAATTGTGATTCAGCTAAAGGCTGTTCCTGCAGATTAAGAAAAGGACTGGAACACCTGTGCCCAAATCAGGGGTGGCTTCAGCTCAGGCTTTGGCTTCAAGAACTTGTCTGGCCACAAAGAAGTCCATTTTGGAGAATGTGTAATAAAATGTGGAACTGCTTTAYTTCTTGTACATAAAGGGTTAATTCCCCCCCCCCCCGTGAAGCTGTGGCTGATGGGAAGAAGGGGCGGGGAAAAGGGCTATAAAAGGATGACTCTGGGAAAGAGGACTTTTTTTTGCATGAGGTCAGAGAGTGAGGGGCTGTTATAACTCTTTCCACTTTCTGCTTATCTGTGCAGTTTAGTTGCAGATATTTAGGTGCTATCTCAGGTAGCATGGTTTTATGTAGCAACAGAGAGAGAGTGAAAAGACATTGTTTCTCTTCTAGATTTTTCTTTCTTCTTTTTGAGAATTAGAACTCTTTAAACATGGCATCCATGAGGCTATGGAGCAAATCTCTAATAGCAGTAGCAGGAAAAATTTTCCTAGTAAACTTTAAAATGAGCCTTAAAGACTTTAATGAACTGTCTTGCAGAGCCTTGGAAGATGGAGTGGAAAAGGTGAGCAGGAGATAACACCTATTCCTATGTTCTCTGTTTCCTTTACTAGGAGGAGGAAAGGGCACATCCCTTGGGAACTGCTAGGAAGGAGTCCAGCYGTTGTTTAAAACTCCATCATTTCCCAGCTTGCCAAAGCTAGTGTAGACTCCATAAGCAGAGGTGAAACAGGCCAGCACGGTGCTGAGGTCCTGGTGAATGGCCAGGTCATCGTGGCAGCCTTTAAAGCATAGTTGGTCTTAGTGTTTTTCTAGTTGAGACTTGAGCTGTGAGGCATATTTCAGATGAACTCCATAACCTAGGTAATATATAATGGAGACTGAGGAGAAGAAAGTGGCAGCAGAAAGAGGCAGCTCTGAGGACATAATGTYTCTGTGGCTTCAGGAGGTGTTAAGCAGGGCTGATGCACTTGTCACTTGGTGAGAAGAGTAATAAAGAAGTGAATGCTCAGATCAGTCGAGCTTCCCCTCACACCTGCCACTGCTGAAAAACAAGTGGAGGTCAGCAGCTTCTGAAGGCCTATGTTGGTTGTCCTCTTGACCAATCTGCTAGAAGCCTCCGGAGAGAAAAGCTGGAGGTTCGGCAGCTTGGTTTTTAATCTAATTAATCTTTGTGGATGGTGACTGGAACACCCTATCTCCCCTCTCGTATGCTGCAGGGCTAAGAGGTACTCAGACAGTGGATGTCTACCTGCAGCCCAGGTCTCCTCTAGGTGCAACATACAGGATAAATGCCTAGCCAATCTCCTGTATTAAGTTTCTTGCTTCAGTGATTTTGGATGAGCTAGATGGGTTCTTGTCCCCCCAACAAGGGTTTGTTGCTTGCAAAGGTGTTTCTCTGATGAGAGCTGCCTGATAGAAACATCTTGCCTGCCTGAGTGCCTAAGGGAGGAAGCAGGAGGAAGTACTACAGGTCCCTAGGGCTGGAGTAGTAGAAAACAGCAGTGTGCAGGCAAGTTCCGTTTGTTTCACAAAGCTCCTAAAAAAAGAAGGGATTCACRGCTTTCTGTTTGAAGTGATACCTGCTTGTGGAGGTTGGAGATTTTGCGGGTCTTTGGGACTGTGACTCTAATGCCAGCTTCCCACAACACATAGTCTTTTAACTTTGATTTATTTGGCTGATTCTAGTGCTGTTAAAAAAAAAAAAAAAGATCCTCAGTCCTGGAGATTCAGCTTCTGTTGCTTTCTGGGTTAAATAKGCCAGGGCTTGCAGCTGTAGAGGTTCCCCTCCAGTGTTTGCCTTCCTTTTGCCGGTGAAGTTCAGCCCTGATCTGGCAGGTCTCCCTGCAAGCGATAGGCTGGATGGTTCAGTCCGTGACCTCTCTGCTCTGACAGCRAGAAGTGAGGGGAAGGGGTATACTGAGCCTTATTTTGTCACGAATGAACCCAAAGTGAGGTCTGTGGCACGAGCACACTGTGCCTTTAGGAACCATGCCGCAGGCACCGGGTCTTGGAGGCCGCTCGAAACAGCGTCTCTCTGCCCGCAGGAGCTTTGCCTTTCCCCAGCACAGCGATGTGTTGCTGGCCCACGCCACCAGCAAACTGCTGTCTTTGCTTGCCGACAGGTAGGAGAGGCAGGACAGCAACATTTGGAGGAGGAAAGGCTTCCAGTGGAGTAGGCTGTGCTAAAGGTGTTGTGGCAGCAGGCATGGGATGACCCACGTGTYGCCGAGTGTCCCACAGGCCGTGGCTGTCCTGGGGCTGCTTTAGTGGAGGTTGTATTTGCAGAGAGCAATGAAGTTTGGTTACTTCTCATCTTTTGTGAAAAGCTTCAGATACGGCGGCGTAGAACATCGAAGCCAAATACCTCTCACTTTCCAAGCACAATACTTACTTTCCCTTCTTTCTTCAAATGCAGTTCCTTTGCAAATCTCTGTGGAGAACAATACAATAATCAGCTCTTAACATCTAATTATGCCCTTCCCTTTACAAAAGAAACTCATATTCTTAAATAACACTTCCTGGCAGCAAAGAGCTCCGTGGCTCACTTTGAAAGAGAAGGGAAAACAATGCAACCCAACCCAAATATCTTCAGATCATTAATGTTCAGGGAATTGGGTGCAGAATCCTTTCTTAGCCTCATCACTGGATGAAAATAATACTTACCCTTGAGCACTTGGCTGTTTTGTACTGAATGCTGACAATAATCTAATCAGTTAACAATTCTCATTCTGATGATCATYTTCCTGTGAATTGTTTCAGTGGTAGGAAAAAAAGAAAATATAAATAAATGAGATGCTTTTGCTGGAAACAGGATGGCTGAGAAAAAGTCCACTCTTTTGTACTTGGCTCCTTATAACAATTCAGATTCTCTCCCTGTTGGGTCAAATGTCAACCTGCAGGGCAGTAAGCTGAAAAAGGCCCTTTACACTGAAATCTTACCCCCATTTTGCCTAGAGGCACTTCATAGCATAAGCAAAGCACCTGGGGTCAGCAACTCCCGGCCTACATGGCAACTTCCCTTTGTCTGTGCTTCTGGAGTAGGGTTGGGTTTTTGTTTTTTAATATGAAGAATGTTTGGATTTTTTTTTTCCCTTCTTGCGGAGTAAATTCCAGCCCCAAAATGTATGATATGTGCTGCATTTGGTGCACTCTCCCTGAGGCAAACCAAGGGATCTGTAAGTGGTACTATTTTTCCTATCAGCCCTGGAGAGTAGTGTGGCAGCCCTGCGTGTTATTAATGGATAAAATCTGAGCAGCAGCCAACCCCAAGGTGAACCCTATGCATTTAAAACATTTCATCAGACAGCTAAGTATTTTTTTTTCCTTCACTACAGCGGATATCTCTACTGCCACCACTCAATAGATCCCGATAGAAGAGAGCAATAGCTGGACTCGCTAATGTGAAAATTGATAGTATGAGCTCTCCAATGAAATATAAACAGCTCTGTGTTTCTTAAGTGTCAATATCATGGGGTTGGGCTGAGGAGGTGGTGCGGTGGATTAACCCTAGAATTATCCAGGAGGGGGGAGAAGCTGGTAAATAGGAAATATTTGTCCAATCAGCCAGGGCTCATTTCTGAAGTGGATAAGATGGGCTGTTGTTGACTCCCAGCTGCTGTCAGCTAGAAGCCTAGCTACGGTTTACACCTGCTGTTATTGCAGTGCTTCCGGGGGCTGGAGGAAGGTCAGGCTGGACTCTTTGCTCCTCTCGCCCTCCCCCTTTGCCTGGAGAAGCAGTTGGCAGAAGAGGGGGAGAGGAACGGCGGGAGAATGAGGAATGCAACTTTGCAGATGTCTTTGCAGATGCACAAACGCGCTGCATTGCGAGCGGCTCCTGGCAGGCTGCAACGCTGCTGTCGAAGCAGCGTTTATTAGGAGAGCCGCTTATTCCCGCAGGAAAACCTGCGACATGCAAAACAAACATCCTTGCTTAAGGAGTGCTGAGACCTTGCGTGGTTGGTCCCTATTACAGAAACACTTAGCATAACCAGGGGGTTCCTTCGAGGGGAGGCAGGCAGGTTGGCATTTAGATATTTCCAGCATCAGATTACCTAAACTGTTTCGCTGTTATTGTCTCCATTTACAGATAACGGAGGAATGTTACTTTGCACCTTCTCCTCTGGCTGAGAACTGAAAACAGCCAAGCTGATTCACTTGGTGGCATCAGAATCGCCTCCTGGTCCGCACACATGACCTGGACATTACAAGGTATGGGTTACAAATAAGCCAGAGCAATGTTATCCTTTTGACAAAGAGATGGTTTCCATGGAAACTTTTAAATATATCTAAGATTATGTAAGTTTATTCCCAGTATACCTCCAGAACACTGATAGGCTGCAGAAACAATTTTTTAAAAAGAATTTACTGAACTTTCTTTGACATATGTTCTTTTTGAGAAAAATAAGTGATTCTGYGTATTCTCTCTCAGTATTTAACTAATAAGATTATTGAGCTAAATGTGAGCATCCCCAAATAGGTAACCAATAAACCCAGCTCTGACTGGGGAGAGTTGTGGGGGGGAAAGAGAACAAAAAAATACAAAACATACTGTAAATCATCAGAAAGTCACTGAAAACCTCTTTGTAAATATATAATATATAAAGTGCTTTTCATGTCTCTGTGGCTGGAGACTTGGACTTCTTATCTTGAGTTTCTCTTCTTCAGCTTGTTTACTGAGTTTTCAATCTGCTTGTTGAGGCTTAAGGACTCTTCTACTTAGGAGTCAACCCTGGAACTGAAGCATGCGGTAGAGGATCATACCTAAGTTGAGGGTCCTTAACCCTGAGCCGGCAGACTGAAGATTTAGTAAACAAGCAAAAGAAGACTTAAGATAAGGTGGCTGAACAGCCCTTTGGGAGGAGAGGGAAAAGGGGAGTGTTGAGGGGGGGAAATCACTCAGCTGTATAGCAATTAATGCACAAGAAGGGGCCCCACTCCCAGCATTCTGAAATCGGTGTGCTTTTATCACATAGTCATCCACAGGTTTGTTTTTATTCCTATGTAAAAGAGCTTTCAGCCAGTCCCGAGTAGCTAGGACACTTCTCCCTAGTGGACTGCTTGGAAATGTTCTCCGTGCAAACCCATCCCCTAGCTCTTTTTCCCATATAGGTTTTAGATTTTGTCCTCAGTGCTGTAATTTAGAGCTTCGCTGATGAGGTCTGGAAACAGCTATTGGAACCAGAGACCTAGCTCAGAGCCTTTTCCAACCCCCAATTTTCCCCACTCCTATTTCAAGATTCGTGCAGGCTTCGTGTGTGTGCAGAATTTCCCTAGGCACAGTGCAAATAAACTGCGGGAGACCTGAGTGATTGGGACTGGGCTGCGTGGCAGAAGTCAGAGTGGCATGGTGGCCTAACGAGGGGAAGCTTGCAGTGCCCAGCTGATTAAGACTGGCCTGGGAAGCAAAGGCTAGAAGCTGTTATGGAGTTTAAGGGATACAGTGCATCACTCTGAGTTGCACTTGTGTTCTTCTAGATTACAGTCGGAGTTGATCACTGTTTTATCTTATTGCTGTCTTCAAAATATGCCAGGTTTTAAAGCTAAAGCAGCTAGAAAGTGACGGGGGTAACAACATTGTTGCTGGATTTCTTCCCATTCTTTGGTCAAGAATTTGAAATGCCAAATAAAAATCAAAAATCTATGCTTGGAAAACTTCAGCCTAGACTTGGAAAAATTAGCTCATATCTTAACTAGAAATACAGAATTCAGATCTATGCAAAAGTATGTATTTGAGTATATAACACTCATAAAGCATATCCTTCCATCCAAAAGCATAAGATTGACTTGAATATAATGAGGTTTCAAAATAAATAAGTAGATATTGGAGGAGAATTACATTTTTCTCATCTAATGTTTAGATATAAGGTTTCCATTTTTCTATGTTACAGACTAGAGACCTTTAATGCCATCTGAGATTCTCATGTAATGATCTCAGGAGCAGAGAATCATGACAAAAATGGGACTAACGGACCTTAAATCTGTGCCCACATGTCTGGTCAGGGGGATTCTGCAAGGGCCTAGGATTCAGTGTTTGCTTTTGATCTGCATGAACTTCTTATTTTGGGGAACACCTCTCAGCTCTGTTTGAGGAGGCTGGAATTCTTTTTTGTTTGAAATACTGAGGGCGCATATGAAACTATTTCAGGTCTATTTTTTATACCTTATCAACCGAAATTTTTTGCAGAAAGCAATTCCCACTTTCTGACCAACTCTGGTGAGGAATTCATTTTCTGCTTATTTTCGTTAGTGAATATGTTCAAGTTTTGCTGTTATGCCTCTTATCAATGCATCAAAGCTTGACTGATAAAATAAACTAACATAGTCATGTGCTGAGCTATTTGAAAAGCTTTTCTGAGTAGCAGAAGCAAAGCTGAAGAGAACTTTTGGTTGAATAGTAAAGGCCACTAGACAGCAAATTCTTCTCCGGTTGGAGGGTGATGCTAAGAAATCACTCTGGGAAGCCAAATGGGAGCAGAGCCAGCATCAGTCTGTCAGGAACCATGAGCATGGGTGAAACCAGGTCTTCTCTCTCCTCYGAACCACATGTGAGGTGATATTCATTGCTACCTCACTTGACTTTGCTTTCCTTCCTCCGCCTCCTCCCATGCTTTCCGATGGGCTGGAGACCCATTGGGGTACTTGTGTGGTTGTCAGCATCTGAAACTGGCATTGGGTTGGGGGGGGTACAAAAAAACATTATTAATGATAGTCCTATGTGAGAGAGGGAAAAATGAAGGGAAAGTAAGGCAGAAAAACTGAGAAAAAACAATGAAGGTGGAAAAGACACACACACACACACACACACACACACACATATATAAAAAAATCATTTAACCTCAAGACTGCCATTTTCACCTGGATGATAGCTCTAAGATATTGGCTGTATCACAGAAAAAGAGTTGATATACAGTGAGGGGAATATTAAAGAAAAATGAAAGTGTTTGAAGCAGCTTTAGTTATGCGGGGCCTGCCTGGCTCTTTGGGAGCATGACATGTTTTTGGTGATCATGTGCTGGCACTGAAATAGTGTGTGTTTTGTCGGTAAGTTAATTCTAGGGAAAGACCTTCTGGAGTTGTAGATGGACAAGCGCTAAGTCCTCTCCATTTTCCCACCGATCCTGGTGTGCAAGTGCAAAAATGATTCCCTGCTTGGCACAAGCTCCCACCCCCAGGAAGAAAGGGAGATGCTGGCAAAGTAATTTGACCACTGACTTGAAAGGCTTTGCAGACTGTAAGTTTGCAAAAGGATCCATCAAAATCCAGTGCTCCCCCTCTGGCTAGTACTGCCGATGCAAACCTAGCAGGAGTGAGTGCCAGAGTGTCCCAAAGTTCATTAATGTGTGATCTAACTAAATAAATGTTCCAAGAAAAGGGTACATTTATTGCCTGGCTTCTCTAAGACCCTCAGCAGGGTCCTTAAATCTGGCAGGTTTAGTTCTGAATTTAACTCACCATTACTTGATGAAAGAAAGTAACAGTGGCATTACTTACTAGGAAGTCTGATTAAGTACCTGCACTCTCTGCGCTGGGGAAGGGATGGTTCGGGGTGGCAGRAACAAGTCTTAGTTTGGTCCCACCTGAGCCTCTCTGAAAGCTATTTGAGATGGGTAGTGGGCTTGACTGTATTCTGTAAGAAGAGGGAAACTTCATCTGGATTTAAGATGTGCTTGAAGATGAGGAGAGCTGCTTTACATTCTCTACGTCTGTATCACCCAAGGGCAGGGAGGAAGGGGTGACAGGYGCGCTGGGGAAAGTTTTAGAAACATCTCCCTTCCAACAAGTCTGTAAAAATGCTGAGCTGAAAGACTCAGAGCAACTCACTGGAGACTCATTTTCAGTATGGCTAAAGTTCTGAAACCCAGACTGCAAAATCTCAGGAAGCAGCTGGGTTCCTAATTAAAGCAAATCGTTAATAGATTTAGCAGGCCAAATTTATGCTTTTCAATTAAAAACGCCATTGGGCTTGGTATCTGCCTGTGTGCGTGTGCACGTGTGTGTGCACTCTTGCGTGCCAGAGATAGGTGCAAGTTAGTGGTGTAATACGCCAAAGGATTGGGTGAAATCCCTAGTCCGCAGCGTGGACAAATGGAGTCAGGACATCTCGGTATCTCGAATATAACAACTTCTGAGCAGAAGAGCGCGTTGAGACAAATGCAGTGTCAAGGGCATTTTATACATTCGTTTCCTGTCCATGGACCGTTTGTCCTTCTGCATGAAGCCAGTCAGGCTTTTTCCTTGCAATAATTTGTTCTCATTTGAAAGCTACAAGTGTTTTACAGTCAGCATGATGGGTCCAAGCTATTGATTGACTGATAGTCACCCAGGAAGAATTTGTCCTTCAATTAGCCCTGTTTTTTTAATGTCCTGCTGAATTTCACACTTCAGACCAGAGAATGCATTTGCTTCACTAGAGTGGCTCTTTCACAGACGTTTGACTAAAACTGGGGGGAAAGGAATTTTGTTGTTGTTGTCATTTAAATTATTTTTACAGTATAACAATAATGCTCATTACATCAAATTTGATGAACTAATTTTATTTCTGTCTTTTTTTACTAAGACAAAGATTGCATCTGTGTGTGTTTATCACAAGAAAGAAAGAAAAAAGCCATGTGTTGCCTCAAAACATTAAGCTGCTGAARAGTACTTTTGTTACTACCAAAATGAATCTAGCATCTCTAGCTGCTTTTGAACAACAGTAAGCCAAAACCTACTGTAGTTTTATRAAATCTAATTTCTCTTTTCACATTAGATGGGGGGCTATTTCTATAGATGAATTCTCCTCCAAAAAAATTCCAATTTTATATTTTCCAAATACTGATGAGAAGATGAATTTTCTCCTGCCATGAAATTTGAGTCAATTATAAAATCTAAAAGCTTCATAAAAAGGACAGGTGATCAAATGTCTCCCAGAGCCTGTCCTCAGTTTAATCACAGGACTTCCACCATGCGTGACTCCTGCTTGGTGTTCAAGTGAAAATACAAGCTCCTGCCCCACCTCTAGTCCTCTGAATACATAGATGTTTGCTCATTTATGCTGTAACTGGGAACTTGGGATTATTGGTCCACTGCAGTAGATTCCAATGTAAAATTGGGCCATCTCTCTATATATACATATATTTGYAGCAGTAAAAGGCTCTGCATGCGCTATGGCTAAATGCAGGCTGACTGCTGCTCCTGCCTAAAGGTTTGCTGCAATGCTCATATTTAGTACATTGCTTTGCAAAGTGTTTTCCGAGGTATCTTGACTGTGAGCAAACAAAATTCTCTTCTACTGTATTATAACATGCAGAGCTGACCTGATTTATTCTCACTACAAAGAGCAGCATGGTGAACAAGCAATGTTTTTGCTTATTCTGGGAATGCGACAGTCCCAGAGACGTATTTGAGGTGGTCAGGACGGTAGCCGGAGGGGAGGAGGGAAGGGGAAAAAGCTGGGTAAATTCCACGGTGCTGCATTTAAACCCTGGAAAGCTCATTTAGTCAGAGATTAAGCTATGGAACTAAATCTGAAAGTGAGAAAGGAGAGGAAAAGCTATTGAAAACTATGAGATTCTACTGCTGACTATGGAGGCCACATGACCCTGACACATAACTTTTACTGAGTTGACTATATCTCACTTCCTTTAAGTGCCTGTCCCTCCTGCTCACTCTCAAGGACTTGGCCAATCTCCTTTTGTAAATAGAACAATGCTTTATATTTCTCTATTACTCTGGAGTGACTATATCAATAATGCAGGAAAGGCATCTGTCCAGCACAATGAGATTATTTTTCTGATTTCGGTTGACAGTTATGGTAATAGTTTGGCAAACAATCTACTCCACCATCAATGACCACAGATTACAGCTGTTTTTAAAAATCTCAGGCGCTCCTGGAAACTTAGAAGATTGATTACATGGACGGAAAGAGACAGAAAGATGTGTCAAAAGCTTTTATGGCTGAAACTTTTAACTCTGTCTTGCTCCCTTTTTTCCCTGATTCTGAAAGTCGACGTGCATTCTCTTAGTTGCCTGACGTGAGCGCAGAACATAATGAGTGGAGCAAGTAAATGATCGTGCTTCGAAGGGAAGCAGGGAGCCGCTCAGCACTGGAGCATTCAGAAACCAGAGCAGGAGTTGTAAAATAACCAGGAAGATTTCAGCATTCCCTTGGGGCAGGCTTTTACATCACTGGAGGTGCAAAGTTTTACATATTATGTCCCCTGCAGTATGAAGGAAGGGCTATATGCATTCRTAGCTGCCTGGATCAGGGCTTTGCTGGGTCAGGCCCCAGGGCTCAGCAAGCTCTGAAGTCTTCAGCTGGTTCCAGGTGGTTTGAAGGTGCTTGGTGGCCCTCCTCACCAGGGCGGTGGGAGCTGTGGAGGGTGGCCACAGCTGCCTTCCTCACCCTGGAGGTGTCCTGCAGACTGTGCTGGATCCCGCGTACCGGTCGCCGCTCCGTGTGTGCACGGAGACTGGCGCTGTGTCAGGAGGATTCGTGCTTATKGGCGCTCCCAAACCTCCTGGGCCGTGGCGTAGGCAGTGCTTAAGTATGTGCTCTTCAAACCTGAATTTGTCCCCCCTTCAGTGGTGGCTTTCTTGGTCTCTCRTTGAGCTAGTTGATTGGACTGGGAGGCACCTTCAGGGTTATGAGAAAATCCCACAAGGGAAGCGTTATTTCCTTTCTAGTTATAAGTGCTATTTATCTCACATGGGTCAGAATTGGGAACCTACAATCAAGTACACACCTGCAGAGCTTAACACTACCTACTGACTCATAACTGCTAACAGTCATCGTGGAAAATGCACTGTTTTAAATGTATGTCGCCTTTATGCAAAGAACAAGAATAACACCATGAGATTTCTGTGTCTAGCTAGCACTAGAATTTCAGATACCAAATAATCACGGTGAACTGCTCCGAGACAGATCTGCAGAACAAGAATTATCCTCAGAAATTATTCAGCGGATATTTTCAATTTGAGTAACAATGGAGGAGAGAAAATCAGAGGCAGCTTGTGGACAGGGCCAGGAACGGGGTGGGGGGGGAAGGGAGGTCAATTCATCAAATAAATTATTCCCTATGAATTATTCACGCAGGTCTAACTTAACTGTTATTCCTACTTTCCCGGCCTCACTACAGGGGTTGACAATAATACAGCTTTGTCAGTTTCTAGACTTTGATATTAGCAGGAATAAAATCGCAGAGTGCAGTTAGGTCTACCCGAGTCAGTCAGGAGGTGAATTTGGTCCTATAAGTTGATTTTTCTCATTGGCCATGACATTGGTATGTCATCAGCCAGCACAGCTCTGAATCCACAAGATAAAGTCAAGAATGTTAGTCAGAAAAAGCTGACAATTATTGCAGTCTTCTGATATTTCTTTTCCTTTTTTAGTTAAAAAGCAAACCCACTCAAAGCGGTAGCGAATATGGGTTAAGATTCAGGCTGTTCAAACTCTCGAAATTCAGGTGGGTTCATCTGTCTTSTGAACTCTTCACCCAGGCCCCAATTAGTATTATATTAACCTCCTTAAATATGGGATTGCTGTGATCTTACAATACTCCAAAATGGTCTATTAGCTACCCCRTTTCCTGGCTCCATCAGATGAAAATGTCTACAGTAGGTCATCTGAAAGCATTACTCAATTAATTCGGTGAGCTGCAGTGGGTATCCAGAATGTCTACCGAGTGCAGGGAGCTTAGTGAGTTTCTATTACACAATCTCAATTTTTTACATTATGGGTGCATACAAACATGATAGGAGGACTCGTGCACCCAGATCCTCAAAAAGAACCAAACACTGACCTCCTGCTGAAATTGGTAAGAATTAGATGCTTGAATCCTATAAAAGAGGGCCACAGTGTCACCAGTGGTCTTGGATTAAGCCCCAGGAATGTTAGATTATTAATTCTGGATAGTATGAACACCATATCACACCATCATATATTCTGTGCGTAGCACAGTTTACAAGCAAGGAATGAGATACTTCAATTTTTAGAGKTCCAAAGTATGCTGGAGATTTTGCAGATGGGCTAGGGGGGAGAATTTTGTTGTGTTTTTTAAGTCTATTCAATCATCTAGTGAAAGTTACTCATGTGGTTGCTTTGAAAAAGCCCTCTGGGTAACTAGCCATATTTTTTCAGAATCTGCCTTTAAATAGCCTTTRAAAATGCACGTTAAACTCCCAAGTCAGCAAGGCATTTTGAAGGTTTTATCTGAGGAGCCTGTTATATAATTCTATGACAGCAAGTAAAGCCTACTGCTATTTGTGGTGTTGTGGCATTGCCTCTACTGAATCCTTGCTAAATCAATCCRAAGTGCCATTTCCCATCTCCTCTCCCAATCATGGCTCATTAAGCATCATGCAGAATGTAATCTATTAGCAGCAATCTCCTTGGCTGGTGAGAAAATCAGTTATGAGTCGCTACCTTTTATAAAACAAAAWAAATAAATAAATAAAAACAACATTATAAGGCCTGCCACTATTAAAGAGATTGAATGCGGGAGGTGTATATTTATGCCATTGAGCCAACTTAAATGTTCATAAAGACGATGAAACTTCAGTATCCTGAGTCGTTGATTTCGAGCTTCAGGTCAGAGACAGATGACTTCATGCTGAGATTTATTACTAAGAGGCGAAGCTTTGGAGTTTGTGTCAAGGTGGGCTCATCCATCACTGAAAGAATTCTGCCATAATATTCTGCTGTCAGATCCCATCTACCCTTGATCAATCTATCAGTTGGCCTACTTAGAAAATTGTACATAAGCCCAATATAATGTGATTAGACATCCAAAAACACAGTCAATGGTTAATCATGCAGGTAARTTGTAGTATGCTAAATATGACTTCTTTCCTAGTGTGTGCACATTGTGTAAGACAAGGTAGGGGAAGTCCTCAGCTAGCTGCCTGCCTGATGAATTTCTTGGTACTCTGTGCCTGGGGAATCTGTGTTAGTGCTGCGTCACTGTTAAAAATTCAAATGCATTCAAAATCATCTGCTGCTTGTGTATGTGTGGAGAGGCACTAGAATTTGTACCTGTAGAGTCTGGCTGTCAGTTTTTGGTATGTTTTTCAGGTGAAAATATTAGTGTTTTTTTGCAGGTGTAGAGATGGACTGTTTCAAGCAAACATGGCAGTGTTACCAGCATTTACTGCTGTCTGTTTGTGGACTTTGCGGATTTAAATACCAGGACACCGATATAGGAAGGTGGCCTGAGTGACTTCTCAGGGCCCCATCCAATCCTTTTTTCTAAGAGTGCATCTCCTTATAATTGGTATTGACAGAGACAATCCCGTCTATTCAATCCATCAACAAATGAGCTCAGATCTGAGATCTCATGAGTTGCCACAACTCTGAAATGAGGATGCAGGTGAATGTTGGCCACCAGCACTATATAAAGTAGTGTAAGGGCTTTGGTAACAGCAACATTTCCCATGAGATGTTAGTGGCCCAAGATTACTTGAAGGCAGCTTGCGCTGAACATGCCTCATCCTACCTGCCAGCATGGCACTTAGGGAAGTCATTAGAGCTCTTCACAATGAGGAGYTGTAATGCATGGACTTACTGGTTCTCAGTTACAACCAACCAGCATCCGTTGTGGTGGAAAGAGCCAAAATTAAATAGGTGGATTCCTTAACTTTAGGTGACTTACAGTCAAAGAAATCACTGCTTCACYGGTGAATTTAGCAAAATTACTGTGAAGTCCTGAGACTCCTTGTTATGTCAGAATCGCTTCTCAGAGTAAGACAGTCATTTAAATATTGAGCATACTTGTGGGTCATGTTGTATAGAAGTAATGCACCCCGTGAAAGCATAAAAAGCTAATTTCCATCTGATTTTAGCCATGTCATCCCCCTTCTTCCCAAGGAGGACCTCAGACCACACAGTCCAGACCAGTTCCTCATCCCCATTTTGCCAATTTGAGTSTTTGGTCTTTTCAGTGCATAGTTGAGATCTGGGACTGCTGGGTTACAATGCTGAGCTCCCACAGCTTAGCAACTGATGCTAAGCTTCAGTATGATCAAGACATTAAGAGAGATGAATTTTCCAAAATGAGGCAGACCAGTGAACTGTGCTGGCAATGTAATTCCATTACTTTCAAAGGAGTTGAGTCTGTTATAGCCAGTGGAGTGGAACAATGCTGTACCTTAAAGAAAAAAAGAAGTTGGATTTTTATTATTGTTATTACTATTACTATTGTTATTATTATTATTCCTTCAGTGTAAGAACACCAAAGAAATGGCAAAGTATGTAGAGTTAAATAGCAAACACAACTCCAAAGGGAAAGAATGTTAGTTGTTCTGTGGTGTAAAATAATCTTGCTCAGGGTTGAAAAAGTGTCTGCCAATGATTCTCAGATAAATTGCTCTGAAATGGAGTTAGGAAACACTTCACTGTCTGGTGCTTTGCCCATACAGGGTGTCCTCCATGCCAAGTCTAATCTTAATCTTTCCATTAACTAAGGATTCAAATCCAAAGAAATAGCCAAAGAGAAGAAGGCYGAGGTTAAGGTGAGACTTGAAAAGCTATTGAAAGGGACTAGAAGCTCACCCTAACCCCTTTTGCTTTAAATGTCTCAGACTTGCTTGTTTGGATAAGGAAAACTATGCAGATTGTCTAGACATGCAGAGACTGTTGGCCACATTCATCAACTTTATCTGAATTTCCCTCTGAAAGGTGGCATAGGCTCATGACATTGACAGCAGTGTGATGAGAGAGGACATTTCTCACCCCTCTCTTCCATTCATTTCCCACCCTGAATTCAGGGTATGTTGAAGGTTGCATCAAAAAGATTCAGGGGGAATTATTTAGAGAGATGGACTAGCAGAAACCCTGTGCAGGTACAGATGCTGAAGGAAGAGAAGGTGGAGTTGAGTAGGCTTAATAGTTAAAAAAAAAAAAAAAAAAAAAAAAAAAAAAGGAAACTAGAATGGCAACACTTCTGATGATGATGATGAGCTTCTGCTCATCTTCACGAATTATTTCATCTCAGGTTAATGCCACCCTGTGGCTTCTGGCCAGTTTGGACTACAAGTCAAGCCACCTTCTGTCTGCACACAGACAGATACTAAACACATCGAGGCTTACTGGGCACAATTTAGGCTTGCTTCACAGGGAAGGCATTACCGCGTGTGTTATATAGGTAAGAATAAAGAAGAATAGAAGACCAGGGTTGATGAGGAAATACGCCCCAACATCCTACTCCAATCTCTAGACAATGGACCTTTCCCACTGAGAGATCTGTGCTTGGGTTTTCCTGGGATGCTGGTTTTACTAACCCAGCTCTTTCCATCCTATTACTCACAGCATGTGACATAATCCAAGCAGTAGAAACACCCTAAACAGCACACATTTAGAAAAAAAGTGTCAATATTTATAATATTTTGAAGCCTATAGAACACCAAGCCGTTTAAAAATCCAGCAGGAAGGTGCACTGAAGCTTAGCATCTACGTTTCGAAATATAGGAGGGAACGCACAGTGAGCCAGGGACATTTTCCCTGGAGCCCAGCTCTGAAATGCCAGGCTTTAATGATTTGGAAAGAAACACATTTCAGCACTACTGTGGCACGAAGTACAGCAGAGTCATAGTTGGGAGCGTTAGCGGGTCTTTCTCCTAAGTACCTAAGGGGAAGTTTCTAACCGCTCAGACCCACTCATGTGCCTCCCAAGGGCAAAGTGTTAACAGTGCGGTGGCCTTGTTGGGGTCGGGTGATATGATGTATTACATCACCAAAATTGTACCAAAGCAGCTACTGGGGGATTAGCTGAAGGTATTTGACAGCTGCTGTTAGGCTGAACTTTACTTTTACCACTGTGGGTTGAAAATGAATACCAAGTCAAGCATTATTGTTATATGAAACCATTACCTCAGTTCTGGGTTACTGACCTGACAGGCCCTCCTTTGTTAGAGACTATATTACTTGGAATTTCTTGCCGTGGCTCCATTATGTCAGGATGTTGTGGTTGCTTTTTAAACTGTCTTGCTAATCGTTTATTCCCTTAGGGGCTTTTTTAAAATTTATTTATTTCCTTGTACATCTTTAGCCAAAATAAGTACAGTCCATGGTAAGTATTGCCTGGGCATGCAATCAATGGATTTCTTTTTTTTCACTACAGTAGATGGTTATCTACCTCTGGGAAGTTTAAAATAGTGTAAGAGCCAGCCAGCTCCATGATCAAATGAACATTATAGAAGTGCTTGAACTCTGAGGACGTTTGGAATGGCTGGCCAGACCATTCCTCCAAAAAAAGTTTTTTTTTTCAAGTAGAGTCTATGCCTTTGCAGATACGCCCATTTCTTCCCAAACTGCTACCCCACCCTTGCCAGCATCAGGAAGGAACACGAATGTAACATTCCAGTATAAGGACTAGGTAGCTCCAAGATGTGCCTTGCTTGATAGAATTCTTATATATCTTTCTTCTCCCTACCACTCACTTCTGGCTATTTGTTTGGAGGTTTCTCAAGAGAACAATTGCTTGGAAAATATGATGGATGAAGAAATAAGCTTTTTTGTTGCTGTTATTAAGAGCTTCTATTATCCGTAGATACTTTTCAAACATGAGGAGAGCATTTGTTCTCCTCAAGGTTTGATTCCCAGTGATGGAATGGCAGCAACCAAATGACACTGTGGTGCATATATGGTTTGGACCTGTACCGTCTTGCCTTACCATGCGAACTTTCCTTTTTGCTTTATGATGGTGTAACACAAATAACTTTGAATAGCTCCAGTGCAAGTGCCATCAGACTCAGGCACATCAGTCACCATCTATTATCTGTGCTTATGGAAAGTCAGCACTGCATATTTCAGGATGTGTTTCCAAGACTGGCTTACACCATTCCTTGGGCCCTGCTGGGAAGCTCTTCCATTTCTCATAAAAAGTGCAAAATAGTATACCTTCTTATAACTTTAGACGGATGGTGGAGAATTAAGGTGCTATTGCTGTTCCTATTTCACAGAAAATGAGAGTGATGCATGGGAAAATCATGAACAGTATTTCCAAGCCATATATCCTACAGATGTCAACAGATACTGCAGGATTTTATCRGTTCTGGAAGTCTGGCTTTAGGATACAATAGTACAGGATTAACTATGGATAACTAACTTCAGATGCAAATTTAGTAGCAGAAGGTGAAAGGGTCTTTTGCTTTCTAATTAATATCGGTCATTGCATCCAAACCTACCTATTAAAAATAATCTAAGAGACTTGCCCAGGATCACAAAGGCCGTAAGAGTACATCACGGCAAGACCTGGCTCCCAGTTCTTGGCCCCAGGCTTTTCCCCTTCCTCTGCCCCAGCCTTCTCTTTTGTACATCTACTAATTTTGTCTGTGCAAGTGAATATCTGGCATCAGATGTTGTGTATATCTGAAGATCACCAAGCCAGTTGGTTTTTGCATTAAAAGAAAAGAAAACAAAACAGAACAGTTAACCTTCCCCAACCCTGACACCCCTGATAGACGTCCTGTACCATGCTGTGGCATGCTGAATTCATTTATTTTTATTAACCAAACTCAGGATCTGTAGGACAGCTGAAGGGGAGGAGGTAGTTATCAATAGATAATCATGCTGCTGTGGATTAGAGGCACTTAGCTACGTATTGTACCTTTGCTCTCCCAAGGGTATGATTATATCCCTTGGTTACACTTTAGATGATGTTAAAAACATACCAAAGCAACTGATATCCCTTCCAACCTCAAAACACATGCTAAAAAGGGAGATTAATCTCCTTTGGCAGCCGATCACGTACCTGGTGGTGAGCCACTTTCATTAGAAGAGGAAGGGCAGGGCTGTATTATATATACTTGCTGCTAACTATACAAGCATAGGAGGCATATGACTTCACTGGCTTTGTGCTGTCCCTTGTAGCCTTGCTCATGGGTAATTTTGCATGTTTTTTGAAAAATACTTAGAGGCAGGAGGGAGGGAAACACATGAGGGAAGTATGAGATGGGATAGTTAAAAACCAAAGTATCTGGCTAGCTACCAGATTCTACTACAGCCATAAAAATCCATCTTTTAGGCATGTTCACATGAGTGTGGCAAAAGGCCTTTGTCAGTGCAATAGATGTAGAAGAGAGATGCAGAACAATCTGATGTTTTCCCCACAGGCAGGGTAGTCAGGAGCTCCTTGATCTCATCTCAGTTTCAACTCCCTTTGCGGCCTTTAGAAGGTCACTTCACTATTTTTTCTCCATCTGGAAAATGGGAATAAAAATAAATCACATGCTTATCTAACTATCCCTGGGGTTGGTGTGAAGTTGTTCATAAAACACTTTAAACATCAAGCATGCTGCATAGGGCTTGCCTTTATTATGAACTTCGTAAGTGTGTCCCAGATGAACCACTGTTGATGGGAGGTTATTACTCCCACAAATTTTTCTGCCTATGGAATCTAGCAATGTAAGGGGACAAGAAAGCAAATGATGAAAGTACAGGGGAAAAACAATACATATGAATATGATCAAAGTAATTCCAGATGAGTCAGTGTGCAGGTCTCCCTGACCGTTGGAATCAGCTTCCTTTCATGCTAGTGTTGTGTGCGATGAGAACCAACCTCTTCTCCATCTTTTCCACATGTGCATTGCCTTCCCCAGCATCTACACTGGTACCTTTCCAGTGAAGACAATTCCTGGGGCCATCCTAACACCCACTGTAATTTCCCTCTTCCCCTACAAGACAGGATGCCCTAGCATCAACCATCTTCTCTTCTGTCTTCCAGTACTGGTTGCCCTCTGTGCCAGCTAGCTGGCCCTCTAGGAACTTCTAAAGCTCAAAAGCATAGTTTGAAGACAACAAAGCCACAAATGCTGTTGTCTAAACATAGCTATTCTGATTGTGCTGTTCCTGTACTGCTCTTCTGCTCCGTGATAACCAGCTGTCTCTCAAGTTCAACTCCTATGGATAATGCGTTACCTTGTGTTGACTGAGTGAAAACWATACTGGCTGAAGCCAACTAGTCAACATGTTCATTTGTTCTATAAGTACTTTAAACAAAAAGAGTTGAACACTGCCTTCCTTCACCTGGCTCCTGCTATCTACTTCATATCTTCAAACCCTGAAATTTAACTTTTTTCACTTTTAATTCAGGTGCAGAACTCAGGTCCAGGGATATTACTCCCTGAAGGAAATGACCAAGAAAAGGCTTTTTTGTTCTTATTGGCTTTTTTCCTCCCTTTTCACTTTCATTGGAAAACACCAAACCTTTTAATACCCAGAATCCTTCTGACCCATCACTAATTGTCCCTATTTTTTAGGAGTGCTTGGCAGGTCTGGTGACATTATAGAAAAAGTCCTCCCTAAAGAGCACTGCCAATTTCAGCTTTAATTCCATCAGTAAACAACTTTGACTGTGTTGGGAAAATTCCATTAATCATTCATGTTCTGTGAAGAATGATACACAAAGGAGCTGTCAAAATCAAGCAGCTACTCTCCATTTGTTTGGTAATTAAGAAACTCCAGGCCATTCTAATGGTGCAGGGATGCAAATTCCAAGCCCAGCTAGAACCACTTCAAATGAAATGATACAGAATCACCTGCACTTAATTTCTAGAGGCCAGATTTTAAAGCCCTCTCTCCATTTCTGTACTCTCAGCTCTACGTGGGTGTATTTAAGGTCACTTGCACATCTAAATGCCCTATCAGGTATTTTGATATCTAAATGATGTCGGCTGCCCTTACAATTACTTGTGGGTATACGCAATAATGTGCCACGGCCTGAGCAAAGAATACRATGTATGATAAAAGCATGGAATGAAAAAAGACAGTAAGTGGGCAAAACTTTAGACTTGTGGGATTTATTCCTGAAATTATACCATAGTCAGACACCCCAATTTTTAGTGTTGGCTCTGTTAAGGACCCAGCACTCCCTTCTCCCTCTGGTTTGTCTACTCCTGTTCCTGTTGTATGGCATGTGCTCCTTGGCAGTCTTACTGGTTTCAGGTGGATTTCTTCTGGAGTTATGAACCATGGAAAGGGAGATAGAAGAATCTGTTTCTCAGACTTTAAATGCGATTGGCTTTTGAGATATATTCAGTGATGACTGCTTTCACCATTTTTCCAAAGTTGTGATGTGAACCCTTTCATTCAGGTTTTAACAGAGGAGTAACTTACAYATTAAAGACATTTTGGAAATATGACAGACTGATGTGGTTTAGTATCTGAACCTAATCTCCATCTGATTTGAACTGAAAGGCTTTATAAAACAAGTCAGATTCTGATAGGATACCCACTGGAGATAGTTGCAATGCTACATGGGCATAGCATGCTTGGAAGGGTCCAACCCACAGACACATGGAAGCCTTGTCCAATGATCAGTGCAAGGGATGTGTGGAAAAAGTTTTAATACACTGGCTCTAATTTAACTGATGTCCCTTTAGCCACTCTTGGTTTATATTGGAGTTAGCTATCCCTGATAAAGCTATTATTAGCATGGACTAAGAATGGCAACGTAGAGAGTTAACAATGTATWATAACTGGCTGTAATTTCACACACACATTTACTCACTGCAGTGCTTTACATGTAGAATATGGACTGCAGAATCTAGCCAGCAACATTCAGAAAGAAATGGAATGAATGATGATCAATCAATTGACTCGTATAATCACAGACCTTCTCTTCCAGATAAATACTTCTTTAAACCTTCATGTAACACAAAATGACTGGCTTTGGTACCTTTAAAATAGTAAATATTATTTGTTATTCTATATATTAATAATTTCTATATAAAATTGTAATAATTATTTTACTGCAGAAATAACTGCTATAGACATAAAAATATTCTATGCTAGCTAAGTATCTAACTGCTATCTAGATGTCTACCTGGAAACTGCAAATCAGGCAATTAAATGCTATGAAACCCGTGCACCTTTAACTGATGGTACAAGCTGAACTGAGGCCCTTCTGAAGAAATCAGCGCCTTCGGGGTTAGTAGTACTTCATGCTGCCGACGAGGGTGCCTGAAGCTGAAGGCGATGTATTATTTATGAGATTATTATTAGATCAGTAACGATGATCAGTAATTCACTGGTGGTGCTTGATTCTGGGCAGATGTTCTGGAATCAAAGATGTTCAGAAAGATATGTACAATGGCCCAATTTTTACACTGAGGTCAGTTTTTCTTGCAGAGTTTCCAAGCAGCCTTGCTAGGCTGACGGCATGATTGTAGTGGGAATCTCCTAGGAAATCCCCCTGAATCCTCACCCTCCTGCCCCACTACTCTCCTCTCCCCGCTCCCAGGGTGCTCCACCTAAACGTCATCTAGAGCGGTCCCTATGCTGAGCYACTGGAGGGAATGAGTCCTCCCAGGTGCAACCGAACACTAGCAAAAGCCTGTAGTTCTTTTCTTTTAACAGAAAGATTTAATAATCCCGCTCATTTATTAAGAACACAGTATCAGAAACATGACCCCTTTCTGACATTTAAATCTGACCTTTTCTTAAAACCACAGTGTACTCCCTTGCTTACATGATACTGGCTTTGACATTCTTAATCCATTTATATTAGACAAGTGCAGTTGAAGAGAATCCAATGACTTAACAAACAACATTTTAAGAGGTTCTGGTATTTTTTCTCTAATATTTGGGCTCACATTTGTTCTCTGAAGTCCTCATAAGAACTTCTTTAGCTCTGTCAACAGGGAGTTTAAAACTTCATTTTGGAACGATGCGTGGTCATTCAGACTGATCAGCTGACTGGAYGTTTCTTCTTTCTTGTCTTACTATTGATTTCCTGGAAAATTATTCTGAAATCATGAACTTGATTTCAGGGGTGGGGAAAGAGGATAATTGGCTGATTGCTTCTTAATCTAAATTCAAAAATCAATCAATCAATCAATAAGCATGTGCTTGCTTTTAATGGGCCTTATTCATTAAGGATTGATTGGGGTGGTGTTTTCCAATGATACGTCTTGTCTGCAAACAGGCTAGAAATGTATGCTTCCTACTCACTGTCAGGGAACTGTGGCAAGTTACCGYGTGTCAGCTGAACCTCCAGTGATTTTCTGCAAGTACATTCTTCCGCCTGGGGCATATGCAAAGTAATACACTTCATTTTGTCCTCGTTCATGGCAGGCTAAGTTATATCATATAAGCTAGCATTTGCATTCAGATAAAAGCATGCCCAGGGACAGTTACTGGAGCTCAGCTGACTCATGGTAACTTGTTAAGCTGTTGTGATTTGATCACCAGCCCTCCTTATTTCTCTCTCTCTTTTTTTAATGAAAGCTGAAATTTTTTCATACTCCTCATTCCCTGAAGCTGGTACCTTAGATAAAAACACCATCTATCATGAGACTAGTGACATAATCACAAGAGTGGGCAAAACTGCTATTCTCTATACTCTCATGTAGCTCATGGAAGCCATTTAATAAATTCCCTAATATCAGACAGCTTTAATCTACACAACTGGTAACTGAGATAGCTGCTTGGCATGTATTCATCCTGCGTCTTGTCTCTGTCTCTCCTATATATATATCACATAATATATTAATTAGAAAAGTGAGCAGGTCTAACTTAAAATACAGTAGGGACATACTTCTTGAGAGAAAAAAGTCCTGCTTCATACTGCCTTTCTTTTGACTGCAGAAGAAAGATCAGAAACTCCAGCATGTACYGCAAAGTCCTGATGATACTGGATGTTTATTCAAGACAGAACGGTCATCCTTTTAATACCTGACTTACAATTACTGAGAAGCTGAGGTTTTGTTATATTCCAACAAGTCTGGAGCTGTATTTAGTGGATGAGTCAGCTAGCTGTCTGGCCCTGAGAACCAGATGAAATCAGGTGTGGGTTCACAGCCTCAGACCTAAACCCTGGAAAATCTCAGACCGAAAAGGGGGTCTCGGCTTTGCAACATGCTAAAAAGAAAACAATCCAAAGGCAAGGATACAAAATCTCCTCTTCTTCCTGGTAAACAGGCCTTTACTGCTTTTTCTACTCCAGATGTATCTTATTCTTCTGACTTACAGAAAAAGTTGGGCTTCTTAAAAAAATGTACTACACATCCACAGATTTAGGCCTTGCTTTTCAGAAGCAACCTTAACCAGCCTTTTATTATCCAACTTTAAAGACAAAATGATTACAGCTGATTAGACTCCATATACTTACACACAACCAAATACAGGGAAGCGAAAACCCTTACAATCAGATTCATGTTTCTTGGGTCAAATGCTGTCTTGGACCTTGAGGTGCATCCACAATTTCAAGAGGAATAAAGCTGAAGGAAAGTATCAGCCGGACTGGGTAAGGCTTCCTGAATCTATCCTTAAAGGACAGCTGTAACCTTCAGTAGCCATCCTGGAGAAGGGTAATCTGGGAGGAGACCGCTGCCTAGCCCTCACGTTTTGGGGTGGCCTCCTCTCTCCTGACTCATGTTAACAGAACCTGAATGGTCGCTGAGGAATCAAGGGATTTCCAGGGATTGCTCGGCTGCCTCTTCGCAGAGGGCCGACGCAAAGACTTCTGCACCGCTTAAGCTCTGTTTGGATGGCTTACGTGGTTGTAAATAGCTTTATGCTGGCATTGCACATGGCAGTGGATTTCACTTAATGAAGGCAAAAGCAGTCCCTTAAAGCTGCATAGCTGCTAAGAGGTATGATAATCTCATTCAGAGCATTCCTCCCTCATTCTCCCATCCACCACTCCTGCCTTTTCTTAGGCATGCAGGAAAGCCTGTGATTTTTTTTTATTTTTATTTTTTTTAATGCCCTGTTTTCAATAGGGCACATTAAAGGTCAAGTAAGACATTCGATATATTTTAACGCAGGCGGCTTTGGAGATGAACAGATTTGACATATTTAAATAAAACGTCCTAATAGCATGTTCTGGCCTTGAAGGCCTCAGGCAGCATACATTGTATTTGTTAGACACTATGGCTTAATTACTCTCATAAATGAATTATACCCATTTCAATTTAAAACCATAAGTGTTGCATTTGAACTAGGGTCAAATTAAACTTTCTGTCAATTATGCAGATTACTTAAGCAATTATGTAAATTGTTAATAAATTCTTAAATGCAGAGAATTTTTTTTCTTGCAAAAATATATATTTCATGCATTACCAAGCTTAAACGCTTTCAGAGGACAAAAGTATGGGAGAAAAAAGTGTAGCTTTAACCAGCTGTCTTGGGGTTTGCTACAGTGGCCGTCTCCACCTTAGACACGGGTGGGTACGGCTCATCTGCTCTTGGGCTGAATCTGAAGTGGGCTGCTGAGTTATTGCTGCACGGTTTTCCTTTCTTGCCGTGTTCGGCAGCGCCTCTGGGCGTAAGGCAGGAAGCTCTGGTGGTGACAGCTAGTACCGTCAAAGGCTGTTGCACCGTCTTAGGGACGTGAGGGTCAGCTCCCTCTCTGCCCCATACCTTTTAATGCATTTCCATAGCTAGAAAGCTTTCGGAAGGAGTGACCATGCCTTCCTTTCAATTTCCATTTGCTTTACTATTTGACATCTGTCAAATAGAGAGACAGAATCAGGAGCTTTGCTATTGGCTTCAATACACACTGGATCAAATYCTTGGTGAGCAGGTCCGGACGCAAGCATGGACAAAAAAAATAATRATAAGCAATAATCAAATTAAACACGTCCCCTTTCGCAGACTTGTATTTCCTTCTGTGCTTACACTGAAGGCAAAATTTGGATCTCATTTCCATGAGGAAGATGGTGGAATTGCAGTTATGTCCAAGAAAAAATCCTGCAGAATTTAGGCCACTGCCTGCTGGATGTGACTCGATGCAATTAYGCTGAATTTATTTCAGTGTGAGAGTGATTGGAATTTGCAGGGTTCAATTTTAGTCCTGTCGTTAGGAGGCTCAACTCTCACAAGACCTRCTAGTCCTCTCACATAGACCACTTTTATGCTAGTGTAACTCTATCGACTTAATTAGAATTACTCCCTGCAATGAGAAGAGAATCAGGTCCATTAACTTCAATGGGAACTTTCATTAGGACTCAATTCAGTCCCCAGAGCCTTCTAAATGAATTAAAGCTACATCCATTTTGCACCCCCACAGAATACCGGAGAGGTGCGCGTTACATATCTGTGTCACCTCCACCCATTTTACGCTGGCTTGCATGTTGCCGTTATTGCATCCTGCTGATTTGTGTTCCTCCCAGCCCAATTTTTGCCTGTCAAAAAACCACAGAGGTTTCCAAGTTTCTATAAAGAAATGTCCGTGATTTATCTGAGCCTGGCACTCGAATCACAGCTAGTCTCGTTTCTACCGTGATGCAAGTTGTTCCAGTGCCGGGTGGGGTGAGAACTGGAAATCCCACCAGGAAAACAGGAAAGCAAACCAGTGGTTGGGTCTAGGAGTTCAGGAGCTTTTGCATCTCAGCTTTGGCAAGGGCGGCTTGCAAATCCAGAACTTGGGCGTTCCCAACTTGGCCCGTGACTAATTGAAATCCTAATAAAGAAAAGGCCTCTGCCCTCAATCCTCCGGGCCACTTACCTTGTGCAAATTAACATTTTAACATCAGTTATAAAATGTGCTACATCTCTGGGAGGTGGGTGGAGGGGGGCATGAGGGAGGGGGAAGCATCTAATGCAATGAAATATGCATATCAAAGCCTAAAAAGAAATGGGAAAATTCAATGAATGCTAAATTATGGATCTACTGAGGGCTGTCTTTGTTAAAATCTACATGGCAGTATCTTTAAACTCCAGAGTATTAAACCAAAGGCATGGGGGCAAACGTACCTGGCAACCCTTTACTTTTTATTCCTGCGACATAGAGAAAATACTTTATAAAATATTAGATGAAAGGCCCCTTTCAAAACTACTTTGCTTTTATGGTGCCTTTCTCTCAAGCTGTTCTGCATACTTAAAAGTCAGAGCCACCTTGAGTGGATTACATTTTTTTTTTAAGTGCATTATAGCTTTTTCGCAGCAGCCGACGTAACAGCCACCCGACCTGCGTTCCCAACGCCTTGTTGTCATCATGATAAGCATTTGCTGTGATAGGGAGGCAAAGAGAATCAACCTTTTTAAACACACACAAAACCCTCGCTGCTTTGTTGAAGCAAGCGGCAGCCCCAGCTCACAGGGATACACAGGGGCTGTAGACAGAAAGCTATTTAGAGCATTGAAAACAGGCTTATTACCCTGCTATTTTTTTGTGCACAGGGTTTTTTTTTTCTGTCTCTCTCTCTCTCCCTCTCTCTCTCTCTCTCTCTCTCCCTTTTTTTTCCGTGACATTAGAGAGTCCGAAGTGACATACATTTTTTATAGCTTCATAAAGTCGTCTCCTGACCGGGTCACCCTTCTCATAACTAGGGAGCAGAACGCTTGAAAAAAGCCATTCATCAACGTGAAAGGAGCCGCTGTCTACTGGCTCCAATATGCACACAGTCTGGCAAGATTCAGCTCAGTGCAAATGCTAAGTTACTCCTTTGCTAATGCCAAATGACCCGCTCACTTCTATTAGCACACAGAAGGGGACAAGAAGGGCATGGCTGCTGTCCGTGTCTGCATAAATGCCTCTCAAGATGCAGACCAGGATCAACACTTCTTGCTAAATGTACTGAACACATAAAAAAATTAGTTTCATATTTATACTAATTAAATATTCAATTAAACAAAGATAAAATTATGGGAAGAAAATTTGTTCTTGCCTAATGGGCTATGTCCCGTTTATTACTTTTCCACACATATACCATTAAAATCCCTGCAAAGGGCTGCAGGATTGTTACTCCTGGTGTATGCCTCCCTCTCACTCCCCCACAGCTCTTTGTTCTGATGTGAGCCCGAAGCACCGGAGAGGTAAAAGCAGACTGGGGGACAGACAAACTCTCCTTTCTGCTGCGGGAAAGCTTTCCAGCTAAAGAGCGTTCTGCAAAACGCGGACATTTGCGAAGAGTTTGCATGCGGGAATATACCGGTACATAGGGGAAAAGGAATTATTATCCTGGATGAGGCCTCCCTTTGCTACTAATGATGACCAAGACCAGATGCCTTCAAGGAACACCCTTGAGACCCTCTAGTGGGCAACTCTGGGATGACCTGCCAAGAGAAGAAGTTTCCGCCTGACCCTAAATAATTAGAGTTTAGACTTCAGCCAGGAAGCCTGAGGGTTTATACTACTCCTTGAAAAAAGTATGTTAGAGATGTTCAAACTGAACAGTCGTTTTCATCATTATCAAAATAAATGTCAGATGGCTTTTTCAATCTTGCTAAGCTCATAACTCTGAAGAGACCTTGCAGCAATGAATCTCACAGGTTAATAAGTCACTGGATTAAAAAAAAAAAAAAGAAAACAGAAAAACAAAAACTGAAACCAAAGAAACTGTTTACTTTGTCAATTTTAAATGCACTTTACTGTTCTTGTGTTATAGGAAAAGTGATAAATCAGTCCTTAACTTAGCTTCTCTCTGCTGTTCATTATTTTGTAAACCTCTTTCACTCAACTTCTTTCTAACTCAGCTTCTCCCAATACTAAGGATTTCACATGGTTTTTGTTTCTCATCTTAAGAAAGTATTTCATTGTCCCTTTTATTTTTGTGACATTTCTATGAACTTCTATTTCTATTTTGTATATTTTTTGCAGATAAGGTCACTATAAACTGCTTATTCATATAGTGGAGTGCTGCCATTTATGACATTGGTTCCAATTCTTTTGTTTTGTTTTCTTTTTTTTCTCACTGCTGCTGTACATTTAACTATGGGTTTTGTTCACCTTTCCCTAGTGCCCAAAACTTTTGTATATTTTTTTTCCTTGAAAGATTATATATACTAGGGAACTTCTGGAAACTCTAAGTCCATGTAATCAGAGCTATGTGCTTGAATGGGATTTCCCTTTTACAAAATCTGAAGGTTTACAGCAGCTGCAGTCTTGTTTTGCTTTTGAGAGCAGAATGTTTTTTCGGGATGAATGCAGTGAAGGTTTTTACCTAGGGAAACCTGAGTTCGCTGTAAAATTTCATTTGTACAAATATTTCATTGAGTACTTTTCTCAATATTAGCCAGAACTAACTGTCTTCATCTTTATCCTGAATAGGGCACTGACCTTTTAGATAATATTTATCAGAAAACAGTTTTCTCAGAAACAGACTGGGAGTGTATTAGCAGCAAGTCAGTCCAGAAGAAAATTAAAGTGCATTGTTAGCACTTCCCGGATAATGTTCTTTCCAGAACCCGCCTAAGCAGATCTCAGATATTGAGTGGAGGAGGAAGGCTCGGCAAAAGAAATGCTAAAGCATTTTTTTTTTTTTAAGGCAATCATCATGGCATTTCATGTGGGTCTTACAGGAACTGTCAGTTAGTGGTAGCTTCCCAAACTGAGTGGATGCACATGGAGTTGCACTAAGTCTAGGCTGTGAAATTCAGAGATCCAGCCAGAGAAAAATCAAGCTTTCTTCTCCCAAGCTTTGTGTCAAAAGCTCCAACCRAAAATGTTGAAGGCCTTTTCGACCCTTCTTCTTTTGTTGTTGCTGTTTAGGTATCTTTTGCACTAAATATTACTTCTTTTGAGAGCAATTTTCCAGTTAGATTCATGAAGGTCAAAGAGAGGCAAAATTCAGGTAGGGAGTCAATGGCAAACCCCCAGCTGATGCCTCCATTCTCTAAATGCAGATATGCAACTGTCCACTTTAAGCTGTCTATGCAGGAAATAGTAAGGGAGAGAATAACACACATGAAGACATTTGGGTGTCAAGTCAGTCAGCCTATAATTGCCAATTATAAAAGGAGACGGTGAGGCCGCAGTATTGATTGAGTTTTTGGAAGAGAAACTAAAGTAAACATAGTACATTCTGCAAGCATCGTATCTTCATTGTGCCAAGTTAGATAAAACAGGGCCAGAGGATTTGTGCGATAGAAGAAGTTTGTCAAATGCTCCCCTTGACGACTTAAAGTCTTTCCCAAAATAGTGTCTCTGGAGGGTTTGCTTCTTTTCCATACCATTTGCCGTAAAACAACAAACTTGCAAAGGAAAAACAAAAAGTCTCGATCGGTTTTGAAACAGAGATTGTCTCTCCAAAATCCCAAATGGCTTCCAACTGTTTCAGTTTCAAAGTATTTCAAAGTATACTTGGAATTTAAAGCATGTAGACAGTTGGACGGTCCAAGTGGATGGATTTTAAGCATCTCTTGTTGCTTTTCTGTTATCATCCTACTGAACGCAAATTCACCTGTACGCTTCCTGTACCACAGTTGTACACTTTCAATGACCTATGGTGGTTCCAGAGACTCCCTGTCTTCTCTGGGCATATTAAAATCACCCCAAGAATCAGTAGGCAACAGAGGATCTCAGTCTTTCAATCTAGTCTTAAAATACAAGCCATAAAGAAGTAGTATCTGTGAAGTGGAAGGGAATTTGGGGGTTCCTGTTCTTCAGAAATCTTCAGAAGTTCCAAGAAAAAAAAAAGTTTCCAAAAGCTATGAAAATGTAGTTTCTTTTGCTAACATCTGCATTTTTTGTGCTATAATTTTTTGAGAATATGTTTCCTTGTAAGATTTGATAAACAGTCTAGTTACAGCCAGTTTCATATTCACAATTTCCTTTGGTTTCACTGTGACTTATATATGTATTTGTGGGCAGAACTGGATTGTTGAGTAATTTATAGAGAAGGTCAATACCAGATTTGTGTGAATAATTGATTTTTCAGCTTGTTTGTGATTTTTTTAAAATAGACTGTTTAGAATCCAGCTGAAAAAGAGCCTTTGTTAATGTTCTGAATGCCTCAGTGAGTTGGGGAAAAAAACAATCCATATTAAAATATTTTATTCTTGAGAAGCCTTAATTTTAATCATCTTAAAGTGTACTGAGAACACAGCATTTCAAGTTGAAAAACAAAATCAAGAAAACATTTGAGTTCTTTTTAGAATTTTTCAAAAGAAACAATTTGGTCAGTTGGACTTCTTCTTTTCTTTTCTGTTAACCCAAAATGGCATTTTGAAAGAAGCATTTACAACCAAAATATTTGTCTAGCTGTAACTACTGGTGAAAACGACTGCTAAGCATGAAGAAATTGAATTTTGTCTTTTCTGTAGTTTCTGTTATTCTTAAAGTCTTTGTTTTTATCTACCAGATCTTGAGATCTTAATTTAAATGTCAAAATACATTGAAATTAAAAATGAGCTGAAAGAAAACATTGATTGGTTTCTGAGGAACCATGGGAATACCAAGGGGACTTTTTCTTTTTTTTTATATAGTCCTCATTTTTCAAGATTAATTGAAACCCTCTGTTAACAAACAAGTACACAAAACCCCTTGCAAATAGAAAACTAAGTAGTGTTACTTGCAAATAACTATTTTCTCCTAGCCTGAGGTCTGTTCCAGATCTTTTCAGAGTACACAGAAATATTCCCATTTAATTTATGTTTCTATCCCCCACATCTGAGGTTCTTATATTGTCACTTCCAGCCCTCTATCTCTTCCTCGTGTCACCCTCTCCCAACCACTCGCGTGTCCCTCCGACATGCAGTCTTGGACCTTTCTATTTCTTATAACAGCTTTGCCCCAATCTCTCGTTTCCGTTCCTCCGCAGCCTGCTATGGTTTTCTCCCCTTCTCTGACACATTGTCCTATCTTTTTCCTCCCTATCACATCTTGCTGTTGGATCGCTTCGTGCTGCATCCCATTTGCATACTGAATACCGGAGCAGACAAGGTAACCAATGTCGTGGGACGTGACCCGCAACATTTCGATTGAGACGCGCATTTTTGGATCACTCACCCTAATCCCAATTGAGATGAAATGCATCTGAGCCACAACTTTGGCAGATGGCTCACAAATCAGGTGTTTGCGAAATCCCCCCCAAAAGTGAGAAGCATTTGTGTATGCTTTGTAAACTCCAACGCTCCCCTGGCGACAAAGAGCCCCGTCCTCTCCTTGGGCAGCCAGGTGGGGCTCGGCTTTCTGAGGATTTTCCAGAAAATGTACATACTATTTTCCACCTAAACAGGCTTGATTTTTTTGGAAAGGATTTTGCAGGCTTTTTTTTTTTTTTTTTTCTTATTTAATTTTTGGAGCTCACCTAAACCCTTTGCTCAGTCTCCTGTAGATAATTAGCTTAAATGCCATTTCCATCCGTTGTGCTAATGTGAAATCAGACAGCACAATGTCAGGAACTGGTAGAATGGGTTTTGAAATGAGATTGCTTACTTTGTGGGTGTGCAAAGAGGATTTTTCTTTTTTTTTTCCAGGACTGGGGGAGCCACTGGGGAGGTTATTTCAGCATATCTTTTCACTTGATTTTATTAAATACATTGTACAGAATTTGCATCAAGTTGAGCATGGTATGCGAATGCCTGTGAGAGGGAAAAAAGGCTCGTTGCCTTCACTCGAGGCAAGCATGTCACTAGAAGGGTTACAAAGGGTAGTTATGAATCCTTTGGAAATCCTTATTTTGCAACTCTCTTTTAATAGTTGCTCGTCCCCCGACAGTTGCTGCCTGCCCTCTTCCTGGTGGTATATGTATCAGCCAAAGATGTGTTAATCAGCTTTATGAAGTTTGACCGTAGTGAGCCTTCTGCCTGTATTCAGTCAATCAGCGTTTGGCCTGATGGTGCAGTTCTCCTCTTTTCTGTTCCATTGGTTGAGTTCATTGTGCGAATATCCTTGCGGAGTCGTCCGGGAAGGAATTCTGCACGAGGTCAGGATGTCTCTGTTTCATCCTTCTCATAAAGTTTGAATGAAGCTCAGCCGAATTAAGCTTCTTAATAAAGCGATTGTTATTTTTCTGATTTGCCTCCAGATTGCTGGGAACAAGGGGCTTAAGTTTTGCCCTGCCAGTGTTGTAAGTCGGGAGGAACAGCAAGAAAGTCACAGATTTACACAGGCGTAAAATGAGTGGAAGTGAAACCAGAGTCTCCAGTTCTTTTATCCTGAACACAATGTCCTTTTGCCTTTTCTCTGCCTTCCATTGAAAAGAAAGATCCCTACTCCCACCACTACATTGCTTTCTTACCACCTCATTACTCTTCTCTGAATGCTTCTTGCTTTACAATTTCAACGGGGAACGAGTCCGAAAAATTTACAAGAGCCCTCTTGTCTCGAAGGAAGGACGGGAACCCTGCAAGGTGCCGAGTGCACTCCCAAGGCCACCGAGCACTCCCATTTTCCAGGGAACGTGTTTAACGTCTTCTAAGCTGAAGCCCTCCCGTAAGCTGTGATGCCGCAGGGAAATGTGTGGGTCTCTGCCCCTATGCTTGTTTGAAGCCCTGTACTGGAGTACTGGCAGTGCCTACCCCGCTCCCGTATCAAGGCTACAGACATCCAGCAAGCGTAAACCARTCTTCCCAGGCGCTCAATGCATGCACAGTGATTTGTTAAATTTCTACATATGACACCTCCTTCCTCTGGTCCCCCTGCCTGCTTCTCCTCTCAGCGCAGTTGAACTTTAAAGGGCCCAGGAGAAAAAAGAAATAAGACTTTAAATAATTTATTTTGGAGAAACAGTCAGTGAAGAGGAACAAATAATGTTTCACTAAAAGAAGCGGGACCTTTGACACTCCCCTTTTCGCTCGGGTACCTGAAGGCCTAGCCGGATTGCATTAGTGAAATTTTCATTTGATGGCATTTTAATATTCTGCCTTGATGACTTTTTAGCAACATTTACTTTCAGAGGTCTTGAGTGCTCCCTCGGAGGAAATGAAACATGTCAAAGCCCATTACAAAAATCAAAATTTAAATACCTCGGCCACGTTGGGGCTCACACACAATCCCATCAGCGCTTAAACTGCGGCTCACAACTACTCATTCACTTGCTCAGTTGGTAATGAGTACATTTGATGAAGCATTCTGGGGTCATGGAACATACGTTAGTGATCTAAACTTAACCCATTGATTGCTTATACACAGCGGACCGGGGGAGGGGGCATTTTATTGAAATGTAATGTTAGAATAATTTCCGCCAGTGCTGAAAGAACTTTTTTTTTTTTTAACAATTGCTTTGATGAATTGGAATGATAATAAGTACAATGGGAGGGCTTTATTTAAGGTGGGGAGGAAGGAGTCATTCTAGGAATATAGAACATTTAGCTCAGCTCTTTGGCCACTGGAAACAGTACAAGACAATACTGGTGCTCTCTCTCCCTATAAAAGCTGTATTTGGGCTGTATTTGGGCTGAATTTGGTTGGAAATCTTGTTCTATGATCTGCGGTCTTTTCTTACCGGTGTTGTTAAATCGATTGGTGTATTAGAAACAAACAGAGATGTTCATTGCAGGAGAATGAGATGGTAGCAAGAAAGTGCAGAGATGTTCTAAATATCATCTTAGCTAAACTTCAACGGTAAAGTGCTTATAGAGTATCTGCACTGTATAAGTCAATCTGTACATATAGACATTTGGTTCTGGTGTAGAGGTTGTGTTTTCTCTGGATCATTTCCCTTTTCTCCTTGTTTTTTAAGATATCTGGCACAAATAGCTGGGAATATCTGTCTTTCTTTCCTTCCTTTTCCCTCTCCCCCCCCCCCAAAAAAAAAAAAAAAAAGGAGAGAAACCTTCTACTGTATGTTAGCCTAGTCCAGAAGATAGCTGGCATGTTGACTTCATGGTTAAGTCATTTGTTGTTATCATCTTCAGCATATTATATATTTTCAGCAGCTCAGCAGTGATTTCAAAAGTCCTCCTGGCCAATACTTTTCTATGCCTAAAGGAAGCTGGTTCAAACTGTGTTTTTAGGATCATAGTGCAACCAGCAGAAATCTACTTGAATTATCCAGCAATTGGTGCCCTTTCAGTCAGATGGCTTTTCTCCATCCCTTTCCTTTCATTTGCAGTGCTAAAACCAGCATTCAGAAGCCAAAAGTGATGCAGAACCAAAGAGTTCGTTAGGATCAATAACCCCTTGACTTATGCAGTAAATGCCACACAYCACAAAATAGTGACAATATTGCATCCATCTAAAAAAGACACTTTCTTCCAGCCAAAACACTGACGCTCGTATTTCAGCACTAAATTTAGTCCTCTTTTGTACTCATTTTTAAATATGTCTCTATATAGCAGTCCTGATAAGAGAGAATCACATGGGCCACCAGTTATGTTTGGGAGTCCAGCCTTGACGCTGCAGCTTACAGGAGGGATGAAAATTATCTTAATCAAAGTAACTTGTTGAAATAAGCACTAGCAAGCTACACAGTGTTGCAAGGTAAGGTCCAGCTAAAACCCTAAAATCTGGGAAACTGGGGAACTGGGCAAGCACACTGAGTAACATTTGGGCCCAAACTGACTGACAATCAGCCTTAAAGCCAGTTTCACCTTTGAGCTGTAAGATGCCAAACAACCACCCAAAGACAGAGTAATCATCAAACTTTGGAAAACAGTTTGGCTCTCACCTGAATATCAATGACCCTTTGAGCTGATGGGAGACTTTCTCCCTCACACACAATTAGACAGAGATTAGGCTCGGCTGGAAATTCCCAAAGGCAAAATACAATAAAAACCTTGTACGTTGGGAAGGTTGCAACCCTTTCTTTTGTTGATGAAAAAGTAGCATAGCTCTAAGGATTCATAACATTAAACAGTTGTAGGTATTGTGAGGAGACCACTATTAAATTGAATCAGGCCTACCACTATTTTGTTGTGGGCTTTTATTGCTAGGAAGAAAACAGAACGCAGGAAGCATCTTGAGTGTAAAAGCACTTTCTGGGATTATGAAGGACAAGTGGTTCAGTACAATTTATACACGCTATAAATGTTGTCAAAAGTCCAGTTGCAGCCTCTTACCAATTACTCTGCATTGCACTAACCACTAGATGTGGAGGGTAAAATGCCATTTGTTCTAAACAAACTCTAGGAGCTCCAATTATTCCATCTTGGCTTCTTTCAGGATATGCCATGATTCATTTTGAATACTCTAACTGTAAATGATTTTGAACATCTTTTTAGTTGTCTTCTGGGAATCTGTTTGCAATCAAGTTTAACAAGTAAGAATAGTTAGCAGGAGCCAGTTTTAACCACATATATTCAGATGATGTCAAATAGCAAGGCAGGCAGTTAACAAACTGGGGAAATTCATCAGTGAATTTGCGTAATAAATAATTTTGACATTCTGCATAGAGAAAAAGGAGGCAAATTTGCTGAACTTATTACAGATTCTTTGCTCAGCTCTGTTAGTAACTAAGCAGAATCAATACAATATGCATGAGGGATCCTGAAATCAGGTAAATGAGACAAAAATAAACAGGCTCCAAAATGCAATTCTTATTCTTGGTGAGCAGCACTGGGCTTCTGCTTTTGCAGAATTTGGCAGTATCTCCATTACAGAAACAGGGAGCAGGAATTGATCTGTGAGAGCTGTCCTTGTCACATAGTAAGAATGCAAAGTGAAGGACCCCATGTGCACTCCAGACTTTGACGTCTTCGTGCTCAAGCCCATAGAAAGCAGCAGCCAAGCAATTTGACTGTTATATGATATATAGTCACTCTGAGACAACATCACCATTCAAAAGCAGACTGGTTGCATTTGCCCTGGTTCTGCCAATCTGACTCAAGACCTGTCTATGAATTTGTTGACCCATTTCTCCCTCGTTCTGATGCCCGTCCTGCACACCACGTATGCTATAAATCCATCGCGCGGTATGCCGCGCTGCTCTTCTGTAACATGAATTTATGCTAATGGCTGTCTGCATATGCTTATATCACATATCTATATTAAACTTAATAGTCTGTTACATTGCTTCTTAACCCTGTGTCCACACATGATTAACTTTTCTGATTTCTTTCAAAACCGTTATTAACACAGTGTAGCATTTCACTCAACATGTCACTAACTTTCCCTGCCTGATGCGGGAGTTGGGGTAATTATGCAGCCCTATAGCTTTTCCAAGTAACACTGTATACAAAGAGTTATGAGTTTATTCAGAGATTTGGGGATTTGTGTGTGTGTGTTTGTGCATGCTTGCTTTTGTTTAAAGTTAACTAGAGGTAAAAGGTGATCCATCAAAGAGAATGATTTTCGATTAAGTAATTCTTAACTAGGTTCAGTACTTTTGGACCCAGATCTCAAATTTAGAGGAAGGAGCACCAGCATGCTTGCATTTGTACAGGTGTACATTAAATTCATTTGAAAGTATTTGAGCTTAAAGAATAGTTCATATCAATATGGAACTCACTTTCAACAGTTTTCTGGAGACCTAGGAAGAATCAAATTTGAGCCAGTTGTTTGACAATACAATGGTCAAAATTACAAATGGCTATTTTATGTAAATATGATACTAATAAAAGGTTAATTTCTCTCTATTTTAAAATCTTCTGGTTGCTTATACATATATAGTTTCACTGGTACAGATGCAGTCTTCTCAACTTTTTGCTCAAGGGAGCACAAGCATGTTTTCATATCTCATTCATGGCTCAGGCTGAGGCTGCTAGAAACAATGCTGGTTGGGCTGCAAGGTTCTGTCATACAGTTTTGTTTCTGAAGTCAGAACTGCATAGCAAACTCTCCAGGATGTCTTTTCATTTTCATGAAACATTTTAAGGTCAAAATGCCAGTGTGATTTATAAGCCCCTGAAACCATGAAGTTGTGTTGGAATCAAAAGGCCTTTGGAAAGCTCTACCTGTTGCAATTTGCACTTAAATATAAGAGTGAATATGTTATTTCCCTCCCATTTTCCCTGCGGCCTTTGATTTTTAACTAGTTGGAAGACTGGATACTAAAGAGAAAAATCTCAGCAAGCCAGTTGGCCTATGATTGTAGTTCATTCTACCCTCATATTTCATTAAATAATGGAAGTAATAGGGACACAATCACTTGTTTTGTTGAACTAGGGTGATTATTCCTAAGGATGATAAAATTATGGTCTGCAAATCAGCAGCAGTGGTAGGATTAGAATTCAGGAGTTACTAGTCTTGACCCCCTGGCTTGCACTATCTTTAGACCCAGACTCTCAGGGAAGAGTTTTGTATAGGTTTAAATAACAATACAAATGCTTAAGCAATAATTGTAATAAGAGAATAACCCCAGGTCATCCTGGTATACAGCTGAATAGATGTATGAGCCAGATGTGGATTTAGTACTGAAAAATCTTTGGCTCTTACTTTCTTAGAGTGATGGCCTCATGTTGTTTTGTTTCATTCTCCACACCTTCATCACTTTGAACCTCCCGTGTGCTCGTCACGATTTCAGGCAAGACAAATGCTTTTGAGAGATTTTTCACACAACATTGCATTAACAGGGCCATAAGTTTTTACAGACTTTTCTAATAGCTGCATGCTAATTTTAAAGTGTTTTTCAAATTTCCTGTTTATCTAGTTTTAAAACCTTTTGACATGAGAGTAGAGCAGCGCAAAATAATAATAATAGTAGTAATGATAGTGGTGATAATTTTAATGGCACAAAATTAGACTCAATAAGTCCCTGTGGATGTTCAGCTTGTGTCTGCTCTGCTCACTACATTTAAATCTAGTACCTATGAACATAAAGGTTGCTCATAATTCATACAAGCAAGAGGTTGCTGACTGGCCTAATGGGATGAGGCAGTTTCAACACCCGTCCCCTATGCTGTAAAGTATCACAAAAAGGGTCACTTTCATCTGAAACTAAACAGAGATCATCTCTCAAATGACTGTCTCTGCTTCACAGGGAAGTCTTTCTATGAAACTTTCGCAGCCTGTGTCCTGCCTGTCCTTCTACCCTTCCACAGAAAAGTAGATATTCTCCCATCCACAGAGCTGGGACATGAAGCTGTCTCCCCTGATACAGTGATCATTTCAAGCTCAGAATTTAGGAACAGCCCAGGAAGATCACCAAGGAATTTCAGTATAAAAGTGACATTTCATGGCTTTTTCCAAATTCGAACATGATGGAAAGTGGCATCAGACATGGATTGCTAGGATGTCCTTACTTTACTCACTGTTATGCTGCAATTTTCTGTGGAAAATTCTCATTGTGTAAGGGCACGATTGAACCCATGGAGTAAGTTAGTATGTATTGTTAATGACTAATGGGGCTAGCCTTAAGAGTGGACTACGCTTTCTAATTACAAATATAAAGGAGTGGTTCTTACTCTGAGGGGCTTTCAGCCTCAACAGACCACATGCAAAGCAAGAAGGAAGGAAAAATGGAAGGTAGTGGAAAAGTAGTGTAAACAAACAGTTGCTCCCATGCTATATGTGCTTTTCCTTTCTAGTTCAGTTTGTGCAAAAGTTTTCYGAAGCTTATTAACCACACCGGTATTTGTTCAGCCCAGTTTCAACTTCAGAGGACTAGCTGTGTTCAAAAGGTAGAGCCCAAGAAGGCCTTGAACCTACTTCAGTTTTGCTGGCAGAAGAGTCTTGAAAGGCCAGCTGTAATAGCCCTTGCCAAATACAGTTTGCAGGCTATGCTCAAATAAACCTTTCAGATACTGTGGGAAGATAGGAAAGACAGGGACTCCTCAGTTACTTTGAAGGAAATGGCAGCTGTCTTGTTGCAACACACTCTATCTGTCTTCTTGCTGGGTGAACTAACTTCTACACTTACTGAGCGGACAAATACATAATTTAGTAGCTTATGTGCAAATGTGCTTCTAGCTTCTGCTGGATCAGTTCTGGCTCACAAACTTCTGCTCCAATATTTGAACTTACTTTATCCTTTAGTCTCTGGCCAATAATTTTTATTTTTACTGGATGACAGTTCAAGTGATAGAACTATTTCTCCAACATTATATATGTCTTAACTGGCAACCATGAAGCAATGAAATCATTGTAATCATGAAGCAAAACCAATGTATATGTTGTTTTTAACACCAGCTTACTAAACAAAGCCACTTGCCAAAGATATTAGAGAGGACTTAGATTGAAATGCTCAGATCAGACCCTGGGTCTTGGCCATCCCAAAGCTGGGAATGGTCCTGATCCAGCTCAATGCCATATTTAAATACAAAACAAGTGGCAGCCAGAACTATATGAGCTCTATAAAATATTAAGCACTCTCTGGTGTAATACACGTAGCCATCATGAAACAGATTGGGCACTAGGGGGTCTAAATTAGAGTGAAATACCAGAGTGCTCTTGGGATTGATTATATCACATAAGTGAGCAGGGAAAAGGAAAGGACTTTTGTTAGTGGAAAAAAATGACTTGGCAACTCAGGGATGTGTTGTAACAAGAACTTGAATAAAATAAATAGGGAGCATTTTCAGGCTGTGGGGGCTGAATGAACACAATCAATCTTCCCTCAGCAGGAACTGCATCACTCTCACCCACAGCTCCCTCTACTGAATTAAAAACTCATGGTAACTTAAGCCATAAACAATAGAGTCAGACTTGAACAAGGGACATTCAACACGGACTCCATAAGTATATAATCATATATGGGATTTCTGAGTGGAGGGTTTCTGAGGGTGACAGCCCTCTCCCTCCCATTCATACCAACCCACACAGCCAATGCCTGCTGATCCCTTGCTGCAGGCTGGCTCAAGGAGCCACGCAGCCTCTGCATTCAGACTGGGTCTCCCTCCAGGCCATAGTTTGATAATAAATTAGTCATCAAGCTAATGCTGTGCCATAATTTTCCATGCCTTCTGCTGGCATGTCTTCTGCTTCTTTATGAGCCCTCTAATTTTTCCTTACTTTCAGATCATCAGTTTTCTTGTCTCTTTTGGGATGTTTTTGTCTTTCCTACATTAGAGGAGCCATGAAGGACATTCCAGAATCCTCACTGTAGTGCCACTAAATCTGTCTTCACTTGTGTTGTCACCTCAAAATGATTTTAAAGGTCCTGAGTTTTTACTGGAGTCCTGAGCTAAGTAGATAGGTTCTGAGCAGACCTGTGGTCGAGGCTTCTAGGCACTTGTTCATCCAGGTAGTAGAAGAAGAGTTATGCTTCTTGGTTTTTGGGCACTGCTGTGACCTGCTCTGTGCGTTAACTAGTGTCCAAATGGATCTTTGTATTTTTAGTTATTATTATTATAGAAAAACATCATGCGAGACTCTTGAATAAATGATTTCATTAAAAGCCTTTGTATGGCTAGTTATTCTACTGTTGCTCCCTAGAAATACAAGATGTGATGTGCAGGAGTCAGACCTTCAGCTCTGTGGAGTTTTTGCTAATTAAGCTGCTAAGTATGTCCGTTATTAGGAAAACCACCAGAAGCGCAACAGGGAAGGGAGGAATYTTGCCTTTCCTCTGCAGAGACACATTTGGATCAAACCGACCTCCGGGTTGCCACAAGCTTGTCCCTATCCCACCTTCGCCAATGAAAGAAAATGGGAACGGGCCAAGAGTCAAAACCGGGGAAGCGTGTGGTGGGGAGTTCAGCTGGAGACTTTCAGGCAAAGCTCACCCTCCGTAGACACCCGCTCCCCCCTCGTCCCCCCAGCCGCCATGCACATCTGACATTTCTGTCAAAAGATACCCTGAGCCGCCCCTCCTCCCTCCCCTTCCTTTCTCATCCCTCTGCCCTTTTTTTTCCCTCCCCACTCTTTCCCCTTATATGTGAATAGTGAGAAAATGACTGGAAACAATGTGCCAGTTTGCAGCACTTTACACTGAGGCCCTTTTCTCTTCGCCCCTGACTCGCGAATGACTGAGAGTTGTTTTATTGTACAAAGATTCTCAGAGAAAAGAACTTTTATTTTGCCCAATAACACAAGAATGGGCAACAGACAAACAGTTAGTGCCTTGTTCCCAACTGCCACTCAGACCTCGGCGGGGGAATTGCTAATGGAGTCTCTACGCCGCCGGGCTCTCTGTGCCTYTCTGTCTAGTTTGGCTCGCTCCGCCGCTGGCTGCCGGGGAGTGAGGGTGAAATGCTCCTGAGATAAGCCCTGCGTTTAATAACTCCGCCTTTGGTTCACCGGGCAAAAATATTGGGAGTTTTTATGTYAAACAGTGAGGGACTTGGAATGGGAGTACGCGATGGGGGAAGACCACGGTCCTGTAATTTGTCCCTTTGCACCGTGAAAACTGGAATAGGAGAAGGAGCTGCAAGCAGACGGTGCCCATGTTAAAAGACAAAAAACAATACCAAAACTCATTTGCACTAATACTTTAGCTGTTGATTCATACTTGATATCTAAATGTCAGCCATTTACAACTTCATCATGCCCTTATTAACCCCTCCTTTTCCTAGTTGACAGGCAGGCTGTGGAGAAGGAAAGAATAATAAAAGAAGGATTGGAGGATGGGGAAGCTGAAATGTGAAGAGTGAATTAGACTTGTTTAGAAAAGAAAAGACTAGACAAGAAAAGACAAGCTGGGAAAGAAGGGTGTGAAAAAAAAACAAAGGAAAACAACATGCCATTGGCTGTCTGAGTGTTTCCTATTCTCGGCTGCAAAGTATGAAGTGTAGTCTTTGGAGACATTGAGAATTTTGGGGAAAAAAGCTGCTACTAAATGGCATCCATAATTTTCAAAGCTCATCTGCGACTTAAAAGCCTTCCAACTTGTTATATTTTAGGTCTATCAGTATGGCTAGGATTTTCTGATTCTGCTTGGGGTTTGTTTTCTTTGTTTTATTTTGTAGGATGCCATTTTATTTTCAATGTCAAGATCAGGGTGCAAAGAAGTTTTTCATGATGGACTGATATACAGGCATACCTCGGAGATATTGCAGGTTCAGTTCCATACCACCACAATAAAGCGAATATCGCAATATAGTGAGTCACACACATTTTTTTGTTTCACAGTACATAAAAGTTATGCTTACACTATGCTGTAGTCTATTAAGTGTGCAATAGCATTTTGTGTAAAAAAACAATGTACATACCTTAATTTAAAATACTTTATTGCTAAAAACTGTTAACCATCATCTGAGCCTTCAGCAAGTCGTAATCTTTTTGCTGATGGAGGGTCCTGCCTCGATGTTGATGGCTGCTGACTGATCAAGGTGGTGGCTGCTGAAGTCTGGGGTGGCTGTGACAATTTCTTAAAATAAGACAGCAATGAAGTTTGCTGCAGCAATTGACTCTTCCTTTCATGAAGGATTTCTCTGTAGCATGCGATGCTGTTTGATAGCATTTTACCTGCAATGGAACTGCTTTCAAAATTGGAGTCAGTCCTCTCAAACCCTGTTGCTGCTTTATCAACTAAGTTTATGTAATATTCTAAATCCTTTGTTGTCATTTCAACAATGTTCACAGCATCTTCACCAGGAGTAGATTCCATCTCAAGAAACCACTTTCTTTGCTCATCCATAAGGAGCAACTCCTCATCTGTTAAATTTTTATCATGAGATTGCAGCAATTCAGTCACATCTTCAGGATCCACTTCTAATTCTAGTTCTCTTGCTGTCACTTCTGGTTCTCTTGCTGTTAGCCTCTCCTTTGAAGCTTTGAAGCCAGGCATTGACTTCTCCTCTCTAGCTGGCATCTTCTTCCAATAGAAGGCTGTTTTGCCTGCATTGAAAATCTGTTGTTTAGTGTCGCCACCTTCATCAGTTCTCTTAGCTAGATTTTCTGGATAACTTGCTGTATCTTCTACATCAGCACTTGCTGCTTCACCTTGTACTTTTATGTTATGGAGATGGCTTCTTTCCTTAAACCTCATGAACCAGCCTCTGCTAGCTTCAAACTTTTCTTCTGCAGCTTCCTCACCTCTCTCAGCCCTCAAAGAATCGAAGAGAGTTAGGGCCTTGCTCTGGATTAGGCTTTGGCTTAAGGGAATGTTGTGGCTGGTTTGATTTTCTATCCAGACCACTAAAACTTTCTCCATATCAGCAATAAGGCTGTTTCGCTTTCTTATCATTCATGTGTTCACTGGAGTAGTACTTTGAATTTCCTTCAAGAACTTTTCCTTTGCATTCACAACTTGCTGTTTGGTGCAAGAGGCTGAGCTTTCGGCCTATCTCGGCTTTCGACATGCCGTCCTCAGTAAGCTTCGTCATTTCTAGCTTTTGATTTAAAGTGACAGACGTGCGACTCTTCCTTTCACTCCAACACTTAGAGGCCATTGTAGGGTTATTAATTGCCCTAATTTCAATCTTGTTGTGTCTCAGGGAATAGGGAGGCCTGATGAGAGTGAGAGAGATGGGGAAACGTCTGGTTGGTGGAGCAGTCAGAACACACACAACATTTATCGATTAAGTTCACCATCTTATACGGGCGCAGTTTGTGGTGCCCCAAAACAATTACAATAATAACATCAAAGATCACTGATTACAGATCACCAAAAGATATATAATAATAATGAAAAAGTTTGAAATATTGTGAGAATTAGCAAAATATGACACAGAGATGCGAAGTGAGCACATGCTGTTGGAAAAATGGCGCTGATAGACTTGCTCGACACAGGGTTGCCACAAACCTTCAATTTGTGAAAAACGCAATATCTGCGAAGCACAGTAAAAGCAAAGCGCAATAAAACGAGGTATGCCGGTGTATTCCTGGGAAGCGATATACATATAGGAATCTTACCAGGGTTAGATCTGTCTGATTCTCTTTTCAAAATCCTGAAAAAGCTGAGATGTTATTACCAAGAAAATCAAAGTGCATTGGAATCAAACTTGCTCTAGGCCAGGTGAGACTCTCTTTCTTTATAGATGCAAGATTGTTTAAATATCTTAATACATTTTTGAAATACAAACTAGGTCTTCTCCAGTTTCACTAAAGCCTTATATCCTCAGTGGTTCATAAGGTTTATTTCCATGAGTGTTTCAAGTGCCAAGTATGAAATGGTGCATTTATCTTTCATCCCATTTAAGCTCATTCCTCCCCTTACTGCAATTAGGAAATACTTGTTCTGAAACTGGAAAGATACAGGTCTATATCTTTGAATTCAAAGGTATCTTTGCAAGGCAAAATGAAGATTTTACTTAATAGATGGTCTGTATCTAGCTATATTGATTCTGCCTCATTTTTCTTGGCATTGAAGAAAAGGGAAAATCATTTTGTATTATTCATTTCAACAATCTCTGAGGTTAGATTACTGCTCTCAGTGTAGATTTTCCACAGAATATATCTATTAGAAGGATTAGAGAGATTTCACCATTTTACTATTCTGTAAAGATTTCAGGAAGACCTTTGAGCAGGAGTGGGTGAACTTCAGATCAACATCTATATAGCTGCATTTCCAAAGTTTCCGGGGTGGTGAATCCCAAATAAAAGTTTGGTCGCACCCACACCTAACCATTCTGGAGAAGGAGGGGCCTCATTTTTTGCAAATACCGTTGGTGTTGGGCCAGCTGCTCCCTGGAGTGGCAATAAGTCAAGACAGACTTTGGGTTCCAGACATAGAGGGGATCTGCTTGTAGCAGTCTCAGAGCGGGATGAGCTACAAAATCGGCACCTGACTTGCAACACACTGATAAGCACTTGATCAAAGGCACAATCAACCAGTTCAGGCATGGGTGATTTGATTCCTCCATGTCATTAATTTCAGCAGATTTGTTGGAAGAAATGTATTTCATCCTAGTCTATATGGAAAAATGGGGCCAGTGGCAACAGCTCTGCATGTACAGAGCTGCTAGAGCCTGTAGAAACCCTGAATTCAAATTAAACCTTGATGCTGTGCCTGTAATTTTCTTCAGGTAAATGCTGTTCATTGGCTTAGTCTCTCTTCCTTTGCTGTTCACACTTGTGATCGTTTCCACAGTGAGTGAGGTCTTAGTTAACTGTTGCTGAGGTTGTAACTCAGAGAAGCAATTCAGGCTGCAAGAGCAACATTTCAATTATACGAATAATCAAATTCAAAATGTTATTTGAATAATTTGAGTTCTTAAATTAAGCAAGCACTTTTTTGCAAGTGGACTATAAATTACATTTTCCGSTACATTGGCAGTAAACGGGTAATTAATATCTCAACTTTTCCTTCTTAATGTTGATTTAAGAAAAATAAAATAAGCTTAGAAGGTAAATGAGCTTTGCTTTCGTAGCTCAAATACTACTGCCTCTGCTCAGTTATCTATATTGTTCTCTTACTTTCTCTCTCCCACAGCTGAACAGATATATAAATATATAGCCCTTATGTTTAATTTAAGTAGAGGAAATCTAGAACTAAGGTTTAGTATTTTTTCCATTGGTCTCAGAGAAAGTAGATCTTCACCTTCAAAATGAATCAATTTGATGTGTAACTTTTCATCCCATACCAGTTAGGTATTTGGGTTCATTTGCCTAACAGCAAATGACTGCAATTTTGGCAACTTTCCTGATAGGACAAATGCACCCAAGTTAAAACATTAGAATGATTTTAAAAAAAATGCAGTTTCATAAATGCAGAGACAATATTAAAAGAAATCTTATCCAACTTCTCAGAAAAGTTTTGTGAAAATGGCCTTTTTTATTCTGATAAACAAAGGACGGTAATTCAAATGGATAATATGGGATGAATTTCTCAACCAAGGAGAAATTATTAAGTGTGCCACTGGGTGACACAAAGAAGTGGTCATAAGTGTTTTGGGTTTTTTTTCAGATGACTGAATACCTACATAATTTAAAGAGTAAGCCCTTGCTATGGAAACTATGTTGATAGGGTTTTTTTAAGAAATACATTTGCTGACCGTGTGAAGGTTAAACACTTGCTGTTCCCTTTCTAGGGTTAAATATAATGAAGATTTTCCTAAGTGACAACAAGATATATAAAAGACAGCAAGGGAGACAGAGATATAGAAAAAAAAGAGACTTCATGTTTCCAAAATCGCACCTAGGAATGGTAGAAAAATGAAGGGAAAATAAAACTATCTATTTCAAAAGGATCAATATTTTTCATTTTTATTTAACCAGTTACTTTTTGCAAAATATACATCAAGCGCCTACTTGAAATGGCTTTGAAAACAGCTATGTTTCCTGTAAACTGTGAGGAGTGGGTGTGAGACTGAAGATACTTAATTTGCCCATTCTTACATCTTTTGGTTAACTAAACATTACCATTTTGTTTAAAAGAACTGCTGAAAAACATATTTTCTGAATTCACTCAACTCTGCAATTCTTTCCCTCCCGCATTGTAGTATATTGACTATTTCCCCACTCTCGGTCCAGAGCTACGAGCTGAACCKGCAAGGTTGTAGGAGGTTAGTGAGATATCAGAGAGACAACGAAAGCTGCCCTCTCGGTGGCTGTAAGGTGGAGCTTGGGAGATGAAGGATGGCAGAAAGTGGGGCGGGGAGCACACACCTGAAAAGAGGCTACACAACCCAGGAGAAGCCCATCACAAAGATCCCAATACATCCTGCAACACACACAGGCCTTACAGGGCCTAAGTAGCTGTTTAGAAGTGGACTTTCAAGGCAAACTGTGAGCTTTCATACAATCATAGCCTGTCTAGATAGGCTCAATTCTGACATTTGCTCCATCACTGTGAACCCAGAAAAACCTGCTGGTTGCTTTGAACAGAGCCTGAATTCAGCATTTTTGTTCCCATTTYGTTCCCCAGGGTAAATGAGGTCAGAACAGGCAAAGAGTTTGGTCACCATCAAATTTTAAGCCCCTGCAAGTCAGGTCAGCGAGTTACTCCACACCCTTSGTCAATGATGTGCAGCTTCAGCCCTTGCTCTTAGGAGATATTCAGGAGTATTTAATTAGATGATTTCCTACCTTTTTCATCAACCTGAACAGATATTAGGCATAAATATGTTTTTTGTTATTTGAGTAGACTACGTGGTCAGAAATAGTACTTCCCTCATGTCCTACTGGTCAGAATTGGTAGCTGGTTAATTATTGAGCAGGCTCTGGTCATTCACACAGGTATTGCTGCCAAACCCATGCTTTCTTCTCAGATAATAGCAGACAAGCTTGTTAGAGCAGCGTTCTTTGGACTGTCACTTTAATGTTGATACGGAGTTTATTGAAATGCCTGCACTTTCATTCTATCTTATTCTTTTATTCTCTTACTTTTATCCTTAAAAAAATGTACAACTTTCCCTGTGTATTTGCACTGGCGAACTACACTATGTTAGTATTACCTTCTTTATACCAGGCTATTCTTTTTCAAAAATTGTTTGCACGGTTTAATGTCTTCACGGAACTTTGGAATTAATCTGTATCTCTTTCCTGGTGCCGTATGTTGCTGTTTTCCACTAGTATGGAAATGCAGGTAGGCTTGTGCCCTCCATGACACGGCAAGTGCTTTACAAAAAAACATCTGTGACAGTTGCCTTTTATACCTTAACACAACCAAAGAGTGAGTCTCTTAACCAGTAGGCCTTGTACTACTTTGGGATTGGACAAAAGGTAGAAGTCTTGTGATAGTAGTATCCATTTATGAGTTTGCATTATCATTTCATAAGGCAAAACAGAAGGTGATATAAGCCCACTGCCATTCCTTAGTTTTTGACGGAACATATTCATCAAAAAAGCATGCAGTCCCCTGAGCTTGCAGCCATATGCTACAGGAAAATGTCACCAGTTAAAGATGTATTCATTTGCTGTTTTGAAAACTCTGTTTGATATTCATGCATTCCAAGTGTTTTGACCTAGATTTCTGTAGAGGCATTAGATCCAGTACTGAACAGGAAGCTAGACAGCTGTTGCTTGTGTAGTCAAAGGAAGAATTTAAAGTAAGAAAAAAAAAAGAATAAAAAAAATGAAAACATTTATTAATGCATGCCAACATTTTGCACAGCCAATATGTTTAATACTAGATTAACTAATATAAGCATATGGAGATGCATTTGTTGCAAAGCTTTAAAGAAAAGAACAAAGAAAAAAGTTGGATGTATCTAAAGTTCACATAGAATAGAATTTGCACTTTCTCCTATAAATGAAAGCATGGTGAAATGGCAACATACTTTAATTATAAGCTACTTGCTAATGTCATAACATTTAAGTTTTGGGGCTATATTGTAGTGCAAACCTTTAGCACATGCCTTGGCTAATCCAGAAACCCACAGGTAACAAAAATTCTGACAGTGTTCTACAGCCTTTGCAGAATTTTGCCTCAGAGCCTTACCGAAGATTTGTTTGTTGTAATCACAGATTCCTTTCTAGTAAATCCAAGTACAAAACAGATATAATGTAAATGTACACATTTGGTTATTAAATGCTGGCATTCATTCTACAACTGTAGCAAAGATGCTGCATTTTATTATTACTGCGTTTATACAGATACAGCTCATTTGATGTAGATAGGTCCTTTGGTAATTTAGTCACAACTGTAGGTGCCATCGGAAAAAAATCTTGTCTCGGTTTGGTAGGACATTATGGGTGGTACTCATCTAATCTAACATTAGCCAGCCCATATCTAGGTGTTCCACCTGCTGACATCTTCCTTAGGCAGGGATAAACAGTCCTGGGAAGGAGCCTGGTTCTTTCCTCTGACTATCAAGGGTGTCTGGCTGATCTGTCCAGATTAGATGCCAAACCTTGAGATGGCTATAGACAGACAATCCCCCTTAACAGGGATAAATACGATCAACTCCTTTTTAGCATTAGTGGAAAACCTTTAAGTTTTAATTTCAAATAGTAACCTGTTACCAATTTCGATATTTTCTGCTAATGGATTTCTATATTGAGCCAGTCCAAAAATAGAGGAAAAGGTGCAAACATTTCCCCCTCCTCCCGAAAATGGTTTTCATTTTCACAGTGAAAAATATGAAGATGGATTTTTTCCCAATAGCTCTTTTCCTAAGTGTTTATCAAATAGTTTATGCAAACACATTTCAGCTTATGGTTTATTTATAAACAGTTCAATTTCACTATCCACAAAGGTGTGGAATTGGTTACCCAAGCCACGTGCTGGTTATTTATTTATTTACTAACTTATTTATGACTGAGTGAATGAAACTTTTTAAACAAGAGAAAAATGAATGAAGAATAGTGAAGAAATGGTGATGCAGTTCAGAATGAATAAATCAGCTGGTCTAAATGTCATGGAACTGATTTCTTTGGTATCTTTGTGACTAGCCAAGGTTCTCATGAATGCCTGTTGACATCAAATAACCTGCAAATTCAGTGATCTGGTTGGAATATATATATATATGTGTGTGTGTGTGTGTGTGTGTGTGTATATATATATATGCATATAGTCTGGAAGGATCTTCTATATAAAATTTCCACTTCTTCTGTTCATGTGTGCTATACATGCCGTGAACATACAGCTACACAGGTAGATCTACATGTGGCAATAATCATTCTTCCCAAACCACAGTATCTGCATTTGAGATAGAAGAGCTTCAACTCTAATGTCAAATCTCAGAAATCTAACTGGATTCACATTTCTAATTCAATCCCCTACTAATGCTGGCCTCAGCCATGAAACATGAGGCTCTAGGCAGGACTCCTGCACACACTCTCCTAGTCTGGGAGTCACAAGCTGGGCTGGCAGTCAGGGGACACGGTTGTGTGCAACTGCACGCCCTCAAATATGATCCTGCAGGCGTGTCAGAAACTTCACACTACAAATCCAGGAAACAGAGAAACACTTAATGACGAGAGTTAAGAAGGGCCATGAAAAGGTCATGACCATGAGGGGAGGGATTGAGCAGTGACTAGCAAAATAAGCATTTGATGGTTGGGCCTGTAGGAGTTTGCAACAGGAATGTAAAGAGCTAGAAAGGTCATAAATGTTTTTTTCCTTTTTAATTTATGAAAAGCCAGAAGTATCTTTCTAGCTGCTCAAGAAATTTCTTCTGCTATGTAGGTGTATCTGGGTGAAACACTGAACTTTTTATCCACAGTGTAACATCTCTGTGTATAGCCCTTATTTCCATGAATGTACCACACAGATACGTTTCATATGATTCTGCACAGCAGTGATTATTGTTGAAAATGAAATTTGATACTTTTGATACTGCCCCTTCCCAAATCAGTCAAAAAAGTCAGAGGTCTTTCTAAGCCTCGAGCCTGGCTGGGTGCACAAAAGAAATGTTTGGCTAGTCTGACATCTGGTTTGCTTTGACATGCCACCCAAATGTCCATGAATTCACTTATATCTGGATTGTCTGGGCACAGGACCAGGATGAAGCTTGAGCTCGTATGTCTGATGCAATGTTTCAATCCCTCCTTGCTCTTCCAATCAGAAGACACTTTGCATCTTAAATGCTCATATTTCCAATTTTCATAGTCTGCTTCTGCAAGATCGTTCCATATGGTTAAAGCTAAAATTCACAGAGGCTATAGATAGCTGGGCCACTTTTTGTATTAATCCGAGATGTGTCAGTCGAGTTAGGAAACACTAACTGTTTACAACAAAACATGAACTAAATAATGGTTTAGTTATTTGCTGATAGCACACCTGACACAAAATATCTTGTTTCCAGCCTGAACAGCGTAGGAATTAGCAGTAGTATGCTGTACCACAGCCAGTTTGAACAGATGGATTTAGAACCGAAGAGTCAAATATATCCGTTTTTGGAATTTGTCTGCCTAATTTACTCATGTTACTGTTACAGAGATACCAAGATAGCTGATGATGCCGCTCTGCACTGTATTTACTCGGCTGCATTGCCACACAGAGATGTGATTCATAGACTCACAGGAATTACAGATGGAAGAGCCATATTAGATCATTCAATCCATCTCCCTGCTGATGCAGAATTGGTTTCTGCAGTTGCAGTACATTTTCTAGTGTTTTGTCTGGTCCAGTTGTAAAAGTCCCCTGACATGGGACTTTCACGGCTTCCCTCGGGAAACTGCTCCACAGTTCATCTTTCAAAATTGCCACTGTCAGAGACAGGCTAGAGAGCTAGATGGACCATTGATTTGTACTCAGCTGGGAACTCCTCCCTTCTGAATCAGTAGGTGTCCCTGCATGAAGATGCTGGGCCATCCAAATAACATGGTGCTTGTGGGCACATCATGGACTCACAGTAATGGGACATTTTTCTTCTCCTTTGCGAGTTACGCTTTGCTTTTGTAAATCTACCAACTTCTATTGCGTTTTTAATCCCTGTCCTGCTGGTATGTCTGTTGGCTCCTAATCTGGTTTATGCAAAGGCTTGACACTAAAGTAAGCATCCAACAATATCAGCGCCTCTCTGGATCCTTGCACTTCTGGATGTCAAGGTCATGTTTCTTATTCTCACATCTGCAGTCTTGCCCCACCTTTGCTGCCTGCCTTTTCACTTCTACCAGTGATACTTTCTTTCTGGACATTTTTGTTTGCTTGTTTACTACTACAGTAGCTTTTGTTTTCTTCCATAAAAATAAGAAAAAGGAGTTTTCAGATTTCTGATTGTTCAAAAAAAGTCTGGGGAAAGAGGGGGGAACTGTTGTCAAACCATGCCAATAAACACTTTCCAAAACCATCAGCAAACCAAAAAGCTGAATAAAAGACTTGTCTGATTGAATAAAACATTTAAAATCTGAGTACGCTGTAAACATTTAAATAATCAAAAAAAAAATTAAATATAGAATTGTTTGGGTTTTTTTTTTTTTTTGAACACAACACTTTGTTTATAAAAAAGCCATCAAACTTCAGGCAGACTATTGAAAGCATCTGTACATACCCTGGCTTTTCATACAGCTACTCTCCTGAATGGGTCAGTATGGCCATTCTCCTCTCCCTCCTAATTACCTGCTTCTTTTACTATGACTCTTACCAAACCAAGGCAGGCCAATGTCAAAAGGCTTCACTGCAATCAATTGGAGTTCTGCCTGCTGCAAAAATACAGGTTTGTCTTGAGGTCAGAGACAATTAGGAAACAGAAAACTGGAGAATGGGAAGTGAAAAAATGAAGGTCAATTCAAATTTATACAATACAAAATATATGTATATTTTTTGGTCACCTCCACTTTTTTTTTTAAAGGGTCTGAGCCAGAACTGGATACATCAAATACCAAAAGAAAGGTAGTTATGCCAGTAATTCTAGCCCATCTGGAAGCAATAACTACAGTCAATCACAGAGTAAATCCTTATCTGATGAGATTTCCAGCCCAATTTTTTTAGACACGAGAGGTTCAGATAGTTCAGATAAGGTTTGGCAGCTGAATTGGTATTTGTCCCAAGCAAACCTCCAGAGATTCACCAGTCACTAGTAATAAATGAAAGTCTTTATAAGGTGATGGTTATTTTGTGGTCAACCTGAAATAAATTGGTGGTGCCAGCCCAGGTCCTAGGAGACATATATCTGTATCTGAATGCCATCACCAGCTTGCTTGTCATCTCTGCAAAGAGGCTAGTACCTGAAGATTATACTGAGCCTTCACTGAAAGTGGGATAGCTTTCTCTTTTGCCTTAAGGTAGAGTGAGAACCCAACTGTTTTCAAGGGCAGTAGATCCAGCATATTCATGCACTGGAGCAACAGACTCTTTGAATGAGGCATCAGGAGAGAAAACAAGCTGCTTGGGATGCAATATGTATCATGAGATCCACATCCATCCCATATCCTTCTAATTAGCCTGTTCACCTGCTATGCCAGGTGTTCTCATTAGCCATATGTATAAATATTTGTCTTTTTTTTAAATCATTTTGATACTTTATGTATAGGAAGAAGTGGAGCCAAACTGTGTGTGAAAAATCAATGTTTCAAGATTTCAGTTTGGCTGCTGGTAACTGGGGCCTTTTTTAACAGCCCCTGTTGCAGTTGGCTGATACCTCAGAGACATGTTTCCAACCACCACGAACCAGACTGGGGGGAAAAAAAAAAAGATATGGATGAGGTATTGACCTTCCACATGTTATACGTTTTACCAATAAGTATTAATGACAGAGACACTAAGGAGTATAATCTCCCATCAATGAATCAATACAAATCCCATTAACGCTCGATGAAGGGATAAGAAAGCCTTCAAGATCCTGATTTCGCACTTGCTCTATGGATAGGACTCCCTCTAAAGGCTCTGGAAGTCCTGTTTGCTTTAGGACTACCAGGTATATCATGGAATGAAGAAGTCTTAAGAGTCAAATAGACCCTGCAGACGAATGCACTTTAAAAGATCCAGGTGTAGTCCATAAAGAAACTGAATGCTAATTTGATACATGTGCATTCTGCCAGCATCTGGAAACAGAGACCATTCTGAAAGGTTTTCAGCAAGATCAGGAAAAACAAGAGAAAGTTAAACAGACTGATTCAGACTTCCTGGAAATTACAGGATACTGGTCTTTAGTCAGCTGTCTCACTTCTTCCTCACTTCTTTATTCACCCATCCAGTTTCAGGGGTGATACCATGGCCTCAYCCTTGAGCTCTTCCCTCACAGATCTACACCCAGCTGCAACAGTGATTTAGCCCACAGTCTCTGCACTGTGCAGTTTCTGCCTCCACTGAAACTAAGAACTGGAGCTAACCTTCACGGGAACTTGGTAGCAGCTACAGGACACAGATTTAGCTCATTGAAGACAGCCAAGGATAAATTACTTAAAGGAAACACTGATGTTAGTTGGGGTAATTGGTTCAAGTTAACCATTAGACCTAGTGGGCAACTTTATCAAGTTCCTGAAATGCTTCTAAACAAACCAGTGTGCTGGGAATATGAGAAAAATTGTGTACATACATCTAACTAACTCCTCTGGGCAAAATTTTCCAGCCAAACAGTCCTAATTTAGACTGATAAATCAGAGCCAATGAAAATCAGATTCTGAGTTGTGTGTGTGTGTGKGGGGGGGGTTGTTGCTGTTTTGTTTTTGGTTTTGAAGTACCTGCTGGGGAAATGTTTAAAGCCTCCAAGAGTAATTCCTACTGAATATTAATACCAGGGGTGGGGGGCCCAACTCCTGTTTGCTCTTCTGAAAGTCTTTCCATAAATCTAGAGCAAATTTAGGTGCCACAGTCTCGGTGAATTGACTAAAATGCCATTCCTTATGTCTCCTATTTACCTTTCTCTTTCTACTCTCTTGTATTCATGTCTCCGAAAATTTGTGAAAACTGTCTGCAATTCTTCATTCTCTGTTTTTGCAATCAGATGTGCAGTCTGTATTACCAGTATCATGGGAAGATGACTGGGCTGTCTGCCTCCTTCCTGGTTGCCTCCGAATTGCTTCAGTCTGCAAAGAAAACATTGTGGTACTTTGTTCAGAACAGCAAGAAACTAAATATTTATCTTCCCTCTTATAATTTATGCAGCATGGGATTAATATAGAAAGTACCAAGACTGAAAGGTCAAGTGAGCTTCCAAACAGCGTTCACGATGATATATCATTGCACTTTTAACATGGACTGCTTTCTAGAAAATAAAGCACCAGTAGCAACAGTACACCTAAAGAAACAATCTTAACAGTGCTACAGCCTTATTTTCTTTTATATCTTTATAAATTTTATTTACATCTCCTGTTAGGATCGTTGTCTCTTCTTGAAATTTTAAATCAGTCTTAGTACCAAAAAGGGTCCACATTTGCAGGATATCTTCTACTTGTTTGTGAGCACCTGCTGCATCTGAGAAGTCCGTAATCATATTTGAGAGGAAAAGGGAGACAGAAAAGTTCCCCATCTGTTCTGTCTTAGTGGACTGTGCCAGGGATAGAGCCTCGGGCCCCAGACTGGTGTGGACCAGCTTGAGTTCGCACTGCTCAGGGTTCATACCATCTTGAGTATGAATAGGGCAGCCTTTGCATGCCATTTAGTTTGGGTCTCCTTCAGGACTCATGTGGTGTCTCTATGATCCTGAGACATAATTACTTTTTCTTTTGTGGCTTTTTCAGTTCAAAGAACCTGAAAGAGTGAGCAAGCTGTGTCCAGGCCCATGTTTTTGTTATTATTAGGTGAGATTGGGCACTGAGTGTCTGTAGGTAGGAGAGTTGTGTGGTCTGGCTATGGCATGAAGATATCTTAGATGTGGGGTTTTCTGGTGTTGGACCAAGTTGATACAGCCCACATCCCTACTGCCTGTCTGGAGTAGATCAGGAAGCCTGACTGGAGATCTTGATAAAGGATGATATAACACATTGTCCTTTCTTGTACACATTTATAACACATTATAACACCTTTATAACACCTTATAAAGGACAATAAACACATTGTCCTTCCTTATGAGAAACCTGTCGGAGGGACAACTCCTTCCTTCCTCCAAGCTGCCTAAGTCACAGTCCTCATATTTAGGCCCAAGGGACCTTTCCGGCCCCTGGGAGTGCAATAATATTTGGACCATTCCCTATTATCTTTGCACTTCCACTGCACTAGGGACTTCAAGTAAGGCTAATGCAAGTCCAATAACTACAGTTTTCATTTTCATGACTGGTCTCAGCAGAAGATGTTGGCAGACAGCAGTGGAAAGGGCTAAATAGCGCGTTAGCTGTGCTCAGCTTGCAGACGTAAGACTACGAGAAAAGTGGATTGCACGCACCCTCATTGAGAGAAGTGGATCGCGCACATCCTCATCTCGTGCTTGCTCTTTCAGCTGATGTACTCTGTTACCTGCATGCACAGATACAAGGACTCAGAAAGGGCAGAGGCAAGTGTGTGGGCCCAAATGGATACAATTTTGAGGAGCAGGTACTTTTTAGGCTCTTCAGTTTTAAGTTGTTTGAATCAGATGCTATCACCCCCTCACTATGTCCTTCATATATCTGCTCAGTTTGTCACTTGACTGTGTCCTTTTTCTGCAGCTGAAAAGACCTGTTCATAGGATTCCCTCATGTGTCACTATAGCACATCAGTTTCTGCTCAGAAGATATTTTAAGTACTTTGCAAAAGTTGAATGACTCACACTACTAGGGGATATGGTGAGTTCTCCACCTCTTGAAGTCTTCAGATCAAGAGTGGATGCCTTTCTGCAAGATATTGTTTAGATGAACATGATTTATTAGGCTTACTACAGTGGGAAATGGGTGAAATACTAAGGCTGGAATTATAGAGCAGCTTAGCATAGGTGACCTAAAGCCCCCCCAGCTTTAAAAATCTAAGATCTTAGCCAAAGAGCCAAGAAGTGAATACAGCTTTTTTATAGGCACAATGTAAACAAGTTTATGTGGATGTGTGTGTGAACCAGAACTCACTGAGGCTTTGCTAGGTCAGACTGGTAGCACTTTAGAGCATAAGTCCAGTTCTTCATRAATACGGCAGCCATAAGAGGAAAAAAAAAGGAACAACTCATAGGTATGAGCTAAATAAAGCAATGGCATTGTTTTCCCTTAAATGTCATCTCCTTTGGAAGAAAAAAGAGGAGTGGAAAATTATAAGTGTCTGGCCAAAAAAAGGGAGGGGACACGGGAGCAGGAGAGATATCAGCCATCCAAATCTCCTGGGCTGTAGATAAGAGGGGAATGAAAGACTTGCTGCAAAAGGCCAGAGAGGCCCCGGAGGAGCCGCGGCCGGGCGGGCAATGCCCAGCGCTGGGTGCACAGACGCGAAGGCCAGCTGCCCCCAGCGGCAGGCGAGCAGGAGCGCGTGGGGGCGGCGGGGGCCAAAACCTCCGGCCCCGGTGGGCTGCGACGGATTTCGCGACTGCAGCAGCCACATCAAAAACACCCTCCGCCTTTAGATGAATGAGCTGTTTGTTTTTCCTTCCCGATGGCTTGATAAGAGGTCACAGGATGTGTTCGATGTCTTTTTTTTTTCCTCTTTTTTTTTTTTCTTTAATGAAACAATAGGTTAAGAGAGAAGAGCCCCGGCCCAGTCCCCATAGGTCTCTCCGTCCCCCCGCCGCCCCCCGCGCTGCTTCATTTCCTGCCTTTTTGAAGCAGACATCCCCCTTTTGTTCCCCTCCGGCCGGGCCAGCGCGTGTCGGCGGGGC
>NW_020447308.1:2484097-2748912 GCF_003343035.1 Apteryx rowi | reverse complement strand
GGAAGTGCTGGGATCAAAAGATAAGCCCTCGGCTACTTGATCCGCCACCGGCCTCCGCCGCGGCGAAAGTGGGAAACGGGGCGGCGGTGGCCGCCGCGGCCTTTCCTCACGTGGGAGGGGAGGCCGCAGCCGGCCTTGCCCTTGCTCTCAGGGGCCTGGCGCGCAGGAAGGGCCGAGCGCCCCGCAGCCGCCCGGCGGAGGAAAGGCCGGGCCCGGCGCTGGAGGCGCCGCTCGAGCCCTCGGGAGCTGGCCCACGTGCGGGCGCTGCCCGTGGCCTCCATGGCCGCCGGGTGCGGTATGAGAGCAGGAGCCGCCCCCCGCTGCCCCCTGCCCACCCACCTTCTGGCCTGGGCCCAAAGCAGCGCCGGTTTTTAAAAGGCTGAACGCTTATTAAGCCATTTATCGAGGTGCTCGGTTTTCCTCCTTYGCGCTGCAGAGGGCCCGTCCGCAAGGCGACGGAGGAGTTAAAAGTAAATCCATGTAGGCAAATGTGAGCACTCACGTGAAATTGTCTTCCCGAGGTCGCTGTCCCCGCGGACGGCGGCGAGGGAGGGAGAGCGGGAGCGCGGTGCTGATTAAGACGCCCCATGCTGGGCAGGTATCAGCTTAAACACTTTAGCCCGTTACCCGCGCCGCGGGGGGGCCCGGAGCCGCGGCTGGTGATTAGGCCGTATTTATGTCTCAGCTCAGCGAGTCCTTATACGTCGGCTTGATGAGCAGAGCGTATAAAACTCGCGCCAGCGGCTCCGCATTAACCTGAGGGGGTGAAGAAAGGTTTCACAGGTAGTTCGGATTTCTGAAGATGTGGGTGTCCGGGGCCCGTTTGCCCGAGGAGGTAGCATGGGTGAATGACAACCCACCCACTCTGCCCCCTTTTAAATGAGTCACGCACCAAGCATGCAATTAATACGCATTCGATGGCACAGGCAGTCAAACTGATAATGTGATGTCTGAAGAAGGGAGTTTCTTCCTAGTACAAGAAGAACTGTGCATATATATGCATATATAAATATATATATATAAATATATAGAAAGCGGTGCATGTATATATGTGTGTATGTGCATACATATATATAAACTCTACATACACTCTATACACACGTATAAACTTATTTGTATATATATCTTTTGCAACTTTCAGGACATGAAAATCTGCAGCTATAATATCTTATATCATACAGCACTTGAAGGTCTTTTAAATTCTGATTAGCATTCTTGATGGGTTCTTTCAGCATGGTTTACTCAGGAAACAAGGCTTATGCAATCACAGTCTGTGTATGTGTGTATGCGTCTGTCACCATTAGACATCAGATAATTTACACAGGAGAGAGACATTATGAATGTCCCTAGACCAGGAAAAGCTTCCTGAAGAAATAACTTCTGTTAGTGTTTTCACCTTATTAGACAGCAGAAAACCTAGCCACAAGACACTAATCTTAATCAATTAAAAAATCTTCATTAGGCTTTGTTCAGTCTGATACTTGTGGAACTACTTGCTAAATATCTCAAGAATTATTGCAGATAATAGTTTATAAAAGATGTCACCAAAGAAGCAAAATGCTACTCAAATTTATATCAGTCAGTCACATTTTCCTCTGCAAAAATATTATTTTTTGGAGAGGGTGAATAGTTTAATTTATAATTTACAAAACTAATAGGGTCATAATCTCCTCTTGGGTATATAGCATATATAGTGGGTTTGCAGTTCTGGGCAGCAGTCAGGTTTCAGGATTTTGCACAGCCACATGACCACAACCATCTCATGTGATGCCTGGACTAGTACTACTGTTTGGGGGGTTAAAGCAGCTCCCTGAATGCTCCTGTGTGATGGGAGAAGTCTTTAACTCCTACACTCTGGAAAATTAGAACTCCAGAATAATTTCTGATTAGCCCAACTTCTGCTTGACAGTCAGGTATGTTACTTCAGTTTTAGCCCATGAAGATTAAATCTATAAATTCCACTTAGGAACACAGGATTTAATATAGGATTTAATTTAGGACAGTGGCTTAATATTTTTTCTTGTTTTGTTTTGTTTTGTTTTTCATACACCGCCTTGGCACTGAGATTCATACAGGCAGCAAAGCTTCAGGCTGTGGTGATGCTTAAACAAAAAAATCAAACTCCAACAGCTGTGATTGCACCCGGAGGCATCCTGGCTTCTGCCAAAATCTGGCTGGTTTACTCTGAAAGCAATTGTAGTGTCCAGGTAGGCACTGTGTACCCCAGTGCATGGTGTTGCACTGACTCATCTTAAAGCTACAGTGGGAGCACAGACAATTTCTTGGACTTCTTTTGGGGGTAAATAGTCTACTGATATGGAGGAGCTAAGAAGGGAAAGGGAATTATTTGATTTGCCGATATTTCTAAAGGAAAATCACCAGTTACCATGACAATAAAAACGTGAAAAATTCAAGGAAGTCAATATTGAAATACATGCTTTGCACTTCTCTAAACAAAATGATCCCCAGCCCCCCCCCCCAAATTTTATTTGTTGAGATTCTGATTTTATTTTTGGATGGATTCAGGACCATTTCTTGGAGCATCTCTCACTGTTCACACAGCCTGCAAACTGACCCCTGTTGTGGAGCCTATTTCTGAAAAAGGGTCCTGGTGCTTTCTAGTCCTTCTTAGAAAATTAGAAAAGGTATCAAACACCTCTGTGACTAAATGGGAGGGAACTGGCCTGGAAAGATGGAGAATCCCAGCTGGGAAAAGATGAGAGCCCTTGCTTTTGAAATACAAGTATGTTGTCAAACAGATGCTTTGGGAAGGATGGCCCCACAATCAGTGCTTTGTATCTCTTTCTTTTCCAGTTCTCTGGAGAGGGAGGGCTGTTTCGTTTTTGTTTGTTGTTTTGTTTTTAAACTCCTTATGGTATATCTTCTGCTGCAATATAGCCACCTTGGCACCTTCTTTATCCTTCTTTTTATGCTGTTGTGAGGAAAAACAGCCCTTCCTGGAAGCTTATTTCAGTGCCTACATAATAAAACTGTCAGTAGGCTCCATCCATAAAATTACACAATTGCCAAAAAATCCAATACTCTCTTGAACCCTCAAGGAATAAAACCAGATTTTTTTTCCCCTTGTGGTGAGCTACCAAAATGACAGAGTAAGATCCCTATTTGAAAAAAAAAATCCCCAGAAACTCCTCCTACCAGGCTGGGATTGATCTCTGTTTACCTCAGGGGTTGCAGACTGGCAGGAGAACCTGCCATCTGACCATGGTGCGTGCCAAGTTTTTCAGATTTATTCTTGCAACTGAGTCYTTGTGCTGTGATTCACTTTCCATGGAACAGGGATGCATCCGGAAGGATCAGTGAGGTGTAAACCTCAAAGTGTAAAAAACCTCTTTTCTTCCGAACTAATTATGTTGTTATTTGTGTATGTGCTGGATTAGAGATTTCTAAAGAAAAACAGCCAGGAAGGCTCTAATACTTCTATCTTTGGTCACTGTTCAAACTCCAGGGGACGTCAGCATTTCTGCCCTAAAGGCCATCTAGAACTGGGAACTTCAGGAATTCACAAAACCAATAAACAATATAGCGCTGGGTGTGGGGGAGAAGGTCAGCAGAGGGACTTTGCAGTCCTCAGAAGGTCTGGGTCTTGCTCAGCGTGATGCATGTGCAGAGGGGAAGGGGGCAACATTTTCTCAGAAGCACTCGATTTACTGAAATAGGTTGAAGAGGTTGAGCCACTTAAAATCAGGTTAGTTTTAGTAACTGTTCTTTTGCTCTGCCTGTTCAGGAAATGATGGTACTGGACACCCTGGCTTGTATTATATTTTGAAGGGGCTAAATTCTGCTCTCCAGAATCTCTCTGTGGTGCTGGAAATCTGAACTGTATTCATCGCACTGGATTACCTTGGTTGAAAACCTTAGCAGAATATTGCTCCTGTATTTTATTCACCAATAACAAGTAAAAAGCAGTTGAATTAATAGGTAATGACTTTGGATTCTCAGCTTTTTTTCCGGTCATGTAGAAGGCCAGTTCCTCCCCATTCATCCAGCTCGGCATACGAAAATACCCATCATATCCAGAGAGAATCAGCATCCTTGCAGAAAAGGGCTGATCTATGGCTTCACCGGGCTATGGGACAAGCCATAAAAGAAGAAATTTTATTAGGAAAATAACAAATTACCACCAGAAATCTTTGAGTCATCCAATTAAATTCTTGAATTTGGGGCAAAACATTATTTGCACGTCAGACTCAGCTTTCCTTATCTCCATAGTCTGAAGTATTCCTAGTGTTGCCAGCTGTATGGTGCATATCTCATTGCAGTACACGGTGCTCTGAAGTGTGCCAAGTAATAAGCTATAAAGAGAGAAGCAGGACTCAAGCAACACAAGGATGCAAAGCAATATTTTCCCTTGACACCCAAGGTCATGGCATAAAGAAATGTGGAACAAGGGAGCGTCAATTTTCATTGAAGATGCAGGGTACGGTGCTGCTGTACCAAGCTAACAGAAATAAATTAACATGATGGCAAACTTCGAGTGTCCTCTTAAAATGTGTTTGTAAGTGTGTGTGTGTGTGTGGGGGGGGGGGGTTGCTGCATTACTCTCTGTATTTCCATGGCTATCAGGAACAGGCATCATGGACTTAAAAAGAAATGCTTTTTAAAGATAATCTGCTCTCTGTGTATATTCTATAAATAACGATGCACAGCTTTTCAGCAGTTCTGGGTTAAAGAACTGAGAGTAATAGGTATAGTTTGCTGCCCAGTGAATTACTACTCACCCGTAGGGTCTCAAACCATCACCAGCTCCTAACCAAGACATAACCCCAAGATGAGTTTTCAGGATCAATTCTGCTTTCCTTTGTGCCCCTATAAAGACAGAATAACAATTATCATTAAAGAAGTTGCATCCTTCCATTCTCTTGCATCCATGGTGAGAACAACATGTATACAGTAAAACAGAAGAGACTTCATTTGTTTGTTTTGTTTTTAAGATGGTTTTATACAGTGTAAATGAGGAGTAAATGCTAAGAGAGAATTGGGTTTCTGGTTGCTCTGTGCCCAATTCAGAGTCTCGTGAAGTTGATGGGAAACCCTCCATTGACTTAGGTGGGATTTGGATCAGTCCCTTAAACATAAGCAAGCCAGCAAGAAGAATTTATAGTATTCACCATATGGCTCTAACTTGCTTTAATTCTTTACCTAACATTTCTGAAATGCAGACTGTAAGGGAGCATTCCTTTAAAGTTAGGAAAGCACACGGTGCTTAATTTTAATGGAAAACTCTTTTTTAAACACAGACGGATCCTGCTGTGTTTGACAAATATGTTCCAGAAAGAAGCTCAATCTAGATGTTATGTGTAACTTTATCTTATTCCCTTTTGAGCACTACTGTTCTTGCAAAGTGATCTCTCAACTGCCCAAAGTCATTACACTTTTTCCCTTTCACATTGTACCTCTGTAAATGTCAGGCATAACTACATTTTTATTTGCAGAGATACCACTGCTATGAATGAGTAAAAATTTCCTGCTCCCCCGCCTCCTTCTCTTTACCCTGTGCGCTTTCTGCTAATATGATTTGTTGAACAAATTGTTCCATTAATCTGGGGCTGTTTGACAGAGTGAGAAAATAAGTGCCAAAGTGAGAAGATTCACAAGAATCGGAAATCTCAGTCCCTCTTTCTCAAGGTAAATAGTTATTATATCAGGGTGTCAGACTGGTGAAATGGATGTACTTTCATTCTCAGTTTGTAAATGTCACTTTTCCTCAGCCCATCAGGGTGACAAATGAGGTGTGGGTTACAGTAAGAGTTCATTCCTTGACAAAGTTCTTGCTGGCTTATTTCAACAGGAAGGTAACCTCCCCTTTTTGCCCCCACCCAAAAGCAAGGGGAGGGGGGCAAGCATCTTTAGTCAGGGGAGAAACAAGAAACAAACCAACCTCGGCTCGAAAAGCGCCCAAATTGCAAATCCTTGTTTTCAGTTGCTGCTGAAGCCTGAGAGAGGATTCTTCAGAAAACAAGTCATGATGCACTTTGTTTTTCTTTCTCTTCTTTTTTTTTTTTTTTTGATTGTTGTGCTTATCTAAGACCCATATGACATGCTTTTACTGGTGCTTATGTCAATATTTATTGAACAAGTGGTCACGGGAGGTCAGTTTTTAAGCCCTGTGCTGTTTGGTTGTTAATTACCACACTGCAATGTGTTAATGAGGAAGAACACCCTCTTCTTTTGACAGATAATTGATAAGAGATCAGGAGGCCTGATGCCTGACAAGGACCATGAAGTGGCTCCTTTGATTGTCCCCCTGTATTTCAGCAGTAGTGGGACTCGAATGGAGCTGACACGGCTCACAGAGGAAACAGCTCCAGTGTGAAGACCTCGGTAAGGAAGGAGCAAAGGATGAGCTGATGGGTTTGACAAGATTGTTCTCCTAGCACAAGGCCTTCTTTGACTTCTGAGTCTACGGGAACCCTGAGGTCTCTCAGGAAAATAGTATTTGTGGTAGCTCGTGAATTGTCTTCAGCAAGGCTGAACCATTGTAACCATCGTAACCACAAAAGCAAGCTACTGCTCCCTGAATTTGCCACAGTAGTAATTCAGGAAAATATTTGTTTGATGGATTTTACCCTTTTCTTGCTGCTTGTAGAAGCTCTTAGCATTTACAACTATCTGCTGACTAAATGCTGTAACTGATTTTCATCCTGAGAATTATTTGTGAGGTGACTCCCTGTGTTTGGTGCTCTTGAACAAAACTGTTATGATTCGAGCTGATGAAAAGCCAAAAATATGATTCTGCTAGAAATTCCGCAGAGAAAACAAGAAGACAGCGTGAAAGGTTTCCATTTTTTTTTCTTTCAGAACAAAACAAAATTTTCTACAATGAGAAAATCCTGGAGAAAAAAACTAACTTTCAAAGCAAAATTGAACCCAGAAGCCAAGCCCCAAACTACTAGCTCTATTTAGGCTCCCCTGAGCTTTCTAGGTCTTCAAGGAGCTGAATCACGAATGAGGATTTTCAGGCRTTGCTGTTCCCTTGGTGGGAGATGGCTGGGACTGGATCTCCCATGTAGTCAGATCACATCTCCTGAAAATTTGGAGCTGACAGATCCTCAAGCAGGCCCCAGGAGCTGTCAAGCAGGCCGGCTGGAAGAAACATGAACATTTAGCAGAGCCCACCTATGTTTTGTCAGAAGTTCAACAAAAGCAATATGTTTTCACGTAACATTTTGCTTTTGGTGACTCAGCATTTTCTGATGAAAATACGTTTCATTGCAAAATATCTGCCTGATCTAGGTATAATCTGGCACATGTCATGAAACAAGAAAGGCTGAGGGTGGACTGCAACAGAGACCTCCAGATCTGGATCTATTGCTTGAGCTGAAAGGCTCATAAATGAATGGCTATCATAGACTCATTGACTCCTCTGTGTGTTCGAACCCTCAGAAGGAGACATTAATTAAATGCATGTTACATGTTTCTTCTCCTGACTGATAAAGTGTCAAGCTTTGAATTAGCTTGACAATGACAGTGCTTATGATTCAGAAACGGAAATTCACTTTTCATTATTAAGCAAACCACTGTTCTCTAACATTCACTTAAAAGTAGCTATTTCTACAAATATGTCTGCCCCTTAAATTCCCATTCTAGAATATTTGTGAGAAATTAGCATTAAAAAAGAGACTACATAATCAAAGCAAATCTATCTAATTTACTCTCTGTGTGTGCATGTCTAATGTATTTATCTCTGTGGAATCCAGGCAGCAGATAATACTGAATTTTGTATGACATCATACCCATTTCAAACACATCACAATCTCCTAAGCATGGGATTGTGTTTTACCTAACAGATCAGGGACTAAAAGCCCCTACTGAAAGAGAAATTTCAGAAATAATGGTACAGCAAATAAATAGGAAAAAAATAAATCACTACATACTGGTACTTTCTCTTTTACAAATGTTCTTTTTTTCTTTTTTCATCAAGCTTGCTCCTRTACGTAAATTGTTTGTTGAAGACCTATTTTCTTCAGTACTGACTAAAATAAGCAGAGCAGTTACAGTCAACAATATTCTGCCCACTTTGTCAGAACCTTCATAATTTATGTCTAACCTGGATAGGAAAAGCCCTTATAAATTTCAACAAATGTCTCATTAATTAACACCCCATCTCCCTAAGCCACAGAGCAGCTGGTGAAAAGAATTGTGTAGGTTGATTCTGTAGATATAAACTAGGTCAACAAGAGGGATCCATACTCACTATTGCAGGCTGATATTTCTCTGGAGGTTATTAATAGTTTCTGGGGTCTTTCAGCTTAGACTCAAAACTATTCAAAGTCAACACTAAAAAGCTGCTCAGCCTATGTACTTAAATTTAGAAAAAAACCCTATTTCTTCTCTACAATGTGATCCAATGGGTCAAATCCTGCAATCCTTCCTTAGGCCTCGATCCAAGACAATTGGAGACTTTTTATTGATTTAAGTGAACCTTGTATTGYGACCTTTTTCTTCATCATGCAAAATCCTTACTTTACTGATTACACTATATATCCATGGAGGGTCTGAAGTCCTTAGTCAGGCAAACTCTTCTTGCCTGCATGATAAATTATCCACAAAGCATTATTCTCTGTTCATTTCTAAATACTTCTTAGTCTATTCAATGTACTAATTTTAGGGTAATTTATTTTTCTATAACTGTGCATAACTCCAATAAAATTAAATTAAAAATATAAGGCGGGACTGTGGGGAATTAATACTATGAATCTATCTAGTACAAGGACTGAATGCAAGGTGGAAAAATGAGATGGAGAAAACACCTGGGAAGCATTTACCTAACTATAGGTTTCTCACATATGAAAACCTTGCCTGAAGTCATCTGAGCAGGAAGACAGGCAATTTTCACCCATTCTAGCTGTTTTAGTATATCCTAGATCAAGATCTGGTGCAGGAATGGGAGAGGGGAATGCCTGAATAGTGGCTAGCAGGGAAAGATTAGCCACACAAAATGTTACACCAGGGACTGATGGCAGGAGTCACTGGGCAGGCAGAGCAGAGGGAGAAGTTTCCATGCTGGCAGACTCACTGGAAGAAGGTGTAAAATTAGGATTGCAAGGAGAAAATAAATGAGAGCATGAGGGTGAGCGTTTATCAGAGAAAAGAGAGAGCAAGCAGATACAGCAGGATGTGAAAACAAAGAAGCAGTCAGGAGCAAAGTCATAAAGCTCCTCGGAGGAGATAATCCGGGCTCTAGTGAAGTCAATGGGAGTTTTGCCATTGACTTCGACAGGGTTGGGATTTCACCCGGGGAGTGTTAATGTGATGTGGAAAGAGACAGGAAGACAGTGGAGATACTCGGAGAGAGAACAACATGGTCATAGCATATAACATTARCATATTAATGGGTATGGCTGTTTTATTTTACAGCTCTGTATGAAGCATAAAGACTACAGGAACTTTAAGAATACTAATACATCCCTCATTATTAACTAATGCATTGGCTGGAATCCTCAAAATGGAGATTTTTTTTTTCTCTATATTTTGCACTGCTATCTTTCATGAGGGACTTTGAGTCAGATTAATTTTGGTTTAAAAAAAAAGGCAGAACAAATATCATCATGTCCAGTAAGCCTAAGGAATTGATTGAATACAAGCCGGCTGCAAAATTTAATTGCAGGTCCATAATTATTTGAGGTTAGGAAAAGTTACATTATACTTTCTGAGTTAAGCTAAAGAGATCAAGACTTTTTGGTCTTGAAAAAGAACAATGTCAGCAATGTCAAAAAGAACAAGTCAAGAAACGAGCAAGGGTTATGTTCAGAACGAATGAGATTCCTCTCTTTATACACCACAAAGGTGATTTGTAGAACTCCTTGCCACAAGATATAGGGGTGGTTGCATAGTTTCAAAAACAAACTATGGAGAAATTCATGGAAGAAAAATCCATGGAGAGTTATTCAATGCAAAGACCTCTCCTCTTGTTCAGGGAGTTTCAGAGCCACAGGTCAGTGGAGAACAACAGAGTATTCCCGACAATGATTCTCCCCCTCTACTCAGCCCTGGTGAGGCCACGTCTGGAGTACTGTGTCCAGTTCTGGACTCCCCAGTACAAGAGGGATGTGGCACTACTGGAGCAAGTCCAGCGAAGGGCCACAAAGATGATTAGGGGACTGGAGCATCTCTCTTATGAGGAAAGACTGAGAGAGCTGGGCCTGTTTAGCCTRGAGAAGAGAAGGCTGAGAGGAGATCTTATCAACGTGTACAAGTATCTGAAGGGAGGGTGTCGAGAGGATGGGGCCAGACTCTTTTCAGTGGTGCCSAGCGACAGGACACGAGGCAACGGGCACAAACTGAAACACAGACACTTCCATCTGAACATGAGGAAAAACTTTTTCACTGTGAGGGTGACCGAGCACTGGAACAGGTTGCCCAGAGAGGTKGTGGAGTCTCCTTCTCTGGAGATATTCAAAACGCGCCTGGATGCAATCCTGTGCAATGTGCTCTAGGTGACCCTGCTTGAGCAGGGGGGTTGGACTAGATGATCTCCAGAGGTCCCTTCCAACCTCAGCGATTCTGTGATTCTGTGATTCTGTGACAAACAGCCCTTTGCTGTTCCTCACGTATCTGCTATTAGCCAAAATCACAGGCAGCACACTGRGCTATATGGGCCTTAGCTCCAACATGGTACAGCTATTCTATATTCTAAAGGAAATTACGGCCTGTTATTTCAATAAGGCCTGTATTTCATTTTTCCATTTTTATCAAAATTTCCATGGGGAAAATCTTGTAATATATTTACTTGCTCCTTCCAGCTTTTATCAAGGATCCTGAATCATGTTCCCAGTGAGACCAGAATATGAGCTGGGAGATCTGTGGCTAAAAGTTCTGTTTTTCTGAATAATTTTACTGGGCAGCTCCGCAAAGTTGAGCTGTGCCACTACTCACTAAAAGGAGATGAGTGTGCCAAGAAATCGACAGGTTTGTTGGCTAGGTTTTTGCCTTCTACTGGAAATTCACTTAGGAGCTAATCCAAAGCCAACTAAGTCAATGAAAAAACTGCCATTAAGTTTAATGGGCTTGAGATCAGGCCCTTAAATCATATGTAGGTAGATGAATCTGCCAGTTCTTTAAAGATGCATAAATTTACCTGATATTCCCCAAAGTACAGCTGTGTCCCTACAACACCTGCCTGACACAACTCTTGAATATAATAAGAAAACCTTGCAGAATCACAAGTAATCTGTGAGCACCAGCCTGCCACCAATCCCTTCTGATGCTGAGATGGTTAGTACCTGGGACTACTAAAAATCCACAGTCAGGGACAGTGCTGAGCTATGAAATACAAGTATTCCATCTGTCTGCACCAAACAGCTCGCAAAACATTAGCCAACTGCTAAGTTGCTGCTTTTCTACAAACTGAGTCATCCTCATCACACATTCCGCCGGGTTTTACATGATTGACAGGGAAGAGAGCTAAGAGAAGCAGCTATTTCTTTACATTTAGCTGGTTTGTCAGGGCATTTGAAAACTTCTGGATTAAGGTGAAAATGCTTAAGGATTAAGTGGGGAGTGAAGGGAAAGGGAATGAAAACATTGTAGTGCTGTGAATTTCGAATTCAAACAGACATGCTCAGGAGAGTTAGCAAGACCTTTGCCAATATGTTGTATTTAATCAACAATATCATTTAGAGTTTTCCACTTTATGGAGGAAAAAACTGATGTTTCTCTCCCCAATGCTATATCTCATCAAGGCCTCTAAACACTCAACCTGTGTTTTGCTAGGAGAGATAATACAGGGTGTAGTGTCAGGGTCACCCCACACACCCAGGAAATAGATGTTGTATGATATTCATCTTCACTGTGAGCGTCCTGAAATGCTGTAAATAAATGTAAGTCCTGAAAATATTTGGGAGACTTACTGGGCACCTAGTTGTACCATATCGTAACAAGAGTTGTCCAGGAATGGGACAAAGGCAAACACAGATATTGATAATATTCATATGCAAAAGGTTGGTGTGAACTGTTGCACTGTTGTGAATTACATGGATAACAGGCACAAAGGAGATCGTTGTCCGTACTCCTAAGTTCTCTGCACTGTAGTGGGGAAAAAACGATGCGACAGGGTCAGGAAATAATGGTTTCACTCCTTGGCCTTTTACGGATGTCCTGCGAGGTTCCGAGCGCTTGCTTTTCTGCATCTATTTCCCCATCTGAAATTTCTGTGGGGGGGGAAAAAAAAAGAGGAAAAGTCAGAAATTTTCAGTCTTGCAGGGAATACTAGAAAGCCCTGCCAGGTGGAGGAGATGGAAATATCTTCAATAAACTGTAGAAATTTGATTTAGAAGGTTATAGAAAAAGTGTAGGAAGTTCTTCAAATGCTTGAAGTAAGTTTAAAGGCTCCATGGAGGAAAAAGGCAAATACAAGGGACAGGAAACATTTATATTATCACTTGCAGGACTGTGTTTCTGACGCAGAGACCCCTAGCGCTCACAAAACAGAAGTAGTGAGTCATTAGTTCTTAGCTCAGTTGTTTTCTTTGATGTTTGCTATTCAGAATAAGTAGTTTATGTCCATTCTGGGACTGAAAACATGTTTATATATGTATTATCATCATCATCATAAACAAATAATTTGTATTTAAAAAAGCACTTGCACACTTTAGAAAATAGTGTACAGCCATTGYCACATTTGCTCCTGTAAAGGACCACAGCAACCATTTTTCTTAAATCATTCTCCAGAAGACGTCTATAGAGGTAATAAACCTTCAAAGAAAAAGCCAATGCAGCAGACAGGGCATTCTGGGCTGCAGTATAAAATTRTTCAGAAAAACATAAATGAATTTCATCAAATAAAAACATATTTTCAGTTGTCTTCAGTAAAGATTGACTCTGGCAACACACAAATGTAGCAGCTGCAGTCTGGACGCCTATCCCTTACAGCTCTGATTCTTTCAAAACGTTGTTTTGGGGGTAATATCTGAAAAGTGCTGGGCAGCTTGGATTTTGGGCAGTGTAGCTACTGACATTTTACATGCRTGAGGTCCCCCAGATCTTAAGGAACTGCACTGGTTTCCTCTTAGGCTTTCTTGCAGCCCAGCACAGCTTGTGTCCCAGCTATTTTAAAGGTCTGACCCTAACTGCGCTTACTCTCATGGCAGTGGAGGAGAGCAATATCGTCCTATAATTTGCTCTGATCTACTAATATACGCTGCTTTAAGGAAGATCAAACCTGCCCTGAGGATTTCTCAGTGTTGGTATGTATCTTCACTCTGAAATCTGCTTCCCTCCTGATACGGCAAGGTCTAAAGGCCTGCTTCCACTCTGACCAGCGCAAGCTGACGTGCACCCCATTGCAATGACCATCCTCCCGCTTAGCACCAGTTCAGTGTTTGTTTTCTCAGAAAAGACGCTGAAGAATTTAGGTTGAGTCTTCTGGAAAAAAAAAAAAAAAAAAAAAAAGCTGATACTATATATGCTAATGAGCGAGTTGGATTTAATTTGCCAAGTACATGCACCCTTGTCAGGCATCCTAGTCACATGAATTAAAAAAAAAATTGAAAGAGAGAAATAGAGACTTGAAATATCATGCAAACCTGATTTATTAATCAGCCACTCTGTACATTTCCAAGTCCTGTAAAATACATGTAGGTTACCGTTATTAAATCCCAGTTAAAAATAGGTTGTTTTTGTTATGTGCGGCATGATTTTTACTGAGATCTCTACTCAGTCCACATTTTGAACCTTAGAAAATAAGCCTCAGTATAGCCATTGTCACTTGCTGATGTAAGCACCTGGCTGCACCCATCTATCAGGTTCTTAGCCATTTCCACTTATTAGTAGTAAGGATTTTTTTTCTTTTTTAATCTGCACATTGCACATGAACTTAATTTTACATGAAAAATCTCATGCATAATTAGATGTAGCTGCAACGAAACATTCACATTAAAAAAGCTCGTGCCCAAATCCATACGATCAGTCTAAGGTACATTTGATACCAAGGTTTTCTAACAAAAATGATACATGATAGTCCATTCTTCGCTAGTTTTGAATCTGCGCCGTTAAACACTCTGCTTCAGTTAGAAACTGCACAGTAGGAAATTAAAACATGTTGATAGATTGGAAAGTTATTAAGCTTCCTTACAGTGTTAAACAAGAATTTACAAGAATTTGCTCTCCAGATTTATCAGGGATATATTTACAGTACTTGAGTAAGTGTGAATATTACTCATTGGAGATATTTAGTCACATACTGTATCTCTCTGAAGGGAGACCATATTGCATTAAATGTCTCCACCATGTTCTGTAATTTGAAAGATAAATCCTTGAGTGCTGATTAGTCATATATTGATACAGAACATCTATTATTTTGGGTCTATAAGAAGATTTTCATCTCTGTAATATTAATTTCTTGGCTATCATCATCATTTTTCTTAGCAACCATCTTTCATTATCATAACTCAGGCCACTCGATATTGTTAAATTTYCTCATGTACAGTGCCAGAAATGATACTGCAGGTGGGGGAGGTAAATCATAGTTAAATTAAATGGTTTGGTGTGGGCTAAAAACAAGAGCAGACAGTGCTAAGGTTTTGTGTGAAGTTTTTCCAGTGACACATTTTGTGGCACCAGGGAAAGAACTCAGACTCACAGGGGCTCCATTCCCACGCCTGCAAAACAGAGGCACTATTGCATCTTCCCAGGGGCATGGTGAGACCTTGTGTTTATTCTCAAATTATTACAAAATATTTCAGTTAAAATTGGGCCCAGAAGCTCAGATTCAAAAAAAGTATTTTTCAGCTTTCAATGAATTCAAATATCTGAATCCTCTTGATTATTTGAGGGGAAAAAAAAAAAAAAAGGCCCTATGTCTTGGGTGTTTATTCTAATGGGCTTAGATATGAAATACAGGAGGCTATGGTGACCAGGATGAAATTTCAATTTAACAAAAAGAAAGGTAAGAAAGAGAGGTCTGATCTTTTTGTAGCTAGTGAGAAATATCAGATATATCTGATACACACACACATTTTTACATGATACTTAAAGTCAAAGTAATGTCCTATAGCTGGAAGTTGAAGGTAGGAGCAATTTTTAATGGTTCATTGTGATGAAGCATCAGTGTAGTCGCAGATCTTTCTGTCTTTAAATTGCAACTGGGAATGGTATTCTCAAATACCATTACCGGAGCTGAGTAAAAATCAAAGTTCCATGAAAAGTTACTTCTTCTGATGTAATATTGCTGATATATGTCAGAGAAATATCAGTTCTCCCCTTCTGTCTTCAACACACTTATCAGGAGAGGAATTGTCATGTTTTCAGTTTTCCTCATTTTTTTTCTTTCCATTAAAAAGCAAACAAACAAACAAAAAAAACAGTAAAATAACTCTGCCCAGTAACACTGTAAGTCCACACAGGGACCCTAATTTACTTCCTCCAGTTTAAAGGTTGTGCAAGTGTTTCAGGTTGAGGAAGAGTTATTTTTTCTAGTGAGCAGACACAGCAAAGGCATTCGCTGCCAGATGCCCTGACGCTGCCCTGCTAGCACCTCTCAGCCGTGTGACAGAGGGAGCGAGGCCAAGGAATGACACAGTTCCTCGTTCCCTTGCCTTCCGGTCCTTGCCTCGGAGGTGGCAGTGATCACTGTAAAGCAGGCAGCTCCATGGATTTTGTGGTCAGCTGTGCTAGAGAAACCGCTCTAACACCAGCAATTAATTTCTCCAATTTGGCCATCCGGGGCTTCAAACAGTTCACAAGCACAGTGAATAAATGGCAAGATTCCCATTTTCTTCTGTAAACTTTCTAGGGCAGAAATCAGGTGTTAAGGGCACAAGAGATCATACTGTCTGACTTGCTATATAATCCCGGAAAGGAGGCCTGTCACAGGTTGGCCAGCTTGTGAATCGAGGCCACTGTGCTTTTCTTTAGTATGACCAGCAGAAAGACATGATTTTCTTTGAACTGAATTTGCAGAATCAAGAGAAAGAGAAAGAGTGAGAGAGGAGAAGACAGGGGAGGAGAGGGAAAGGGGAAAGGGAAGAAAAAAGAAGAGAAGAGAAAAGAGAAAAAAGAGAAGAGAAAAAAGAGAAGAGAAGAGAAGAGAAAAGAGAAGAGAAGAGAGGAGAGGAGAGGAGAGGAGAGGAGAGAAGACTTATCCTGCATTAAATTCAGCTGGATATAAACCTGCCATAATTTCAGATACAAACCTTGGTCTTTCCTCCCTTAGCTCCACCAAACTCCAGCTCCAATTTAGTTCACCAAGTGTTATCACAACTGAGCTGAGCTGGCTACACACTCATGACCCTGAGAGCACTCAGACCAGTATGAGACAAACCAGCTGTGCCAAATCCTAAACTGAAGCATTGCCATGAGGTTCATCTGTTTTAGATCAAAGGGTTATAGTACGGCTCTCCCTGGAAAGTGCTGGGAATAAGAGCCCTTAAACCTTTTGATTCCCGCAGTCCCTCAATCTCCAGATAAATTAAAATATTTAATCAAAATGTAATGGCAGTGATCTTGTTTGTACAAATGCTTTATTATCCTATGCATTTTAACCACAATCTGCCTGGTTCCTAATGCGACCTAAAGAACCAGTCGGCATTTATTACAAATGCAAGGCAGTAAGCTTCTGGCTCAGCAATTAATCACTGACATGGAGGAATTTCTTCTCTCCAGGTGGGGAACCCATCCAAAAACTAAGAAAAATAATCGGGCTAATTAATTCTTATCTGCAAAGAGCAATTAGATAAATGACCTAAAAACAGGCCTGTCACCCCTAGTGAGGTGCTCAGCTTCTAAATAGAATAATGTCTCTTTGCCGGGCCATCTCTGCAGTGAAATGAAGATCACAGAGAGAAAGGGGAAAAGACAGCATGTGGGGAGGGAATGGACTGATAGGGGAGTAGGTTAATTAGAGCTGAGACCAACCAATGATATATAAAAAAAAAAAGAATTAAACCAAAGCTCTGCACTCGAGTAGTTTTGATATGATCCCATCACCTTCACAGCTATGCCTTTGTGCATCCGGCGGTACTAAAGAGAGTGAAGTCATGTCTCCAAGCTACTTTTGAAGAGCAAAACCACTCACCAGGCTTGTCCACCATTGCATTGCATTTCGCCCCTCTGAGTGGCATCCTTGACATGGCACTCTATTAACTTTGAACTGTGCGGCTCCAGCGTGGAACGAGGGTGCCGAAGTGAGATGCAGAATACCGTGTTTCAATTAGTTTGCTCTGTCAGTCTTTTTCTTTTTTAGTCAGGAAATGTGCAATGCGTAAAGCTTTGCAAGTGAGTCAAATTAATCTAAACAGCACAAGCAAAAAAGCAACAAGAGTGAATGCACATCAGACCTTTGGTCAGCCGCGTATAACCAGCAAAAGTCCTGCAGTCCTTTCAGATGTCTCATCGTCAGAATGGGTGCTCGACAGAGGGGGGGAAAGGCCTTTTGGGACGGTCCAACATTCGGAATAACATCACTGCGCCTTTCCTCCTGATCCTAAGGTTTTCTCTCTGAGAGGCACTGAGCAAGAACGTGCAACATCCTCATTCACGTATAAGAAGCCATCTTCTGAGACAGTCTGTCCTTCACATTAACATACATCTTCCTTTTTCTGTGTGTGGCAAGTATCATTTTATACTTATGCTTATATCAAGACACCGTGCCATTTCCAATGGTAGGAGACAAAGGGAGACACTGGAGTAATTGATAGAAGCTTATCTAAGTATTTACGGAAATAAGCCTAAATGACTAGACACAAAATACTACAGCAGTCAGATTAAGACAATCCACTCGAGTTAGAGTTAATCAGGGCTTTAGCCTCCCAGGAAGTGATTTGAGACCAGGAAAGTGTTTTCCAGCTCCCGCCCCACCCCCCATGTCAAATCCTATTCCTCCTGCCTGGAAGCCATTAGCACAATACCAAATACAAATGGAAATAACAAGTCAGCAGGTAGTTCATAGATTTGCTCCATTACTGTTTCCAAGATCCAAAGCCTCTTAGAGTGTAACAAAACCACTATCCCAAGAGCTACAGACGCTGGTAAGAGACATTTGTCTCTCTCTGAAAAGTTGTGTGACCAAGGTTAGTATAATTTATACAAAGCAGATGCCTGCTTAAATGCTTTACTCAAAGCTGTCATGGCTCCTACATCCAAGCAGTTAACAATAAATTATAAGCACTAATGGATTAGATCAAGATGCATGAAAACACTGTATTTATTCTTAAGAATGATACTTCAGCTACAAAAAAATTGTGGGGGCTTGGAAGAGAGGAGAATTATATATTCCAGTTATGCACTTTGCTGCTTATATTGGCTGAAATGTGATGGCACGAGAAAAGCAACCATCTGTGTTTGAACACAAAGGAAGCGACAAGCAAGTCTGTGTCAGTTTAGATTTGTATTTCGCCTCGATAATGTTAACATGAGGTTTGAGCCAGACCAGAGTCTACGGGATGCCTGAGAATCCTGTGAGATGGAGGCATGTGTTGAAGATGGGCTTCAGAGACACAGCTCAGAGCCGGTCCTGAACTTCTACAGGATTTGTGGCGTTTTGGTGAAACAGATTCTCCTTCTGTTCGTTACAGAAGCAGGAGGCATAGCCAAGCTTGAGTCTACTTTCAAACTTTAGCAAAGCTCAGAGCTTTAGGATGAGTTTGGGCTTTTTGCTGGATATATCGAAGTGGTCGCAGCTCCAGGTGTTGGCTGGTGAGGTTGGCTACTTGGGAGATTGTTCTGATAAATATCATCTCTTCATTTTTTTGATACAATGCAGGAAAGCTCTCAAGGATTTTATTTTCCTATGAGAATACAGTTCTGAGCTGGTGCTTGCTAATAATAGTGGACCGTAATAATGTTTGGAGAATCTGAGAAAAAAACAATGGAATATTGAAAAATGGACTGAGAAGTTCGTAGGCAGATTAGTGTTTTCAGTTACTGTTTTTTCAAGAAATGGCAGTGGCACACTCTTCAAACTCAGCAGTAAAAGGGTTGAATGCTACAAATCAACAATATAATGAAAAAAATTACTAATAATTTAATTAAATTTAATAAAGAAAAAATAAAAGGGGGAAGGGAAGTCATCCAAACTCCAGTTCTTTTGCTAAGGTTCTTCCCTTCTATTTCTCAGCCTACTCTAACATTCACAAAAAAGGCCTGACCAAGGCCCACTCCTATCTGATCTAAGTCCGTTGACTGCAGAATTCATGCCCACAGTGAATTTGACTTCAGAACTAATTGAAATAGAAAAATAATGGGGCAGCTGGTTTGTGGAGTTTGTCACCAGTCCTCTGCAAATATCTGCAAGGGTTCAGTTTCATCTACATGTTATACAGTGATGTGGACTTGGGAGGAGAAATAACTTTTTTCTTCTTGGAACCAAGTCATTTAGGTTTAATTTATACAGAAGTAGGTACAGCCTCCTTCAGAACCGGAGTGTTAGGGTGTTTTTAATGAATAACAAGCAACAGTCACCTGCTAACAGGTCAGCCTCCCTTTTGTGTTTCATTCCAGTCTCATTAGTAAAGAAAAAAGGTCTTTGATGGGATTAATGAAAATAAAACCACAGGGACTAAATTATAAAGTATCCAGTGGTAATTTCTAGTAGCTCCTACTTACAACTGGGACCCTGATTTTTAGCATCTCAGGCTCAAAGCTTTGGTATATGAGTTCATCAGTCTCGGACTCGAATGTGGAAAAGGTTTGGCATTAGCAGGAGCCACATTTCATCTTGATCTCTTCAGGGATCCAGCTGATTAGCCTCTGGTTTTCAAGGGTATCCCCCAACCCCTCTTCTCCATCTCAGATCCCGTCACCACCACCTTCCAGCAAGGGGGTCATTCTTACCTATGTATTTATTTCTTTTGGGGAAAACTGCAGTATCTGACAGTGGCTACAGGCAGGCTTCAGAGCCATATGCTTGGGCTAACTTATGTAAACAGTGTCCCGGGCGAGAGCCTTTCCTGGCCCATCTGCGGCTGCCAGGGAATCCATTATTTTTCCAGTCTCTGGGGAGAAAAAAGTTCTTGAGCATCATTACTCCTAGGCAAATGTAACTGACTCTACTGTGCACCCTAATTTGCTTGCCATAATTATAGGTCGCTCACCCCCCTTTGCTATTTATAAATCCTTTTTATTTATTTTTTGTACTTATCAATAATAAATGGAGGCTAGTGAATCATGGGGCTGTACTATTTGAATATTATGAAAATGCTAATAACAAGGTATCATAGGCAGCAGCACCCAGGTCTTATCAGCTGGTCAGATGCTCTATTAAGCAGCCAGTGAGGAGTTCAAGCAAATTGGTTATGTTAATGTCCTGTAGTACTTGGGGAAGATGAGGAGGTAGCAATTAATTTTTTTTCTTCTTCTTCTTCCCAGGCTGCAAGCCGACAGGGCAAATTTATATTCTTCCCATTCTGTGGGACCCCAGCTCAGAAGGGGGGCAAGGTGGAAATGTGAGCATCTACCAAGAGCTTTCTGGGATCTAACTGAATAGTGCAACTGAAAAACTGGCGGGAGGGCAAGAGGGTGCGCAAGGAATAAATAAATAAATAAATAAATAAGCAAGCAAACCCCACAACAATGGGAACACGGCATTCTTCCCCATTCATTCAGCTGACAGTGCTTTTGCAACTTAAACCTGTTTTATTAATTATGTTTGACATTTCCTTAATTAGTTTCATTTACATCCCATCAGCCCCTACCAGATGACTGCCCCATACATCATTTCACCAGAGGACTGAGATGCCTACGGAATTACAAAAACATCCCCCCGCCCCCCCAACCCTCACTTACTCATCACTCTATATTGCACAGGTTTTGAGAACAAGTATTTTCACCTCCTATTTTTCTTTAAAAAATATGTAGATATTTTGTAACTTCTTTAAAATGATTATGACGTTTTCAAAGGAACATGATGCTGGACTATATTCCTATTTTGCTTCCATGCACACAATTTGCTTTGTTTTACAGCTCTTAGGTATTTTGACATTGACAAAATATGGACTGTACTGAAGGATCCTTTTATACGGACCCAGTCCTAGCTCCACTGAGCCCTTTCTACTCTGACCCAGTGCTTTCCCTCGATAGCGCTGCATAGTCACAGGAACTTTTGCTTTTTTGGTAGGCAGGCTCCTGTTGTTTCCACAGTTATTATACAGTTGTCCATATATTGATTAATTTCCGCTAAAATTTCATTTGCCACTCTTCGTATGACACACATTTAAAAACGTTAATAAAAACAAAAGGATTGACCAGCCATTTCATACCATTACTCTGACTTTGTTGTGTGTTTGTCCTGCCTCTCCTTTCATCCATTCCACAGGATGCTGTATGCATTCGAGCTTTGTACTTCAAGGAGTCAGAGATAGGGCTATCATTAGAAGCCAGACATTTCTAAGTACGCAACATTTTAGATCCAGGAGTGTTTATTGTGCACAGCTGCAAACAGCAGTGTGAAATCAGGAAATTCAGAGTTGTGCGCCTCACGGTGGTGTTTGGCCAGAGATCTCCAGGCTAAAGTTGATCTGAAGTAGTAAGCTGAGCATTGGGATTGCCTTGGGTCTGGAAGCTGCACCAGGTGGCCCAGCATGTCCAACCTCAGAGCCACCTTGTCTGAACCCACTGTGTGCTTCAGCTGCCAGATGCCTGGTGCAGAGCCCAGCTCTTCTGTCCAGCACCAAGTACAAAGCAATGGTTCCTGACTGCGGCAAAATCACAATCTGATGTTGCTAATCCCAAAATTTGCTACTAGGAGTTGTCATTTTGGAGTCATCACAGTCTCTGTTGATATCAGTGAAGTTAATCATGCAGAAGGAAAAAGCTTTTATAAAAACAGACAATTATTCTTTAGTTCCTTAATATCACATTCAAGGGAAAGTGATTCTTATCTTCTTGGCAAACTATTATAGTTCAGCACATTTTCTGCTTACCGTTGATGCCCAGATATCCTTTCTCCTTTACGCTTCCTAGATCGGTGGTGTTGCACTGTGCAGTGACTGGCCATCCCCCACAGCAAGAGCCATTCTTCAGCTATTGACCCCTTACTCATTTCATAAGATAAAAGAATAGCACTGTGAGAACTTACTGATTGTAAGGAACCTGGTTGTCTTGGTTGCTTTGACAAGTTCTTCCAACTCTAAAAAGACAACTGAAAAGACGTTGTCTCTATCCAACAACCTACCTGTCCTTGTAGGAGCAGTCCAGGTCTGTGTAATGCAGCATGGTGTTGGTGTCTGCCAGCTCAAATCCTCTCAATACAAGTACCAGGTGGATTTATAATCCCCAATACAAAAGAAGTATGCATGCAAATATGCAAATATATTAACTAAAATAAATACACTCAAAGAAATAGACATGCTTGATTTCTCAGCAGGACTTATTAACGAGGGCAAAGCCAGCTTCGGTGTCTCTTAATGACATTTACAACCAATTTGGCTCTGGGACCAGGTCACGCGAAATCAGTCTGATATTTCTGTGCCTGAAACAGAATCCAAATGCTAAATATTCTCCTTGTCATCTGCCCTCTCCAACCCTCATGTGGCTGAATCTAGCCTGAGTTACAACCAAACATCTCCTCAACTTAAAATTTTGCCCAGAACTTTAGGTCTTCACTTTAATAAAATTCTTCCAGCCTGTGACCCTTGGAGGAGAGGCAGGGGGAAAAAAATGGGGGAATAGTTTTCACAGTTCACCTTATAGATTATGACATCTGCTCTCTGGGGAGCTAGCAGACATTGGGGCCTGTGCTCCACAGCTCAGCTAGACATAGAAAAGCTCTTGCAATTTGTTCTGAAGCTAGAGAGGTTTCATCCCATTTTGGAAGCCTTCCAGGTAAAAGCCGTGTCTGGGACCCTATCCAGATTTTCTGCAAAGCAATGGCTGTTTCATTTCCAGACCATTTCAGTCCTCAAAATCAAAGGGAGCCTGATTTTAAAAGTAGGAATTAAGTACTGGAGAAGAAGAAGGCAGTTTTAACTTTGCTGTAATCATGCACATGATTCACAGAGGAGTTCAGTCAAAAAGTTTGGGGAGGGGGATGTTTTGTTGTTTGTCTCTTTCTTCATTCTTTTGCTTGTTGTCCCTTATCTTTGATTCGAGCATTTCCCCAAGACACTGTGAGAACAGGGGTGTGAGACGAATACGAAACAGATTGTAGGGAAAAGGTTGATAAGATGCATTCAGTAGTTGCTGGCATTTTTCTTTTTCAAGAATGCAGCTCAGGAGCTGTTCAGAGGAAATTTGGAGAGACGAAGCCAGGGGATGAAATACACATCCCTGTGGGATCGCGCACAGCCCTGGGTGTTGTTCGATGGGCTCTTGCTTCACACAGTAGTTCTTATTGAGCTAGGCTGGCTGCTTTTTAATAATGTCCTCTTCGGTCATTGATGCGCTTTCATGGCACGTTAACCTCAAAGGGTTTAGATCATTTCCCAGCTTTCCTGTTCGGATTCCACTACAATCAAATGAACACAAACCCCAAACCCTCTAGTTCAATTATGCACATAGAAAACCCTCCACTAAAATAGTCTGGTAGATTTAACAGATGCTGTTGGGGCTTCAGATAGATCTGAAATAGCATCAAATGGTCAGAAAAAAATCAAAATATTTTTCTGTCACATGCTGTCATACACTGTCAGGGAACCTTGTGCTGTAGCTGCAGTGAAGTTGAATCTGATTAAAAGATCAGCAAACAAGGCAGGTTGAGGGGAATTTGATCTCATCATTGCTATGCCTGGAAATACCTGTCATCTTCTAGGTTGTCCTGCACTGTGACACTCTTTCTTATCCAGTTTGCCAATGGACATTCATGGTGACATTCTGTGCAAGCAAAAGGGAAAAAAAAAAAAAGCTGATCCATTCCAATTTTATTTTCAAGTCCTGTATTATTATTCCTCTGAGATCAAGCCTAAACATAAATACCAATTATCAGAGCTACAGACAAAAGAATAATTTGATGTAAAACAATCCTGCTTTATTCAAATGAGAGTAGAGGTGAAATTAGAGCTACGCAGGATATTATGTTAAAAAGCACACACACAGACAAAAAGAAAGAAAGCAAAATGTCTAATTTTAACATAGTGTTGTTATCTGTGATTAATGATTTCCGTGGGTGTATAACTCTTATGCAAAAATGCCATGTAATCATGTACATATTTGATTAAATAGCTTAATTTGTGTTCATTTAAAAAAAAATAAAATAAAGCCAAATAAGCTAGATAATGAGTGGGCGTGTTGTAGGAAAAGCAGATGGGATTCGAGGCACTAGCTGTGTTCAAAGGAAGCCACCAATTTCACTTCAAGAATATTTGCGTATGAAAGCTGATATTTTCTAGAAACATTCATGAGCAGAACACAGAGGGAAATTTTGCCAAATACTGCTGTTTTTAATGAAGGCACACAGAAAAAAGTTCAATTGAGCCCCGCTCAATTCCCACTCCTTGGGAAGAGCATCTTTATTTATTTATTTTCTATATTTACTGGGAACATTGCCTTTCTCTCAGTCAATTATACCTAAAGGATCCTATTGTTTACCTCTGAGCCTCTGACAACAACCTCTCCCTTCTTTGCCTTCACCTGTGGAATTAAATACTGATTTTTCATCACACAATAAAAAAAAGACACCTCTCCAGCCTGGAAATAATGGGGTTTCTTTGTGGGTAAAGCCGTGTAAATCACAGTGTCAAATGAACGGACACAGCTTTAATGGGGCTAATAAACACGTCCCTCTATATTGAGCAAGGGGAATTTTTATGAAAATGATCGAATAAAGTAATAAAAAAGAAGGGGCTTCCCCTCTGGGTTTATGAGCTCTCTCGTTACACATCATGTATGACATACTGACTGGCAGAATATATGATGGACTGTCATACATTGCAGAATGACTTCAATTAGGATGATAAGATGACAAGTTCCCATAGTTCATATCTGGGTTGGTTGGGTTTTTTTCAACAGGGCTCTTACTTTGACCTCTTTCTTTCTAATGTTTGATACGAAATTTAAAGGGCCAGTTAAGGTCGGAGGAGACAAAATATGAGTTACGTCAGGGGAGGGAGAGAAGCACCGCCTGTTTCTTTGTTTGCTCTTATATCCATGGGTAGGATCCTGTAATTCAGTGTCTGACTCACTATTAAAAATAATTAATGCCGACAGTTCAACCCACATGCACAACTCCAGAATAACAAACCAGCAAGTGCAGCCTGCCACTCACGACCCACTGCAAAAATCATGCAACATACAAGCAAAGAAGGAGGCACATCAGACGACACGATACATAAACCAGCATCCACAAGTGTCATCATCAACTGCTTTATACCGCCCAGTCCTGTATGGAGGATCACAGGGCCAGATGCTTCACGGTGACTGAAATACCTTTATTTTCACAAGGAGGAGGCTGACTCCATTTCCAGGCCTGCAAAAGCACATGGGAGGAAGCAGAACACCTACGTGATTCGCAGTTAGTTCAGACATCGTCCAGCTTAAAAGCCTGTTCAGTTGCGTCCCAAAGCGTTCAGCTGCCAAAAGCCACAAAGTCTCTGGTTGAGACAGGTACACAGCCTTCTGCTCGATGAAGGATTTGGATCCCAGATGGATGGCGAGGTGGTGCTGCTGGCACTTTGAACCTCAGAGAAAAAAAGATGCAAATTAGAAAGTAGTTCGAACTTTACTGATGGCTTTGAAAGTCTGGGAGATCTCACATGTGGAAAAAAATGTAGAAGGCCTTCTTTTGGGAGTATGTTAGAGTTCTTTAAATAAGTATGTTCCAATGGTCATCAAGAGCAAATATTGTTCTCGTAGGACCTACATATAATACTACTGGGTCAGGATCAATCTCAGACTTCTCACTTCCTCAGTGGCAGCTATAAAATAGACAGAATAAAAATAGAAAGCTATTCATCCTCTGAAGGGCAAAGTGGACTCCTTGATAGTTCTGATCCCTGAGACCACCATGCACCTGACCTCAGGGATGCCATGTGGCCGGACAGCATTGCTTCATTGACTCAGAATCTGACCCAGGCATTTTACATTGTGGCATGATTTGAGACAGTCCACCAACCTGGAAAAGGGAAGCGTTTTCCAGCGGAAGATCAGATATTTTCCAGGTGGCCTGTTCTGCAGATTCAGCTTTATTGCAAAGGATTTGCCTTCAAGTCAAGAAATTGCTTGTGTACGAGTCTCAAAAGCAAATCAGTAAGTGGAAGGAGCAGAAAAAATGGAGGCGCTTATCACTGAACAAAGACATAGGTCTGGTTTGCATACATTCAGGTGGGAATGACTCTGACTTTGAAAAATGGCACACATCATGATATAGCCACACAAAAGAATATAACTCAAACACAATGAAAAAGAAAAGCCTTGCCAGGTAGAAACTGAATAGCAAAACTCACTCCACTCCTCCTTAGTTCCAGTGAGCTACAAATATCAGTAGCTACCAGGAAAAATTTCTTTGGCATCCACTCCTTGGGATAAAGTGAGGACTAAATCTCGACTAAAGTGCCTAAAAGCCTCTGTTGGAAGAGGAAAAGAGAGAAAGAAAAAAGAGAAGAATAAAGGGGAAAAAAAATCCAACTGAGTTCAATCTGAACAGTATATCCATCACCAAAAATGATACAAATCAGCTATTACTGGATCATGCAAAAGCAACTCCACTACCTGTGATCCTTCCTTTGCTTTCTAAACCTCTTTTCAGCCCAGCCTAATGAATTGTCAGAACTGTCAGACAGCTCTAAGGAATGACAAATGTCTATGATTTGCTGCTGCTGCTGCTACTTTGCTGAAAACACCTGATGTATATAGTCTTGAAATCCTCTGTTTTGTATTACAGGCAAGGGGAAGCTGAAGGAATTGGTGTACATGTAGAGTTACTCTCTTTCATTTTACATATATGTAGCCTAGTGAAAAGAATATGATAAAAGAAAGTTCAGGTTGAATATTAAAGCACTCCCAAAACAGGAAATGACCTAAAAGAGGCAGAAGACACAACCTCAACTCTGTCCCATTTTTAACATTTTACAATCCCACATTTAGTTATAAGATTTGATATTATGCATAATAACTGTCTATGGCCTAACAGAAATCTTGCAGTGATATATATCCATACTTGTACGTTCCTTCATCAAAATTATAGATAATAAAACACAAAACATTCTAACTTTGCAAAGAAATTRTTTGACAGACAATAAGATCAATCAAATAATTAATTTGACAAATATCAGAGCTTGAGTTATACAGGCTCCAAACATTTATTAACTTGCAGCCAGATTCTGTGAACATTTGTCATTGACTTAAATGGGTCTAAGATTTCACTTCTTGACGAGTGACAGGCCCTGATGGGTATTTAGTCATTTCTGCTATACCAGATTGGCACTGTACTTAATACATTTGCTAATTCTGTCATAGAACTTACTCCCTGTAACATTCCTCTGCACCAGCCTTCCTTAAAGAAACTCTAGCGAAGCTGTCCCTTCAATAGCACACACAGAAAAATATAGTTTTGGAAAATAGACCATGGGACTGTGTTGCCTATTTAGTCAGTTGTCCAGCATTGTAATACATTTAAAAAAGGCTGTTATCAACTGGAGAATATTTTTTGCTGCTTYAGTGCTAGTCAGAAGATATGTTCACGAACAAGTTAGCTCCTGGGCAAGCAGGTTGTTTTGTATGACATTATGGAAGGGACCTGCATTATGTGAGCACCTGTAGAAAGGAGAGAGACACAAACTKGGCACTATCCCTGAAGGAAAACGGACACCAGGATCCTGACCTGAGAAAGACTGGGAATGTCAAAAATTGGGTTCCTCAGCTGAAAGATTGGAGGAAAGGACCAAGGTCCTGGAAAGCTGAGCCAACTGGGTCAAAAGAGCAAGCAACTAAGTGGTTCTAATCATACCTCTTACCATCACAGAGTGAGGTTTACTGTCACAGAGTGCAATGCCTGGGGAGCCAGTCTAGATTGAAAGGGTTGCTAAAAGTAGGAACCTTAATGAGAACTATGATGACATTTTGTTATTTTTCTTGTAGATCAACTATTTCCACCTTGAGGGGGGAAAAAAAATGTTTGCAGATCAAAGGATGCTCCCAACCACTCTTCTGCAAGAACATACAGTGATCTCCCTGAACAGTAGAGCCAAGGGTGATGCATCGAAGATGGGAAATGAGGTTGAACTAGGTCTCAATGTTTTCTCAGTTTCATTAAGGCAGACAGCAAGGTCTTCAGGCTTTCAGCAGGCCAAGAGCATCGGTGAAACTTATTTCACAATGAATCAGGCCTATTTCAAGCAGAAAATACTGGCCTAGCCCTTGTGAGTTGATTAAAGTCAGGTTTCAGAGGAAAAAAAAAAAAAAAAAAAGGCCTGTAAAATTTCAAATAAATTAAGTGACTCACATGAAAGACTGCAAAACAAAAGACCCTTGGACTTACAATGAAACACCATCGTCATATGTAAGCACAGCTACCACATTGATGTAGCACGTTGGTAGATGATACAACATTGTCATCTCTCAGTACATCAGGGCATGAATATGTTGCTCCTTAAAATGCTCCTCTGAGTCTCCCCATTTTACAGACAGAGAACTGAGGTACAGAAAATGCACCTCAAGACCTCCAGGGTATCAGTTTGCTGGCACCTATTGAAATCAACAGAAACCGAGCTTCTAAAGAGAAGCTAAATGCTAAACAACCCAGAGAATTTGCTCCAAAACGTTTTGCCCTAGGGGTATGTTGCAAAAAGCCGGGGGCGGAAATCGGGTCGCCCACATACAAAGAGATTGCCTAAATACTGGAATAATGCACCCTCCCGGTTATGAACAGATGCGTTCTCGGGCCAGAGTGCCTGCCTGAGTCAAGGTGCCGGGTTATCGTCACCCTCCGTGTCACGGCAACAGCGCGCTGATGAGACTCGGGGAATCTCACAGGGCATCGCCACGGGTGGATAACAAAAGGAGCCTGGTGCTGGCTCGGCGGTGGGGACTGAGCTCCCGCAGCCGCCAAACAGAGGAGAGAAGGAAGCTCTCAAATACGCTGTTGGTCCAGGAGATGCACTGCAAATGAAGATGTGTATATCCAGACAGGAGGAATAATGAGAAATAAATGCCAAAGAGATTACTGGGTTCATCTCTTAGATTAACTCTAGTTTGACAACGGTTGGGGTTTGGGAACTCCTCTGTGATTTAACAGTAAGAATTCCTCTCTAAGTGGCCTAAAACTCGCTGCTATATCATCACTTGCTGTTGTCAAATAAATAATCATACGAAATCAGCTGCAGAGAAAAGTCTCCTGTAGAACAGAGTTCATGCATGACATATGATATATCTTTTCAAAGGGACAGATACATCTTTCTTACAGCCAGCATGCAGCTTCTTTCACTGCACCTTCCCTTCCATCCAAATCACCTCAAATAAATGTGAGTTCTGCTGTGTTCACAGTAATTCCTTCATTTTTAAACACATAATGGAAATGTATAACTAGTCCTCATAAAAATTTATATCTCAATTCGTCCCTTTAATTTATAACAGGCCCTCCAGGCAGTTATTATTCAAACATTAATAAAATGCCTATGGATCACCAAAAGCATCAATTTTCACATTCACCTCCCCTCCTATTTGTACATATATAAAGCCAGATTAGAGTTAATGCCACTTCTGTGTCTAACAACAATTATGCCTTTAATAAGATAGGAACAAATGATATATTATCTTAATCATGTTAGGAATTTGAGTTCTTTTCATGAAACAATGTTGAATTTTTTATGCCCTTTGTGACAATTGTTACTTAACAGCCTATATGTTTGGATATTGCAGTTTATGCAAATGTTCATGTTCTATAAATTTTAGATTTATCTCCATTTATCATTCCACGTGTTCTAATATACAGACGTTATGGTTTAACATAGGGCTCTGCACATGGTCTAAAATATGATTAGGACACCTTTCATTTATTTATACCATAGAGAAAAGGACGGGGAGGGCAGCGGGGAGAATTACTATTGCAGGAGCCAGACCTCAGCTTCCATAAAGCAATGTGCTTTCCAGAGCTATGTCTCAGCTACACTGATTTACATCCACCTAAGAATTTGTTTTTTCCTTTGCTAACAGTCAAATTTTAAAGGATTAAAGTTTATAAGGAAACCCAGGCCTCATTCTGTGTTCTAAAAGCAGTCGCCAGCTCATTGTATATCACACCATAAAAAATCTTACTCATGAGAGTAATTATTCCTAATATGAGCTCTCCTGTAGAGGGAAGAGGAGGAGGCAACTTGCATGCACAAGGGTTTTTGGTCTGAAGCCCATTTAAGAGGAGCAATGATCATTAGGGCCATAAAGACACGTAGGAAAGAATTCCCTGGGATTTTTTATTTTCTGCTGGGAAATTTAAAACCTCCTGTATTAGGGGAAGAGAGTGAGAAAATAGATCTTAGGCCATATTTTGATTCTGTATAAATCACTCAAGTTCTGTTGACATCAAAGAAACAACAAGGAATTTGTGTAATCCGGGAAGCTGGCCCTTTGCATGGCCATGAAAAAAACACCACCTAAAGCATCTGAAGGAATCTAAAGGAGATTCTATTTTTTTTTTTTTTTTAATTTCACTCACCCAAACTACCAGTAACTCCATGATGTTCCRAATAGCTGCTAAGCTAAGGGGAAATTACCAGGAAAGGAGATGTCGTTATGGTTTCTTTACCCAGGAAAGCACAGCATATAGGCAAGAATTCAGTTCCACCACCTTGCCTTTSTTAGAGAACCTGCCTTTATAGCAGCTTTGCAACCAACCATTAGCCATCCAGGAAGGAAGAAACCTTTAGAGAGTTTGCCGCATTGATCTGGAAGATTTTATTACAGTGCTTTCTACCCATGCCTCCGGGAAATTCCCATTCACATGAACTAAGGTGTGCTCTCTGTTTCCCATGCACTGCAGAAAATGCTGATGAAGACTCAGGGAGGGACCAAAACAAAAGTGAACCCCATTAAGACAGGGGCTGCCTTCCTGAGTGTTTCATTATTAATACTGAGTTCAATTACTCTGATTTCTTCTGTTGATGAATTAGAAGCACCAGAACCAGGTCCCTGGCTGATACCCATTTGTCTTTGCTTATAAGTGCTAATGTGATCCTGTTCCTTTAAAATCAAACTCCTGCTTCAGTCACTTTACGTCTTTGCAACACTAACTGTCTTTTCACTAATTGGTTCTGTGTAAATGAAACAAGCTGAAAAACACTGTGGCACCAATAAATATTAATAAGTTATTGTTTGTTTTCTTTACCTTGCTTATGAATTCATACAAAGACAGTGCTAAGACATTAACTCCAGTCTATTAATTGCCACCTGATAATTGCCACCTGATACTTTTCTCCTGGATAATTAGGTACCCATTAGTTCTAATCAAGTAGTTACTTAATTATTGCAGTAATTAGTCTAATGGACTAGCAAATTGAAGCTTTATCACTTTTGGATACTTAATGTTCCTGACAGAGTACTTCAGAAGTGTCAGGGTTCCTGATTCAGCAACCTGCTGTCTCCGAACCCCCTGCTGCCGTTCCCACCCCACCCACGCTGCTCCCAGCCACTCGCCCAAACAACTTGGATATGGTGAGGCCAGAGGCAACGCAAATCGGAGTCCCTCTCCCTCTTCGTTCCCCTTCCCGCCCCCCTTCTACGCCTCCCCTCCTGTGCTCTCGCTGCTCTGCTCATTCCACGCCAAAAAAACTTTGTTGGGAAATTAAATAACATCTTGGCATGGAGATCACATGCATTAGACTGTACAGCAGCGTGATTCAAAGGAAGGAGCTAATGTTGGCAGGTGTGGGAAGAAGAAAGCAACTGTGAGGGGAGAACTAATAAAGAGTGTTCATGAATACTTAGATACAGTACGGCTTGGAAAGAAAAAGGGAGAGGAGCAAAGCTGACTGGTGGTAAATGAAGGCATGGCTCCAAGGTTTGGGACTGCTAATGGGTCTCTCTTTCATCTCTGAATCAGAGGTGCAAATCTAACACAGGTTTTTAGTGCATAATAGTCACAGAGTGTCTTTTTTCTACCCATGGACTCTGTAGCACAGACTTGGTGGACAAGAAGAGGACATTAGCACTTCCCTGACCCACAGTATTATGGTTAACACTGTACTTTATTCTGAAGGGCTTGGGATCCTACATCTAATACTTCCACAATATTCAGTTCAGAAAAGGCATTTGACATAGTATCCTCATTCCTGTGTTCTGTCCAAGTACTGGTCCAAAGGCTGTCCTTGTGGATTATGCTTGCTTTTGGATGCTTACATGTTTGAGGTAGATATGGAAAACACAGACATTGAGGAACATCGGAGCATTAAACCTGGACTTCTCTCTCCCATTGATCATCTGATGCAGATTCTCTTAAGCCTCCTCATATCAGATTTGTATCAGAATTGATCATCAAGCCTTTTGACAAGTGTCACCTGCCCTGATATTGCACTGTCTAACATGAAAGTGTCCATTGCACTGGGAAGCGGAAAAAAGGGAGAAAAAAAGAATTGATCCTGCTCAGAAATAAGGAGGCTAATTCTATTTAATAGTGCTTGACAACTTGCTAATGGTTAAATGACATCACATATGTGGTAGGATTATGTATTCTCAAATAGACGCATTTATCTGTCTTGATCAGATAACTCATCTTTCCATTACTGTTGATACTGTAACACTATCTAGGAATTTGTCGAGATAAATATTGGAAAGCTTCAGAACACGTCTGGAATGTGTTCTGTTGGAAGGTCCCATGCTCCCAACCAGCTGGGGAACCTGGATCTCCTTTTCATGGAGAGCTGGCTACAGGATGGAGGCAAAGAGGAGAAATGACTGTTAAGCACCTGGGTCTTGACCTACTAGGGAACTGGAACAAGGCCAAGTTGTGCACTGGATCGGAGATCTTTTATGTGTCACAAACAAATAATTTAAGTTACCATGCAGAGTCCAAAATCCCCTCGTCTGCCATGTAATGCACCTACATAGAGCAAAATATACCCCAGCAGCCTCACAAACACTGGAATTTGTTTCGCCTGTTGGATTATCCTCAATATCTTCATGTTGTCGGAACTGAGAAACCAATGGTTTTCTGGTGAAATGTAAATAACTTAGCAATATGATTCCCCATAATTCTTCTTACTACATGAAAAAAGTGTCTTTTTTCAGTTACTTTATGCGCTTATCCAAAACACAACAGACCATGACAAAGAGATCACTGACTCATGAGTTTTCTGCCATAGCTCCGCATGCATCACAGCTGGCTACAAATGCTTGTTTCCTGTGAAGTTAGTCTTTAGGTAGCAGTCAATAAAACCTTAGTCTGCTCCTGAAAAATCATAGCACAAAACTGCTTAAACACCTGTGTGAGGCCACTAAGCAATAACATTCCCATGCACTCAAAGCAAAATTAGTCAAAGCATGCTTAGCCCATTAAGAAAATATATTGCTTTAAATTACAGTTCCTCAGTATGCATTGATCTTGTTCCTGATGCCAGTTCCTTAGGAGAGCAGTGCCAACCAGATTCAGCACAGGTCTTGTACTGACCTGAATTCAAGCATCCGAAACCATTGCTGCTGCTGAAGGCCCCCAGMAGCAGAAGTCCAGTAAAGAAAGGTTTGGATAGTGAGAAACAGTCACATTCTTGTCCATCAATAGCAATAAATTGTAACTGATACCRAAAAGTAAGCAAAGACACCTAAGGAAAGCAGAAAAGCCTGGAAAATCAGTGGCTGCCTGATTCAGCTGGTGTCCCGAGTGGCTTTGCTGGTGTGGACACCTAAGATAATACTGCTGTCMCTTGGTGGACAGCCTGAGGATGGGCCAACACCAATAGCCTCCTCTGACCACCCCAAACTGATCGGACTTCTCTGTACCAGTGTGGGCACATTTATTTTGGAGCCTCTTCTCTGAGCGTGCTGCCTCTCCGTGGGAGAGCCTGTCCCCAGGGTGATGGCGGAGGAGCGGCAGGGCCCCCACGGTGACTCTCCTCCCCGCGGTGCCTCTTCTGAGGCTAAACAGAGGCCGTCTGTCTCCAGTGCTATCGATCCAACGCAAGCACTAAATTCATTTTAAGGATGCTGAGAGGGAGCGAGCAAACTRTACGTGACAGATGTTAGTCACGTTGCTTAATGTAGTACTTGAAGGTGTTCAGATGCTCTGGTGATAAGGGTGCTAATAAAACCAATGCGGAATCGAATGAAACAGGAAAAGAAAGGGTTTTTAGCCTTTAAAAAATAAAAAGGCTTTTTAGCATGGGAGGGGGGAGTAAATGTCATAGTGTCCATGTCATCAATTTTCCCTCTGGATTTGACTTTGAAGCATTTGTGCAGTTCCTCAGCAATGACATGGCAACAAGGAAATTAGAAGACAAGACAAGAATACCTTTTATATTGGAAATACCAGGAGAAACTGTCCAATGATTATTCAGAAAGAAATGCAGAAATCATTAAGGCAAGATTGGATGGAATGCTTATGATGGTGTTGCATGCAAAAGAAAAGTAAAAAATAAAGAATAAAGCAGCAAAATCCTTAGCATCCTTTTCCCTATTTCTCTTTATGCACTTCCTAGCACTTTAATTCACAGGCTCGGTTGCAATCAATTTTAGCTTGTAACAATTCGGCAGTTTAAGATCTCCATAATAGTTTAGACCACTGCTGTTCAATGGGTTGCACAGCTTTCAGTAAAGACTGCATGTTGTTCTGGGGAAGAGAGTAAGTGCAAAGAAAGGAAGAATCAGGGAGGCAAGCTGCTTCCAATTTGTCTGTCCAAATCTAAGATCTTTTTATGGGGTGTGGGTTATTATTGGAAAGATCTCAGTCTTCACCTCTTTGAGGAGTTCTCTGAGCGCTTCTTTTATGCTTTTCATCATTTCCTTGCTTTTGCACACACGGAACAAATGCCAACCCTCAGGATACAGGGGATAAGACAGATCAAAGACAAACGTTCAGCTTTCTGCCACTGAATAAAGAAGGGTTGTTTGTCTGTATGGGAAAATTAGCAGCAAAGTAGCTAAAGGGGGACATACAGAGCACTATGCGCTTCCTCGTGAACACTTCTGCTTAAAATTAAGTGCAAGATACCTTGCCCAAGGGTAAGAGGAGTTTGCCCTAAAAGAGACCCCCTGAAGCATTAGCGAGGGGTAGCTAATTCACTGTCCATCTAGCCCTCGCTCCCAAGAAATTCAGCGGCAGAGTTGCACTGTGCCTGCCACCCTGGCCGCCTATAGCTAGTCTTTGGCCAAAAATAGGGAGGAGGACCAATCTCTCTGAAAACTGGGTGTATGGATGGTTAAACCCCTAGATTTGGGGATCTTTGCTTCTTGGTTTGTTTTGTGTGTTTTTTGCAGGCTCTTCTCAGCTGCCTGTCAGACTGGGCCATGATGAAGCCCAACATCTTGCAGAGACATAAAATGGAAAGCAGGCAACTCATCAGAAAAGTAGCAGCTGTTTTACACCATCACAAAACAAAATCATCATACACTAAAAACTAGATTTAGCAGTTTAAAAGAGCTGCTAACACAAAATTAGCTGGAGACAACAGCGTGGTTTTGTAACTGACAGAGCTTAACTCAAACGCCCTAATTCATGTAAAAACAACTTAGGAAACATTAAACGGCTGATGCTTTTGGAAAGGGGAAGAGCATTCAGACTTTCAGTGGCTGCTCGGTAAGAATGCACAGATTTATTACATCATCTTTTTTTAAAACAAATTTTAAGTAAGCATTGTGTCAAAATTGCCACCTCTTAAATAACAATGATGCTATAGTCCTCCTGACGGAGGGAGACACTAGCTTTTATTGCCAAGTCATTTGTATTTATTGCAGGCTAAAAGCCAGTAAAAAGGTTGCACAAAACTTTAACTGTGAGTGAGAAGGAACAAGAAGGCCTTGAGCACTTTGGATCATCAAATACTTTGATAACTGGATATGGCTGTTCGTACAACCATAAGTTCATACACATGGAGAGGATATAAAGACCCAATTACCAGGGTCATACGAAAGAGCTTTCTGTTACCTTCTAGAAACACATATGCATAGCCACTCTGTGCTAGATAGAGGTGCAAAACAAGCTTTCCCTTGGCCCCAGCTGTATGTCCCCCTAACTGAGGATGAAAAATTCCCTGTGCTGTAGATATGTCCTGCTCATAACCAGCACAAYCTCTGAGGGCTGGAGGTTTGCCTGGCAAGAAACTCAGCTAAGCATTGTACTACCGAAGAGTACACAGCATGGCCAAAGATCTGCCATCATACGGCCATGAAGGGGTGATTCCTGATTGCTTTGGACAAAATTTATTTTGATCATATTAAAACTAAGAGAAGAATTTGATTTATTATGTCTTTTTCCTGAATCAGTCTAATGTAAGCTTCTGCTACAGTTTTCCTGCCTGTGGAATGGGCACAATAATCCTTAACAGTCTCTGTAGGTTTTGTAAAGTTAATGCCTAGAAGTAGCTTGGAAGATTAATAGTAATATATATGTGTCAAGAAGGGAATATTACTACTGACAGTAATAGCAGTTATGCTTGTTTAGAAGAAATCCACATGCTTTCCAAGAGAGTCATGTCTCTGACAGCTTTTTTTACTGATCTAAATTTCAGGAATGCTTACAGTGCTCCACAAAGCAGCTGTTGCATTCTGGCTAAGGTGGCTCTGCATCTTCTGACGATGGCACAGTCCCTTAATTTGTACGATCTGACCCTGCCTGTCTTAGATGATTCTCCCACTGAGTCCCATCAAACTGCTGACTGAGGAATGAATTCAGGGCTGGATAAAGAATAAAGAAGAAATAATGTTTAAGCTGCCTGCAGTCTGGCTATTTGTTCTAAGTGGATAAGTTGTGCTCCTGAAGAAGTCCTTTGTCTCCCAGCGAATTGCAGAGGTGGGAGCTTAAAAAGTATCCTGTTCTTCAAGGGTATTTTTTTTTAGATCCTACTCTTTAAAAGACCAGATCTATATAAAAGAGTCTAGTTTCAGTCTGAAGTTTGAAAAAGTTGCCRGCTCTTACAGACAGTGTCTGATGGATCTGAATTTTCAGCTAAAGAACATTTATGCTCTTGACCTGAGACCTAGATTTCACATTTCTGGAATTAAATGAGCATCATTTTCTAAAAGACATCAGACCAAGGCTGGGCTATCTGAAGGATGACTTCAAGATTTAGATGAAGACATTGTCATGTCAAGGAGACTTAAAACCTGACATGTCTTGTTTCTTTTGAAAAGACAGACCTAGTCTGTTGTACCACACTGTGACTTTTTATGTGCAGGAGGCAAAGGAAAAGCGGAAGTTGTTCTGGATTTAACATCTCTTACAGGATTGTCTGCAATAACGGGACACAAGGCTCAGTGACCCAGATGATCTGGCCTTGTCTTAGATTACTCTGTTCCCAATTTATCCTAAGACTGTGCCAAAAACCTGCCAAAATGTAAGGGAAATGTTTGTGACCCCTGCCAAACTGGGAAGCCTCTGGGTCTGAGATTCCTCAGATGTTTTGATTAGCCTAGAAGGAGCTGAGTCTGAAAAAAAGGGAGTGTGAAAGGAAAGGAAGACTGCTCTCTATCTGCTGCTGTGAAGATGGGACTTGCGTCCGAGTGCTCATCCTGCTCCTTCCCTAGAGGAGTTTTGCCACCTGAGCACCGCCACTGCTGCAGCCCCAAGGGGCGAACAGAGGCCCTCGCTGCAAGGCAGGAGCAGAGTTGGCGGGGATTGACTGATCTTGTTTGAGATCAGAAAGATGGCTCTAAGTGACCTGTAAAGACATTCTCTGAGCCCTGAGCCACAACACTGAGAGCCAAGACACCACTAGCACTTCTGAAGTAGTTATTAGCAACTGAAGTAGCACTTGTCAACTGCGACTTCAGTTTCAAGTAATAGTTTAACAGCATCAACTCGAAGAAAGGTTATATCTCTGTGTGTCTGGCRTGCTGCTGACACTTAAAGGAAATAATTGGTAGACTTAGAGCAGGGGCAGACGCTAGTGGTAGAACAGGAGAGGAGGTTGGATACTTGGAAGAAAACTTCAGCAATGTTGTGTGAAACAAGAGCCAGGAATCCATCCTACGCACCAGCATAAGAGGTGTGAGGAAGCTGTAACCCAGGCTCCAGAAAGAGCTCTCTTCTCTCGATCATGAGCTGTGCTGCCGTGACATTTAAAGCCTTGTCTATAGTTGCTGTTTGCAGCCCCGTCCCAATAAGAGGACAAAAACATGTTGCCCGTAGCAGTTCTTGGCTGGCTTTTTGGAAAGCCCGTGTAATGCAATTGCCAGCTGATTTTTGGCTTCAGGCCAGCAAAGCCCAAGAGAAAGTATATGTGTACGCATGTGTGCATTGTGGACAAGAAGAGGGGAAATCGTCTGGAATCAAGTGCTCAGTCTCATTTTACCTGTAGTTTGTTGTGTGACAGTAAAATAGAGGAATTAGCATGCAAATCCAGCAGTCCCTGGGCTGTCATCACCTTCCAATTAGCTGCATTTGATTTCGGTGGGCGCTGATGGATTGTGTCAGCAGGTGAGGTGGGACGTCGGAAAGGTGCTCTGGCTGCCACAGGCGGGAGAGGGCTCTGCGTGTGCATGTTTTTCCCCTCTGCTGGTTACCGGAATGATGCTGGCCTGCCAAAATAAAAGCTCTGCTGTTATTTATTGGCCAAAGAAACTGATTCTGATCCTCGGTTTCTGCCAATGTTGGTGTAACAAATTGAGAACAGAGCAGCTGAAGTCAGGTGTGCTGATGCACCGGTTTGCAAGGCTGAAGCACGGGTGTCTCAAACACAGTTTGAGGCAGCATTGCTGGTTCCGTCCCATTCTGTTCCCCTACTGTCATTTCAAAACCATTTTCTAATTTATATTATTTATTATCTGTATTGTGCAAGGCAGCTCACAGCCCCTCTCAGAGAGGCTGAGAAATCACAGTGCTAGGTGCTGTAGAAATGTAAAATGTATGGGATTGTTCTTGTCCCAGGGAACACACATGCAAAACTACGGAAAGAAACTGTCAAAAAAAGCAGAAGAAAATGGTGTGGTAACTTCTACCAGTGTCAGCATTAAAGGCAGCTGCAGCCAGAGTAGGGGAGCTTTGCAAACACACTTCATGCTCCTACAAGAAGAAAATGGGTATGTTTTATCAAGGCAACCTGAGAGGGTGGAGGACGATCTAGCTTCTTAAGGCTTCTCCTCAARTCTGCTCCTACATGCGACCAGCTAGTGTTAGAAGACCAAACCAAGGTGGTAGGTTGTGCATGAGTCAGAAGAGTGTCTTCAAAGGGAAGAGTGGCTTGTATTTGAGGAAATGGAAGACCTGTCATGGAAAAAGATCTGCCAGGGGTAGGATGCTAAGACAGCAATGACTTGGTCACACCAATAAGCTAGGGAAATTATCTTTACAGAGCAATTTTGAAATGCAGGCATGTAATCCAATTTGTCCAGAAAACAGGATGATTCCACAGATAAAATGCAAGCCATTATGAGCCTCTATAAGAGTTTTAGCTGTGTGGAGGTCCAGGAAGCCAGCTTCCTTTCTATACATTAAAAAAAAAAGTCAGAAAGACGTAAACAAAGTCTTAGGTGATGAGACAAAGGCAGACGAACAAGCTGAAGATAATGCTTACATTAGAAGCCTTACTAATAGTGAGTGTAGGGCCACAGGTCATGAAAGAAAAAAAGAGACAAGGAGGCAGGATTTTGTGGAGGTAAAATTAGAAATTCATGGTCAGCCTAAGCTGGCGGCTCAACATGCATGAGTAAATGTCAGAGGTACTGCCTGAAATTTTACTTTTGGACAAAAGAAAACAAGTCTGGAGTAGACATGTGAGTCATTGTCATAGTGATGACACTTGAGTTCGTATATGCAGATAAGGTTGCTTAGAGAAAGGTAGGGGAGCTGAACAGAAAGAGACTATGGATTGCTCTCTGTGAGGTCAACACGAAGTTGGAGGGTGCGGGAGATGGTGATGAGCCTTTAGTCAACAAGAGCAGCGTCAATAGAGAAGTGAGTCACAGATGCCCAGAAGAACAGATTTCAAGAAGTAAGCAAGGCTGAAAGTTGCTGATGGGTCAAGAGGATGGGGCTGGTGTACTGCTTTCACGTTTTGCCCAATTARAAATACGGAGACATTCTGTTGAAAGCTATTCCAATGGAATGTAAGGTTGGGGAGACAGGGCAGAGATGTGGAGAAAGCATATTCAGCAAGCCTGGAGAGGAAAGGGAGAAAGATTTCCAGAGAGGCAAACGGAGTAAACGAGAAATGCTTACAAATGGAAGGAATAAAGCATTGTGTTGTACAGAGGATTGTGAAAGGTTCAGGAGATGCAWATGAAAGGAAAAGAGAGGGGGAACTAAGGATCAAGACATGAAATTAGACTTCTGGGTTATAAGGGTAAGAAAAGAAGAAAAATGTTTGTAACAGTGATGGGAGAAGGAAGAAGAAGGAAAACCAGCCTGATTCAATTTTCTCTTCAGAGAAATCAGCAAGAGTCTGTACACTAGTATAAACAAAGACAAAAAGGGGAAAGTTGAGGAAGAAGTCAAAGAAGGCAAAAATGCAGTTGCAGGAAGACATGGAAGATGGGGACCAGGGGTTGGAGGAGGGGAAAAGAGAGGGCATCACCAGGAGGCAAAAGGCAAGTGACTCAAGGGAGCAGAAGAGATTCCAGCTCCAACTTGACCTGCAAAAAGGTCACTGAATTTATTCTAAAAGAAAGGGACTGAGACAATAATTTAAGCTGTTGTTAACAACAGTTTTGACTATAACAATAAGACTAATACTCTGAGCTATACATCAGCTATTTCTGTGGGGTTTTTTTGTTTTTTTTTTTGACTACCTTAAAAGAGAACATGCCAAAGTAGCTTAAAAATGCGCCGCCACCTTTGGCACCTACCCCCAAATCAGGCCTGCAAAGCCACTTTGGGTCTCACTCAGATGAGAGCTTCTGTCCTTGAAATGTTAAACTCATTATCTGGTAGGTGTGGACAGTCTTGTGCCTCACAGCACTAGGAAGAAATCTGACATGAGTATGTCACGGATGGGGGAAAAAATAAAAAAAAAAAGCAACTCCTGAGAAATGCTGAGAGTGCTTGTATTTTTGGCATAGGATGCTAGCCAGACGTGTCAGCTGATAGCATCCATAGAGCTGGAAGACTGAAAATGAACTGCATTACAACAAACAGAGATTTCACAACTGAAAAGCAGCACGGTGACATTTATATTAGCTCAGTTTGACACAACCTGACGGGCTGGGAGTGGATGGAGAGAAGCCAGTCACAATATCTACCTGCATCCTCCTGCCCTCAGCCTGGCTGTGCCCCCGGCGCAGACCTTCCTCACCAGCCCTGGGGTGGAGGACAGAGACGGCGCCAGACCCTGATGCTCGTCACTGCGGGAAGGTCCTGGAGCAGGCAAAGGCTTGCTGGCCCATGCGGTGAACGGAGATCCCGGTGCTTCAGCTGCTGACTTGGGGCCAAGCCTTCAGCTGAATGCTCAGCTAACGAGCGGCGGCAGCACTTTTCCGTTCCCCTGATTGAGCGAGACTTCATGGCAGGCCGTGGCTGTTAATGCAAGTCAGGAAGGCTGACAAGCTCCATCTAGGAAAGAAACTTCATGGGGTCGGGAAAGGTTCCCCTCCTCTAGGCTATTCTGTGCTTTGACACTGAACCAGAGTGACTCCCGTGACCTCAGTGGCGTTTCCCTGATTTACTGCATGGTAGCAGGGAGCAGAATCTAGTCTAATAAATCGCATCATTTTTCTGGGGCTCATATGTGAGAGAAAGGGAAGTCCAGATCCTCAGTCCCTAGGACTCCTTTGGGGGGCTAACTCTCAAGATGTGTTTTATATTGTGTGTACCGCTTGTCTGATGATAGGAACTAAATTGAGAAGAGGCTCATTTCTCACAGGCCACTGAACAACCAGAATGTGCTAACTGTCATACATAGGAAGCACTCAGGTGTCGGGATTGTCAAGAGAGAAAGTGCAGTGCTTTTTATTAACTGCACGAGCAATCAGCTCTGTCTGGGTCTGCTCAGTCTTCTGGAAACACATAGTTCACACTGGGCAATGCTCAGAGGCTTAACACAGGTATCAGTGCTGTGCCTCTAGTAATAACTTCACGTTGGAGCTGTTGCATCATGGACTGTTGGGTAGTCACAACTATACTTGGGGTACTTGGTATCTCGACCTCTGACTTCAAGGCATGTGCTAAGCTAAGTCTGGACAGGCCTAATACTGCATGATTCAGCAGCGTATTTAAAAAATGTTTTGTCTTGCTGTCTGAAGGTTTGCATGCTTTTTGCAAAGGCCACGTACACCCCTTTTGCCTGGCGTCTTGCCCTGCGCAGATACTGGATGTGCAGGTTCAGGCTCAGGCCTGAGCTAATGTGACTACTCCAGGGGCTGGACTGGAGGGGAGTCATAGCCAGGGAGTACAGTGCATGGCAAAGTGACCCTAAAAAATAGAGGGCAAGGAAGGTGGATTCATGGCAAGTGGTCTCCCCCTCTTTCTTCTTTGCTCAAGTTAAACAGCTCCACTGAGTCCTTGCCTGAAGACTATAAAAATACCCTCCAAATTTCTGGGGGTTAAATGTGATTTTGATTTGAATTTGATTAATCAGATTGTAATTAAATTTGGCTTAAAGTCAACCACTTAATGAAAAAAAAAATCACCATTTTGAAAAATGGTTCTAGTGGCTGCAGAAGTGCCTTTTTTGATGGTATACAGGTCAAATGCAGCCTTGGTGTCCTTCGCATTCGGACACTGTGACCAGTGAACTGTGCAAGAGGAGTTCAGGCGTCTCTCAGCAGAGAGATTTCCAAACACCATGACCCAAAGCCACCGCCACAAGTGATTCCCTGCTGCATTTACAGAAAAGAGGCCAAATACTCTCAGAACCTCTGAACTGCTTCCTCACCTCCCAGAGGTTATCAGAAACGATATCAAAGGCTCAATCTCTATCAAGGAATCAGTACCTAGATGAGAGCTGTTACATCTCGAGAAGCACCAGAACTGGGGGTATCATCTCCCCACTGTTGCCTCAGCTAAGAGTTTTCTGCCTGAAGTTATCAGTCTACTACTTTTCTGTAGGATAAAATCAGTACACAATTAAATATATATGTGCGTAAAGCTCCAACCTGTTTACTTCACTGTTTTACCCAAAGAAAGCCCTGAGAATAGCTTTAAAGCAAGAGGACAGCTGGGCCAACAGAACTGTTCATGTCTAGCTGCAGTGCAGCATTTCATTGCAAACACAGAAAATAGCCCAGTGGATCAGAAGGAGAAAAATGACGTACATGAGGCACACTGGCCACTGCAGTGGCTGAATCGCTGCCTTTTCGCATGGTCAGGGATGTTGAACTCCCCTCTCTGGTTCCTCCAGAGGGAAGTGCTGCCCTGTGGCACCATATGAAACGTAGCGCCTCAGAGCCATGCATTCGAGTCCCCGGTTTATCGGTGGCAGGCGGCACATACTGAGGACAAGTGATGTGACACATCCTGTCTTCAGAGAAGGGCCGGTCAGCTGTACAGCAGTTTGTGCCCTTAGCAGGTGCTTCAATGTCAAAGGTATTAAAGCTCGTTATTCCCAGCTCGGTGCTGAGCGCCGTGCAGTCTTGTTCCTCCCCTACCCCCTTTCTAATTAAGTTTATAGGCGGTGACTATCAGCTAGTCTAAGAGTTGAGCTGTCAAGCTAAGAGAGCAGCGCCAGTGGTGCAAAACCCTCCAGCTGGTAAGCCAGAGCTTCTGATGGTGGCTGTACTTTCTAGAAATTATCTCTGTAGTCTCATGTCTCATGGATTTCCCAATATATCTCAACTTTCTCTCCGTCTCTCACATACCGAGGCAGACATACACGTGCCCATTCTGTGAGTTACGTGCGACAGTGCCCTGCTTTGGGGAATTGTCTCTGTCTATATAGAAAGAAATATAATATAGCTATATATAATATAGCTAAGGGCTTAATCCTCCTGTTGGTTACGTCAGCGTAACTCAGACTTCATCAGCACCATGTGAACGTGCCTCAGATGATTTGAGCTGAGACACAGTCTGTTCTGATTTTCAGCTGGAGTTGGTAAGAACGTCTCTGGAAACCAGGATTTCTCTGTCCACAGATACGTGTTCTGTGGTACAAAGTCTAACAGCACTCATTAAGTGAATTGTGGAGGAAGCTGTGCTATTAGTAAATCGTTGAAACAACCCTTAGAATGAGACAACTACTTGTATCTTTAGAAGGGGTAGCTGAGATATAAGAATGATAAATAAGATGACAAAGGTCTTAAAAAGTATCAGTAGCAGAGCCTGGTTTCAGTCTCAGGAATTACCGATCGCTGTCCTCCCGAGACAATGCTGCTCCATCCCATAGAGCAGCATCCCCACCAGGTGTTACTGACTGCCAGGAATACGTCCTTCCTTCCGCTGCAAACCTCTTGGCATACACACAAACGCTCTGAATCAAATCCTTCTCTAGCCAATTCAGCAAGGGCAAGTTACTGAATCCTTTTCCATCAGATCCCACTACAATGTGCAGACTCTTGAGATTAAAAGTTGGAGTCATAGAAAATGTAAAATCCATCATCCTTAGGACAATGATAAACAGAGACAGAAATAATTCTCAGTGTAGTGCCTTACTACTGGACCTGGCTACATCACCCTGTATCCAGTGCCACACAGAACACAGCAATGACATGGATTAGCTGGAAAAAGCGTTGTCTTCATCAACAACACAATCCAGCTGAAACTCGGTGCACCTAATGTGTCTACACTAGCATTTGCCAGGAAATTGCCTGGAAGCCCTGCTCTTGGGAGAAGCAAGAATGAGTTCCTTAGGACTGCACTGGAGTGGGTCATGGGCAATGGGAAACACTGACTTTCATTCCTAGTGGGTTTTGCAACTCTCAACTGATGTTCCTATGAGTGCATGGTGCAAAGTTCTCCCAGAGTTTGCAGCTCTTCTCTGCATGCTCCAGAACACTTGCTACAGCTATATTATAGGCAGGTCCCCATTAAGCTGGGAAAAGCTTAGCCACAGCTCCAAGACTGATTTCCTAGCAAAGCACAAAACTAAGAGGTTTTCACATGGTGTTTGTAGTGAACATTTCCTTCAGCTTTACGTTAGATGATCCCTCCAGGCCTAAGTATCCCAAATAACGTCTCTAAGACCCTGGCTGACTGGTGACTCTGGAGGGAGCAGCACCTCAAGTGAAGGGGCAGCCCCAGGACCTATAGGATATTCATTTCCCCTCTTGCTTTGTCATTCAGGAATTTACCTGGCCTACCCCTGCTTAGCTTGGGAAACGTGATAAGATCACAGCCGGCGGTAAAGTGGCAGCACGCCAAACAAATATATTTCCTACAGCCCTTCTGAGGATCATGTTAGCAAAACAACGTCAAGCTACGGTATGTTGTTGCCTGTGAGCCCTGTGGTGAGGACTGGCTGCTCTCTGTGTGGCACAGCACGGTGCTCATCCAGTTCATTTCCCTTCGGTCAGATCGAAGGAGGATAACGACTGCGATAAAGCTATCCCTTCCAGAGGCTGCTCATGAAATCACCAGGGAAGGGGGCTCGGTGGAGATTTGTAATGTGCTGCTGTACACATTCCAGTTGGCTTTGAAACAAGTTAAACAAACTGGAGGATGATGTGATTAGGATTTCTACATCTCCTGGATGAGATTTTGCATTGCAAAGCCCAAAACTGGTCCCCAGAGCTTTCAGAAGAAAAACTTCCTCCACTGTCCAACTACCACCATGATTCTGAAGATAGACAGCAGCAGATTTCCAAGACCTGCAAAAATTAGCCAAGGATGAAGAGAGGGGCAAATTGTAGGTTAGGGGACAGAGGGATAAACAGCTCCTCTCCTGGGCAGACTGTAGAGCTGGGAACTCTGCAAAAGGTGCTGCGTGTCCAAGGAAGACATGGGGCTGAGGGGAGGTGGAGTTCTTTAGAAGATGGGCATCAGTTTTTCCCTGTTAATATTTACTCAGCCTTTGCAAAAAAAGGACACTGGCAGAATTAAAAAATCTTTCTTCAGGGGCCTGTGATAGGGAAGACAGGGAAACAGTTTCATGTGATGCACTGGTACCCTCTTTAAGTAAAATCAAAAGACTGAGGACCAGGGGACAGTTTAGGTCCCCTCATGAATGGTTAAGGTTTAAGATACTCTGAGATATAATCTGGACAATTTGTCATCCCTCCCCCTCCTCCCAAGAGGATAATTGATACTATAAAATGCAGGAGGCTCAGTGCACCCCTTTCCGATGTCAGGGGCCCATTTTAAGGTCAATGATTGAAATGCTCTGATGGTGTCAGCTGAGCTTTTGCATCTGTTGCTAGGATTTTGCTCACCAAGGACTTTTAAGGCGATGTATGTTCATTAGTTTACAAGCAGATGTAATTACCCATCCAAACTGTACCATGTTTCATTTGCTACTAACCTTCTGATTCACCTAGGTAGGTGGCAATGAGTGCATTTGCTAACTGGCGATTACCAAATTAGTTGCATGATAAACCTTTTTCAACATACCTTTTAGGAAAAAAATAAAATGAATAATGAGATGAACTTTTCTTTCAACATGCTACCATAATTTTTATTAATTTAACTTGTGCCAATTTATTAGGAGAGGGAGGGAAAGTGAGAGCTTGTATTCCTTTGTGCTCATATTGCAAAAGAGATGAACAACCGGGAAAATTTCTGAATGTAGTTATATTTTAAAATCCACATTAATTACAAATCCACTTACTCTTCGCAAAGGCAGGAGCTGCAGCCTGGTTGGGGGAGTGAAAAGGGGGGTCATGTATAAATTGTCTCCCAAGGACCCCACTGAAATTTCCATAACATTCACCATATGACACTGATGTGTGAAAATTGACATGAAGATTTGAAAATTGGGACCGAGGGAGACCAAGCATAAAATAACTTCAATTTTGCGTTCTCTCTGTCTCTCGGAGGAATAGTGCAGTGGACTGACCAACACAACACAAACAAGCGAAGGGGAGAGAAAAAAATATTCAGGGAGAAGGATAGGAGTTATTAAAGAGAAAACACACTCCTCACTCACAGAGAGAAAGGATGATCAATGGATTTAGTCACAGAGAAATTCAAGCAGAAAATTGCTGCTGTTTTTTATCTGAGAGGCAGAAAGTTTAACCAAACCAGAATTCTCTCTACTGACTCCAAGGCAAACAGTGCAGGAAACCGCTGTATTTTGAAATAGTAGGAGAACTGTGTTTGTGTGTGTGATGGTACAATTTTAAGATGCCAAACGAATTATTAGGTGTATTCCTCACCTCCAAAAGTCCTCAAGATGGAAGATTTTATTATAGCTATTTTCTTTCTGGGGAACCCCATACTCTATACCCCTTGCCCAGCAGAAAGACTTCCTTTCCTGCTGTCCCTTTTCCCATAGTCTAAAGTCCTACACAAGAGCAGCCGTAATTATGAGGAAGCTGTGGGCTTGCTGTTTATCATCTGTTGTGAATTTGGAAACCTCACCAAAATTAGAAAGCCAGCCTTTCTACTGTGAATGCCTATCAGACTGTGGACACATGGAGTCACTGGACTCAGCTGCTAAAACAGAAATCCTGCTCTTTCTGCAGTATGAGGGTCCATCCCATCAGTAAAATGGAATCAGCAGAACAAGTCAACCAAATTGAAATGTTTCAGGTCTGTCTTCTACAGTCTAAGTTATAAAGGGTTAACCATTTTGCTCTGAGCATACTGATAGTGGTGCCTCCTAGGAAGCAGCAAACATGTCTCACAGTAAATAAGGTTCCTAGGATACCAGCAAGAATGCTGCAGCAATTGTCTCATGCATGCAAAAGATCCAGTTGCCCAAGTGTCCGAGAAATCAGCTGGCTCACAATAAAAGACAATGGCTGAATCAGTGCAAAAGTAAACTGAAAATGTCTTCTGAGAAAGATGCCTTTAACCACTCTTTTTAAAACATTTTCTCCATTGCTGTTCTTTGGGATAATTTTGTGACGCCAAGTGTGGCTTCCTAGAACCAGGTTTTGGCATTCTGAAACCTCTTGCTGGCACTTGTCTGCATATAAAAAAATCAGCCCAGCCTGGGGACTGGCCTTTAGTCCTTCCAATAAATAGGTCACTATGGAAAGGCAAGAGGTACCAAAGCATCACTGAGCTGTGGAAATAACAGCGGAGTTTATCTCCTAGAGTACATCTGCTGTTCTGGAAATAGATGGCCATAATTTTCTTAGCTCTGGTTAGGTGCTAAGGAGATTACATCCTTGGATTATTGGTCAAAATGCCTAGCAGTGTTGAAAATTCACTTTAGCCTCTCAGCAGGACCATCCTAACCCTACTGTGCTGTGCTGCAGACAGACTGAGCACCCTTCCAATACACTCATGGTTTCTCCAAACCAAGAACTCTCGTAACCTTGGTCTGAAAATTCCACATCTCATCTGGTCTGCTCTGGGCAGACACTCAACACTCACCATCACCACTGGCATAGAACAACAGTCCTGTTGCTAGCATTGCTGTTTACTTTTCGGATCACAAGCTGTTTGCGGATCTCTGTCATCCCGAAGACATCTGCATGGCAATGGAAGTGCAAGTCCATAAATTTCTGCTTTGGAGGAAAGCCTGTGTGTATAGATAGAGATACGGATGAGATGTAGATACAAAAGATGGCATTAGCTTTAAAGTTAATTGTTCACTAGTTACTGTAAGTCCTAAATTCATTCTTAATCAGAGAGGATGCTCTGTACGGTCCTGCACACTCTACTGTCTCACCAGACTATTTTTTTCAGACTTGGTTACTTTATTTTATTTAGCTTTGTGGCACATAAAGTTCCTTGTGCTTGCTGATATGATGATCTACAAGACCAGTGTTCACATGCTATGGATCTCATTTATTACAAAGTGAGGTATATAATAATGAAAAATAGCTACAGCTATTTCTTCTCTCTCCAGGGTATCTCAGCACCCTTATGGATGACCGCACACATAGTCAGCACCATAGAAACAAATGGACGGAAATGGCAGTGCAGTGTTCAAAGCTTCTTTATACCTGCTGGAGGACTGAGTGCCTTTGGTCTGGAAGAATACTTGATCCATAGCTTCTGCTGAAGGTATATTACAGAGGCTACTGAAAAAAGATGTATTTATTTTCTTTTGAAACAGCATGCCTGGATGTGGAGCAGATGGGACTTGTAGGTACTGCGGAGCAAGCAGAAAGGAGAATTCTGTATTACAACAGTCTGTAGGAAGCATTTGTCAATAAACACCTTGAGGATTTTCAATAGCATCCAAAGGAAAATGCCCCATGATTCATAGACCAACACAAGAGCTGCCCATCATCGACTCTTAATGCTCTACTGAGCATGAAAACAACAGCATGAACACAATATGAAAAGGCCTTGCAGGTAATTTCACAGGGTAACAGGGAATGCCAGACTCACTCTAATTGCTGGCACTGGGGACAACTGAATTTGTTTAAATTAAATGCTAGGAACTTTAAGGCAGTTACTGTGTTTCACCAGCAGTGACTGATTTTGTAAATTTTGGATTTTATGACAAATTTGACACAGTAATATAAAAGTAGAAGACTTTTTATGTGCCTTTGTTTAGTTGCAAGTTGCACTCAAAATATGGTTTTGAACTTTTACAACTAGGAAAACTACATTAAAAAAAAGAAGCTTGAAATTCTTCCCATGATCACTTGATTCCAGCAGCTGAGGCTTTAAGGATTGTCATGAGACCCATGAGAAAATTACAAGAATTAGCAGCAACAGAACAATAATAATGATGATATTAATAAGATTTTAATATCACATAAACAGAAAATAAAATGCAAGGCCACAGTACCTAATGATTTCACAGCTTTCCTTTACCAGCCTGCTGCAACACACTGACTATAAGCTGGCGTTGTCCTGAAATACAGTTCTGTAATCTGCGTGTCACAGGAACTGTCTTTTATTTAAATACTTAAATCTGTCTGTACAGTTCCTGAAGATGGCAAGGTTGATGCCATTTCCTGTTTAATGAACTCACATTGTTAAGTTACTTCTAATTTAGTACATTGTAAGATCAGAATTTGGCCCAATATCTTCATTAGCACTTTCAAATCACTTGAGGAATCATTCTAAAAAATAATTTTGTAATGGAAGGATGTCTTCTGCCCTCAGTTTTGTTTTAATGTTTGTTTTTCAAATACTCTTTAATGTACTTGAATTTCTCACCTTTAGAACCCGCTTAGTTTATGTCTGGTCTTTATGGTCTTATTCCTCTAAAAGGCCTACTCATTTCAATAAAAAGGTGACTTTTAAAAGAATTTTTTTCTTTATTTATATATAATCACAGTACAGATTGCATCAAATGCTTTAGAACGTATGTATAAAACACTCCTGGCTGGTTTCATGCAGTTGGGAGATAGTCATTTCCCTGTGAAGTTTGAGATGAAATATTCAAATGAAAAGGGAAAAAAGAAGAGGATATCACCTACCTCAAAAAGGTCTTCAGAAACCTGCTGGGGAGAGGTCGAAGAGGAAAGATAGGAATGATATACCACCATTTTTTGAGAAAGGATGGAAGAATCACCTCGATTACTACCATGGAGAAGTGTTTACAAGGTTACTTTTAACTCCAGAGCAATAGTAGCAAATAGTTTGCAAGCTATCCGGAGGATTTTAACTAGAAAAGTGATATTCTTAGAAGCAAAAAAAAACCACTTTTAGGCCATCAGGTGCAACATAATTGGCACTCAGCCTCAGCCACAGAGGTTGGAACCACATCCAAGATTTCTCCAAGTTTGAGGCAGGGCATATACTAAAGTTGGAGATAGTTTAGTGAAAGCACATTTTGGTGGACTATATGGTCCTGTCAAAATGCAACACTTCATGAAACAGCTCCAGAAGAAAGAAGGAAGAATAAACTTTCCACAATTTTGAAATGTCTACTTTTAATATTTTGGGAATATAGTAGCTTAGTTTTTGAGCTCTGCAACAGTTTATATATATATATATAAAATTATGTATTTATATATGTATAATTTTGCCTATTATTGTAAAAGATGAAAAGCCAAAAATCAAAATAAAACACTGGCTGAAGGATGGCTAATCTTTAAATGTAAATATCTCAGGAGGGAAAACAGAGTAGCTTCAAATTATTTTCCCAAGTACTGGTCTGCAGCTGATTAATCAGACTGACTTTTGCATTTGGAAGCAGACATCTAGGGAAGAAAATGTCTGACTAATCTTAGGGTAGACACCACGGGTAAAATCAACAAAGTTTATAGATGAGATAAACCTTCTTGGTTTGTCGGAACCCCATTTTACAGACAGCCAAAGCATCTTAAGGACATTCTTGATATCTTAATACCTCAATCTTGTTCAGTGTCACTTCTGAATGAGACCATCGTTGGAGCAACAGTGAATTGCATAGCTCCATCAACCTTCTTTAATTTGCTTGGAGATTATGGGAAAACCTCTATAAATCAGTTTTACGACCTCATGAAAACCTTACAGTTGTATGGCATCACTTGCATGAATTATGAGATAGCCACAAAAAGGACCAAAGATGTCAAGGACGCCAAAGTGAAGCTTTATGTACCTGGGGACATGGCATTGCATTTCTCAAATCTACAGTTGGCCGAAAGACCAAAGACAGACATGGAATCTAAACTTCTCTCTATCTCCTAAGTGTGGGGTGGTAATTTGAAAAGGCTGGGAAGCATTGTTAAAATATGCTTCAAAAGGGTCATTAGTCTGAAGATGTAGCAATTTACTTCTTTTTTAGCGTTTTAGAATAAATAGAATGTATGCAGAAAAAAACCCACATAGTTCATGAAAAAAAAGAACGCAGCCCAAATGCTCCTATATATATATTTTTTTTTAAGCCAACAATCGCTTCCGGAAATTTACATAGTCTCTTTTTCTAGGAGATTTCATAAAGCTGCAGTGGCAGCCACATATTTTGTATTTCACAAAATAGACCTTAGTTGCTGCTTCCTGGAATTCCTTTTGCTTTAACATTACCTCTTAGTGTTTTGCTTGTATTTATGTGTTCAAACCAAAATTCCTAATCCAAGCATCACTGAGCTTTATGGCTGCTCATGATAGTGTAAACCTAAAGCAAAGTCTGAAATTTGCAAATTCAAATCATGTTGTTAGAAACAAACATTTAGAGGTCAAGTTCATTGGTGAGTTAGAGCTGGAGATGGACATATGTATATTGACTATTCTCTTAGGATATGCAGTTTCATCAGCATTGAAACGCTTCATAACATCAAATAGATTTTGCCGAAAACTGAAAGAAAGATTCTGACTATGTTAGAGAATCCAGACCAGCTTTTGGGAGGGACACAACAATATTTTGCTTCATATTTTAATTTTCTACCTACAAAAAATTTAAACATAAGCAAAATATTCTGTTTTTTTTTTCTTTTCTTGACACCAACTGAATCTTATGCTATTCCCTGGCAAGAATACTGAATGTTCCCATTGTCATTCCCATTCAGAATGGAGCCAGACTCCCAAATCTCAACCCTCTGCACCGAATAAAATGCTTATCCTCTACCAATGCAATAACACTCAGCTTGCACAGCCTAAACACAGTCCCATGGCAAGCTCCCAGAGCAGAGGATAAGGAGGGTTCCCCGCTCAGGCCGAATGAGCCTTGTCCACAGAGGGGGATGTTAGCCATGTCGTGCTGGCTGTGCTGCAGAAAACTGTCCTGCTGGTGAGGTCAGGCTGGATTTGCCCTCTCCTTGGGGGATTTCTGCCTTCCCTCTTTCCTCCCCCTGGTTCAGCTCTCCCTGGGACCCTTGTTAGAGTTGAGCAGAGTTTTCACCTAGGAGAGAAGCAGCCTAGCATATAGGGAACCTGGATCCAGCATTGCAATTTAAACCAACCCACTTTCTACTTTACCTGGTCTCAGCGTCTCTATCTGGAACAGAGAACTGCGATGTGCTTTCTGCCCGTCTCCATCGTCGAGGTCTGCTCAGCTTGCTGTTTTTACTAATCCTTGCTCAGGCCTTGCTGTTCGAGCCAATCCTCTGATTTGATTTTTTTTTTTTTTTTTGGGGGGCCATTATTCCAGGTGGTTACCATCCCATTTCACTTACCCCAGAGTGTCACCAGGCTGCTGCCAAAAGCTCTTCTCTTTTCTCTGCTATTGTGGTCACTCCTTTTCTTTTTTAACTTTTAATCTCAGCCCTAGGTGAAGTGTACTGAACAGTCATGATGAAGCTTTCAGGGTGTTAGAAAGTAAACTGCTGGAAGAGGTCAGCAAGAGCAGAAACCAATAAAGCGCAAGAAGGAAGTCTGATACGGACATACAAAGCAATTGGTAATGATGTGAAATCGTTGGGTCAAACAAAGGCTGTGCACAAATGAAAAGATTCACCTCCAAACATCTGAAAAGTTTACCTAACCTGCTTTTCCTTGACAGGAGCTGGTCTGTTGCTATGAACCACTGCTAACAGCTTTACACCCTGCTTTCATTTGCACATCTCCAGATACACACGAGCATCTGGCCATCAGCAGGAGGACAGATTTTTTTTCTCAGAAGAAACTCCTTAAATCTCATAAGTCTACTGCTTCCTTTTCTCTTCCATTTCTGCTTATTACCTGGAAGGTGTGATTTAAGACCAGGTTTCTGATATCCTCTCTTAGCRCCAATAAAGTCATTGAATTCAAAGGGATGGCCACTGATGTATGGGATTGTTCAGTATAAAGGTGGCCTCATCAAGTTCCTATTTATTCGGACAGCAATCCATTAGGGAAGGCAAAATTCCTGATCTGCCAGCCAGGGGAGGCTGGTTTACAAAGGAAGATGCTTTTTTCGATGGATTTCACTTCTACGTCCCCAAAACTTAATCTAGGAAAAGAAAAAAAGAAAAAAAATAACTACCAGTTTAGATGATCCCAATTCCATGCTTAGCGGAGATCATTAAGGTTGTTTAAATAGATGTTGAAAACCAATAGCAACAGTGAAACATTTCAATGGCCACAGATCATGGGCCACTGTCCGCTCTCCTTTCCTCCCTTTCTGAGGTGCAGCAATGTATGAATGGATGCATTTGCATTCCTTTGGCCCTCCTCTAGCCCTGCTCTTGGTGCTCCTGCTGCCCCAGTGCCACCACCGACCTCCTTTCAGGAAGTGCTCTGATGCTCCCACGATGGCTGTGGTAGAATAACCTGAAGGGAACAAAATTTCTAGCAACTTGCTCAGATGGCCAATTCGGCATGACTTTTCCCTTCTCTGGGAAGGCAGCCAGCATGCCAGCTGCTGCCTGTGCCATCCTTTGGTGGACCTGGAAGGCACTTTCCTAGACCTCTGCGAGGGCAGCCTTTATTAAAAGGAGAATTACAATATTAATAGGAAAATTATTTTTTTGTTAATGACAAAGAACTCCATCTCTTCATACTTGGAAGCAGTTATATATCCAGCTATGCCAATCTCAATATTATCTCAGATGGGTACTTGTTCCCTGGAGGCCCTTAGGGGAACGACCTTCTGTCCCTCTACCTTTGATAAAGCACTGCCTGCATGCATATAAATCAATTAACATCATCAGCTTATGCAAATTTTGAATTTAGATGGCATGTGGGTAATAAACAGAGGTGTTTATGCCTGTCTATAACAGAAAACACAATGACAAGCTTTGCCCCCTCCCGCCGTACGCACACGAATATCCCCACGCACAGTGCACACACACGCGTTGGGATCCGGCAACCCGCTGCCCTGCAAGAAGGGCACTCTGTTTTCTGTGGGGATTTGGGGAAGCAGAGCAGCCAAAATAACACCGTGCAACATATAAACATTCCTTGTCAGCCATTTGCTCTCTGTTTGCTGCTGTGTCATTCACAGTCATGGTTTTGTTCTTGTGCTGGTGTTGGTTTCTTTCATTTTAGTTTATTTCAGACACTTTGTGGGTCATGGAGTTACCAGGCTGGCATGGAAAAGACATTGAGAGTGGAAAGGATTACCTGATTCATCAAGGTACAAATGCTCCGTACGTGGCCAAGGCATAGCAAGTAGGAGCTCAAGAAGCTTTTAGGTCCTGCAGATTCATCAGCAGAAGCTCCATGTGTTTATTCCTGAAGAACTTCCCACTTGCCCATGCTCCATGTGTGCCTGGGCATGAGCTGGGCAACATGTTGTATCTAAGGGTGATATTCAGAGAGCAAAAGACTTTAGTATAAGACATGCTTTAGTGTAAGAAATGCTTTAGCTTTAGCATAGGACATGCAGAATCATCTGTTGTCTGTCATTGACGTAGCTTTATGATAAACATATTCATGAACTAGCGATAATTTTTATCTCTGATTAAAGCTGTGAGCAGGCACAACTCTTTCCCAATTGACAGCTCTGGGCAAGGAATAGATATGGCAGAATTGTCTAAAATACAAGTCAAGTTAATTTCCTTGGATCCTGCATTTCTCATCAACACGGGCATTTTCTGACGATCTGATTTACTTACCAGCAGTGCCCAGCCTTCTATGCCAAGGCAAAGAAAAACAGAGGACATATGCTGAAAAATTTGTTGCATGGTCCCCTAATCAAGTGCTGGCTCCATCCTGTATCCTGTTATAAATTGTAATCTACATTGTGTCTACTGTACACATGTCATTATTCTTTCCTCTGATATCGCAGGCAACTCTGCCTGATTGCATTTAAATACTTTTTTTTAAGTCATTACTGGTCCTCCTCTTATTTATATGTTGCTTGGCTTGGCGCTTGGCTTATCTCCTTTTCTTATTAGCAGAGGRACCCAAGGTTACTTTTATTCTTCATATCCGAGGAGCCAATTAACTTCCAGCCTCCCCCAATGCCATCCCAATAAATAGAGGCTGCTTTAGCCATATTTCCTTCCACGGGGAGACCAGGATGTTCAGCCAATTCTGAATCCAATGTTAGCGCTACTTCATGGTTGAGATATTCAGAGGATGGTCTCAGCTGAGGCATTGACTGCTCGCCTGATTACTACGTGCACTGCTTTCCTTGTCACACTGCTGTTTTACTTGGAGTATCCATGTAGCCCCTTCGGTGCCAGCCCAAAGGGAACCCACTTCTGAGCAAGATTAGAGTGAGAAAATCTCTTGCGGGGGGGGGAAGAGGGGGGACTGAAGGGTTTTTTAAGTTTTGGTTTTGATGATAGCCTGTGCTCTTCTTTTTTTTCTTCCTGTAGCCTCCCTACTTCCCAAGTCTGCAAAATAACCTTAAAATTATTCATCTTCCATTTGAAACTGCTGCAGACTAGATTGTACCGGCACAATCTGTAGCAAGGAATTAAAACACCGTAGCAGCTTTCATGGGAACAGCTGTCCTAAAAAAAAGGGAGCAAGGTACAGGCCAAGGCACAGCCCCTTCATAAATAATGYGGCTCCAGCCCCCTTAAACATCCCCGGCAAGTCTCACCAGGAGTTATGGGGAGCTGCTATATTCAGCCCAGACTGTGCAGCTCTGCAGCATAAAGCTTCATCTCTGCCCGGGGGCAGGGGAGCAGTGCCAGCGTTGGGCATTCGYGGGCAGGCAGTCGCCCGGGGCAGCAAAGCGATGGGGCAACAGCATTTACAGCGGTCTCTGCCTTCACGCTTGGCTGCGCTCCACGCCTCTTCCCGCTTGTGCTAATCCTCGTGCATCCTGGAGCACGGGGGAAGGTGAGAYGGTGCAGGTGGCCGTGCTCCACCGGACGGGGAGAGTTATGTGACTGAAAGTTGGCCGAGTTCTCCCGCTGCTTTATGTTGCCCCAGCTGGTAGCACTACATCATCCCGTGGGAGCGGGCAGGTGCCTCGGCGCCGGCGGAGCCAGGATCAAGCACGAGGCAAGGTCAGGGATGCAAGCAGCAGGCATGGGGGTTGCGTTGCTGGCACCAGGGAGCCGGCACCATTTCARGTCCTTGAGTTGCTCGGGGAGGATGCTGTGCGTGTGGAGCTACCGCCGTGAAATTGGGCTTTCCTCCCCTCATGAGTGGCATAGAAAATGAGCCATCCTTCAGGCAGCGAAGTGCAATTTTCCTTAAACTGCTGAGTAGGATCACGCTGAACTGGAAGGCAAGGAACTTCAAGATGGGTGGCAAAGGCAAACACATAACRAAGGCTAGAGTTTCAAATCTTGCCAGCCAATGGCAAAAACTGCCCCGTCTATTTGTGAGTCTAATAGGCGTGTGACACACACGTGGTGGAAGTAGTTGAGCCTTCCCATCTGGCACTTCTGATTAATCAAGAGCCTGTAAAGCGACAGAAACCTCCGAAAATATCCATCGACAAGAGCTCAGAGAGGGAGAGAAAGTAAGATAACTCCAACTGTGTCTGCAGAGACTGCTTAATCCTAACAGGTGGTGATGAACATCGGGTGATTTAGAGCGCAGAGGGGAATAGGAATCTGAAAGATCAAATATCATTCCAAAACACAGCCACACTTTGGAATCTGAACATTTGGGCTCCAAGTTTTCCAGGATGGAGCTGAACATGAACACAAGGAGAGAAAATGGAGAAATCAGCTCCAGCTCAGCACTTCTCTTCACATAGTGTTCATTGTTAAACGGTTAAAAAAGAAATGACTAGCTCACCCTACATGCCAACCTCCTCCAAAAAGGAGAAGAACACGAAGCAAAGTCCGGTTTTGTTCAGGTCCTAGACCAGTATTCAAAACCTCTTTCTCTCTATTGATAGCACCTTGCATCCCTTACATATTAAGTTTCAATGAGACCCATACCCTGTATGAATGTTGATTGGAAGGATCAAGACTGGCAGAATTAAGATCTACAAGTGATTTATGAACGCAATTCAGTGGCTCTTGTCAATATGTTTTACAAACAGCACAGTTTGCTCAATTGCTCTAGGCATCATTTCTGCAAAGCTACATGCAGGTCTCAGGTGCTCTGCACTCAGCAAGGCTCTGCAAGACACCAAGGAAGTGAAGGAGAAAGGCTGGAGTAAATGAAGCAGAAGCTCTGGAGGAGAGAAAAATTTTCTCCCCAAAACTGGAGGATTGAAGTTCAGCAATGGAAGAAGCTCACGAGCTTGGCAAAATCTCATCAGTCAGGCTGTGGGTTTTGCCACAGGAAAGTATTTCAGGACTCTTTTACTGCTCTCCCCAATTTTCCCAGCATCTAACAGCCTTCTGTTCTTCTCCTCAAGCAGAGAACTAACTTGGAAATAGTTTACCCATCTCACAGTCAATATTAAGCAGTAATACAGCCTCTCCCATCAAACCCAAGGTAAATGTGCTCTGAATGTGGGCTGGCAAATACTGGGTGGGGAGATTGCAGAGAGTGGAGAAGGATTCGTTTGCTTTTTCTATTGTGTCAGAATGGACCCTTTGAAAAGAGGACGGTGCAGCTTTAATAATAAAAAAAAAAATGAAAGAAGGAAAGGAAGAAAAAAAGAAAGAAAGGTGCCTCAGTTGTCTCGGCAGCTGATCAACAAAGGAGCAGTCGTGAGCTGTAACCTCTTGGAGCTGCAGTCTGGAACATGACACATGTCAGGCTATGATAAATGGTGCGGAGTGTGTGCAATTTCAAGCGCAATGCCCTTGAGATGCTCAGGACCCCGATCGCAAATGTTATTGTTAAATTAAACCTTAAAGGAAGGATTGGAAAGGGGAGGGGTGGGTTTTGGGTGTGTGTGCGTGCGTGTGTGTGTGTATGCGCGTGCGTCGGGGTGTCTGTGTGTGTGTGTGTGTATTTATTTATATATATAAATGTATATATGAAATACACAGAAGAGAAGGGAAAAAATGGCAAGGTGAAGAGAGAAAAACTTTGTATTTCTTTTAATTGAATTGTGCATCTTCTAGGTCTGGCTGAGCTCTGGGAGAACTTCAGGCAGGATTTTCTCTCCTACGGGCATTTTATTACCTTTGCTCCATCACAATTTGATAGCTAGAGATCAGCTAAAGTAGGCAGATGAGAGACTGGAAAATAAATAAATAAATAAATAAATAAATACATCCCACAGATGTGCAGTTCCTCTAGCTGAAGCGTTCTGCATCGAGGTCCCTTTTAATCCAAATGAGTGAAGTTTCAGAGAGTTTTGAGCCCCAATTCTGCGATCTGTGTGTCTCTGAGGGCTGGTTCGTTAGTGAGTTTGTTTGAGGGTGTGCATTTGTTTTTTTCTGAGACAAATACGCTTAAATGCTGCTCTGAGAAAGAGGCGGTGTTCACAGCTGTAACGCACCTCGGGGAGCTCGGGGACAGGACGTCGCGAGTCCTCCGGGCAGATTTCATCCCAGGCCTGCAGGAACAGCACAGAGGTGTGGAGCACACGGTTTCTATGGTGCCAGTGTCCTACTTTTTCTGTGGCTTAAGTGCTGGAGCTGAGGACAGAGGCAGTAGAGACATGTTTTAAGCCAGCAATTGGAATAATATCTGTGGTCAAGGGGTATAGAGTAGAGAAGGAAATAAAACGAAAGGAAAAAAACCCCATCCTTATACCCTGAATAATCTTTTCCCAGAAGAGGCAGTARGGAGAGCTCAGCAAGCCTTATACAGGCATACCTCATTTTATTGCACTTTGCTTTATTGCACTTCGCAGATATTGCACTTTTYACAAATTGAAGGTTCGTGGCAACCTTGCGTCGAGCAAGTCTATCGGCGCCATTTTTCCAACAGCATGTGCTCACTTCGTGTCTCTGTGTCACATTTTGTACATTGTTTTTTTAGACATAATGCTATTGCACAATTAACAGACTACAGTATAGTGTCAACATAACTTTTATATGCACTGGGAAACCAAAAAATTCRTGTGACTTGCTTTATTGCGATATTCGCTTTATGGCGGTGGTCTGGAACTGAACCTGCAATATCTCCGAGGTATGCCTGTACCCTGCCCTAAAATTCTTGGCTTTTGCTTCAGGCCAGTGGGGCCACAGCCGTAGGGGAGAGTCCAGGGACTCAGTCTCTTTGAGCTCATCCCTGCAGCTTCCAGGTTCCTCCTTGCTTCCTCTGAAGAGCCAAGAGCCACTGATGGGACACGGTGGCCCTGCCCCTGGGTCCTGCCTGCATGCTGAGGAAGTCTCACGGCACACTGGGCCCTTAACCTGTTCCTCTCTTTCCCTTCCTTCTGTTGGCCATTTTATGTCTTCTGTGTTGCACATCTGCAGAAGAGTCTCCACTTTCAACTGAGCCAGATTGCTCAAAAATTCCTTCTTTGCCTTCTCCCTTTCCATATCCTCCCCTCCTGCACCATTTCCATGCTAAGTTTAATTAGTGTAGGCAACGCAGGAAACACGGAGGAGAATGGAAGCGTGCAAACGAGGGTGAAGAACATTGGAGGGGATGAAGTGTGGGGTGGGGGCAGCTGGAAAGTATTCAAGGGGAAATGCTTGCATGACTAGCATAACCAAAGGGAAGAAAGAAGCAAATGAGTAATATAAACCTCCACTAGAAAAGGAGATGGGAAAAGCCTTTAAATCGCAATAAAAAGAAAACTCAAACAAACAGTAAAAGGTAACAAAGGACAATTCTAGAAATGACTCATTAAGTAAGATGTATCGTTTGCTCTAATTTATACCAGATACAAGATCAACCCATCGGCCAGGAACAGTTAGCATAACAGACTTCCATGACCTATTTAAAACACACAGAACAAGGAAAATAGGTAGCACAGACCTGGCCCCACCAGCTGTATTGTTATTCCTGGTTGCCTCCACCGTAACTCATCGTCCGTTAGAGCCTTGAGAGTGACACGACAGCGCTGTAACTGAGGCTAAGATTTGTGAAATACAACAAATGCAAAAAATACATTAGATACCAAAGTACTAAGTACTATTATTTTTAGAAGGCATCTTACGAACATCCTAYGGCTTGTTTTGTACTTTTTGGCTACCGTTGCCTAGCGTCCAGGAAAAGTCAAGTCCTTTTTCAGTCCTTTGGAACATTTTCCCCATGTTTCTTGTTATTAAAGAAAATAAACATTAGACAAAAGCGGACTTTATTGTAACTATAAATAATTCAATGCAGATGGATTCATGGAAAAAACAGCAGGCAGATTTTCAGAGAGAAAGAAAGAAAGGAATGCTCTAAGGTTAGATGGTGAGGAAAATAGGGTGAGGAGGAAAGAAACTGCAAGATGTATTGAGAAGAATAGATAGAAACAAGAAGGTAACTGAAAAAACAAATGAAGATGTAAATGAAAATAAAGTTCTTAGTAATAAGCACGGTGTTTCCTGGCACTGAGGAAAAGTAGACATTGCCTATCTTTCTTGAGATGCTACCAGAGGGATGCATTTGATAAAATCCCAGACTGATGTGTTATGTCTCCTAAATTCCTCCTTTTAGGACAACTGGCAGTTTCAGATGAAGCTAAGAGGATTATTTAACAACAGGTCCCATCATCTAATAATTACCTTATATCACAAACCAGACTCAAGCATGCAGCCAAGCTTCTCTGTAAGTACAGCTCCACAGCACACAGGAGGGCGTCACTCAGGGATAACTTTCACAGAATCGTGTTGGCTCCTGGTTTTCTGAATCCTATGTGGTTTGCATGGATGGATGATATGCTATCAGCTGCCTGGGAAATAAGCTCTGCCATTTGATAAAACTTGCCGATACACATTGCTCTGCCTCGTCCTAGAAAAATGCCCTTTATGTTGCCACCTCTTGACCCAATGCGCATTGGCTAAAACCTTTTTTCTCTCTGAACTGCTTTCTGTCCTGATGGAACCCTTTAAAACAGAAGTGAAAAAACAGTGAAGTGTGGTTTAACGGGGAGTCTGGAAATCCAAAGTTTGTTCTCAGCCCTGGTATCAGCTCACTACGTGACAAATCTTGTTGCAATAGACCAAGGGTGGGAATCTAAGAACAACTCAGCAGTGTTTCTGACTGCTCTGAGACCCCCAAATGGAAGGTAATGCCAAAGTACAAGGCATCTGGCCCTAACTCTCCATTCGCATAATTTTACTGCATAAGAATAACCCAACTGACTTCACTGGGGTTCTAGACGTACAAACYAGGAATAATCTACTTGAGATTCAGATTCAGTCTCCCATTTTAGCAGCTGAATTAGGGCCTATACACTTGGAATAAATAACTTTTTCATTATTTGAACTGCAGCCTTGGAGGGGGGGGACTGGTTTTAGTTCTTATGATTTCAAAGATCTGGGCATTGTGTCCAGCAAAAGAGCTCGTATAGCATGCTATGAGTTCCAAATGGCATGTTTGTAATCAAAAGACATTTTCAAACCACCCTAAAGATCTAAAAAGATCTGGAGAGAAACCTAATCTGGAGAAGAAAAAACTGGCAATATGAGTATATGGGTATTTTATGGGTCTCAGCCTGAATTTGAAGAAACAAGGAAGTTCACTAGGCGTCACATTTTCTATCAATATGAGAGTGAAGATGAAAGATTTTTAAGGAACAACAACAACAACAAAAAAAAACCCCAACCCCATATTCTTGTTCTCTCATCCCCATTACCTGTCCCCCCACTTACAACTCCCAGGGTTGTTCCCAGAACTTCTGACCCCATTTGTTTTCTCTCCACTGCTTATCCACCTGAAGCAACACTAATACAGGGCCACTGCAAGTTGTGAGGAACATAAATGTGCTCTCAAATTCTAAGAACCCGGAAAAGTAAACTGATGTCAGGGAAAAACGAACATTGAAGAAAAACCTGTCCTGTGGTTTTGAGGAACTGGTGAAGAAATGAGTGGTGGGAAAGAAGAAGAGCTGGAGCAGCTTTGCTTGATTGCAAACAACAGTTTCAAAGCAACTAATTTGACTGATGTTGCACAAGAAAAGTGCGATATTTCTTTGATGTATTGGTTCTGCAGGCCTGAGTAGAGTAAAAGCCACTTAGAAACTTAACTGGAATCACTGAAGCCAGAACAAAACTAAACATATAGTTTATGTTTTATGTTTTACATGGAGTACYTTCACGCACCACATAAGGAGTGAAAGACCTGTTCATGCAGAGACACTATCTGGAGTAGGACTGAGGTTTGTGATATGTTTTGGCTCCTRTTTCCACAGATAACTGAATGGCAATGGATACCGAAATGGAAGGCAGAGGAGCTGTAAAAAAGTTCTGTGAAGACAGCTGAACCTGTCTCCCCTTTCCAAGATTGCTCTTGGAAAAGGTGCCGCAAGTTAGCTATCTTCTGYGAACACAAGGCATCAGGAGACAGAGACAGGAAGGTTTCCAGGGAAGAGAACCACCCACCCTGAGGTGGGAAAAAGGCTTGCCTCAGGCCTGTAAACATTTGAGAAACAAAAGTAGAAGCAGGGGGAGAAATCATCTTCTTGTCATTCTCCTGCTTTGCCGCACGCTGGGGGAATAGCACATTGTTCTCCAGCAGAACAATGCACGGTTCCCACCACGTGCAATTATCCCTCAGTGGGAAAAGAATGTGAGCCTCACTTTGCTTTATTATCAACTCTGTGCAGTGTGGAGATAACTACACAGACTGGTTGGTCCCTGAAAAGCAAAGATGAATTTTGATCAAAATTGGATTACAGAGCATTTCATTTCTACTTAAGAGTGGTTCTGAACTGATTTCCCATTTACTCAATATACAAAAAATTAACAAAATAAAAACTGTCAAGAACTGAATAATGGTGCTGAAAAGAAAAATAAAGTCCCCCAAATTCCCGAAAAATAATTGGACTGAAACAGCTCCAAGTCAGATTAGCTTTAAATCTTCTTAAGAATGATGAAGGCTCTTGCAACCAAAGGCAAGTTATTTCATTAGGCTGATTCTTCATATTTAATTCCCAGTCTGCCAACTTAATGCAATATTTTTTGGTTATCAGGGACAGTTTTTTCTTGTTATATATTAATGACATTGCATTTGGTTTAAAAGTAGAAGTCCACAATCAAGGCAATCACAGAATATTAAGTGCTCAGTCAAGTCCCAATCAAACTGCGTTCAAATGGGTTAAAGGGAGACAGTCAGAGCTGCCAATTCTGAAATACCACCCAGTCCTTCAGCCCATCCTGTGGCCAAAGGAATAGTACTCTTTTGACTTTAACAGATTCTGCGATGGAAAGTATTTCTATCCTAAACAAAATTGGCCTGTAAGCTGGGTAAACTATTCAGAGCAAACAGTGGCAAATTTAGCCCTTTCTCCTGTTTGTAAATCGTCCATGTATGGACTTCAGTTTTTTTAATGCCTTTGCATGCATTTGTTTGACGAATACTATATTTAGAAAGATTTCAGGAAACTGGTGGCATTGATTTTTCTTGTACTATCCTCAATAGATTCTTTGTGGTGTAAGACTGGTCCTCTAGATTACGATGCAATTTACCCATAAAGCAGATMTGCTAAAATATCTGTGTAAAATATACTAAATCAGATTCTTATGAATTTTAAAGCCRAAGTCTGAAGCTCTTCCTCAATCTGTTTACCAAATCTGTGTGGCTGTTCCCAGATAAAATTGTTTTGCCCATAAGCAAGAAGATCAAACTTATGAGCCATCATAATCCTACTTGCACTTGTAAATAATAGCTGATTCAGCTGTAAATGGAAAGCAGCTTTTGCTGCCACGGTATTARCATTTCCAAAAGTTTTCTACTAATGTCAGCCTTCTAGCCTTCCAAATAGTTCAGCATGCCAGGCTTTAGGTCSTGAGCTGAGCTAAGTGTTTTCCCCATGCATATAGAGATGCACCAGMAATATCCCCTTTATTTCAAAATGTTTGTTTTGTATGTATGTGTGTTTTTGAGGGAATCTTACTTAAAATAAGACTATAATACCTAAAGGAGGAAAATCTACATCTATGCCAAACATTGGAGGAGTCCGATATGTTAAGGTCAGATGCAGAGGCAAATTCCATACAAAGGTTTGAGGGCAACCGACTGGCTCAGCTTGATGGGACAGAAACCTTTGACCACATTGACTACCCTGAACCTAATTTATTCACAAATCACAGCTCAGAGGCTTCCAGTTTTCACCTCTGCATGGAGCAGGTAATGCACATCTGGTTTAGGGATCAACGGGAGACCCCATCTCCCATTAGCCTAAGCACCCGTTTATACCTACGTCAGATTACTCCCCTTTCTGGCAGTGCAGAAAGGGCAGAGCCAGGCGTCTACACATCTCCCAGTGCTACATCAAAGAGAGAGGACAGAAGGCTATGCTGTATCCCATAGCCCAATCCCATGCAGGTGACTATAGGATGACCATACATTCATTATACCCTGGGTGGACGTTCAGGAGAGAGAAAAGTTGTTTCATGATCATGAAGAAAATATTTATTACCTGTGAGAGATCTGATTCTTGAGTAAGTGTCAGGTAAAGGAGAGCATTACATGGATCATGTTGACTCCTCTGGTCTTGATGTTTGCTTGTATTTCTCCCCAGGAAGAAAACTTTTCTTGCTGACGTACCAATCTCTTGAAAAAAAGAAAAAAAATTCCCCTTCTGCCGACATTCCCTTCTGAGTCTGGGAACCTCTATTGTCTTTTCTCTGGTAATAAATGATAATAATTAAAGGCAAATACACAATAATTAGTCACACTAGGTTTATCCATCTGGCATACCTGTATCTCATCACTGTGTCTTTGAAACAGATGACAAGCACCATATTGCACAACATCCTGCTAATGGGTCTAAGCAGGGAAAAGAAGGTAAAAGGGTTACCACAGAAAAAAGAGGAAAAGGAAGAAAAAGAAAAAAAAGGTCAGCGACAGGGAACAAGAACATTATACAGCATTAAAAAAGTAGTGGTGGCTGACTGTCAAGTTATAAACCACTTGCTGGCAGAGGTGCTTTAAAGCAAGGGCTAAGAASACATGGAAACATATAGCACCCACCTTAAACTACCTTCTGCTTAAAATACCTGCACCTGTCATATCTGGTGTTCAAATGAGGATCATTTCCTGGAARATTTTAGCTGGGTATGCAGACGTATGGGGAAAGTGAGCTATTTTAAGACCTTTGCCTGGCTACCTGGATGTTTGGATTTCATTCAGGGGATAACATGTTGTGGACCAAGTAACCAGACTTTTGGGTCTCTCTTCCCTGTAAGTTGACTGACACGCGTCAGGAGTCTCTCCATCCCTATCAGGRCTGCCTGAGAGAAGGCAGAGCAAAATTAATACAGCAAAGAATTTTTCAATAAATATTTACTCTTTTTAAAAATCATCATACAAGTCTGGCATTTGATTTCTGGGAACTTGTGAGAGACAGAGACTTACTTGTATAAATAATCACACAGAGCCAATTTCAGTCACATGTATTCAGATTTCGATTAAACCTCTACAAGTACTTCAACTGTCTTTCAAACAGGGAACAGAAACTYGCATGCACTAAGAGCTGATTTTCTGGTTGTAATGATTTTCTGGATGTAATGCAGTCATGTCCAAGACAACAGTCATGGAGCAGGGCCCAGCTATGTTACCTAGCTGCACAAAAACAAAAAAAGCAAACAAAGGCGGTGCCTGACCCAAATCCGCCACAGTCTAGATATAAGACAAACATCAAGTGATTTTGTGCTTCCGTAGATCTAACATATCTGTTTGAATCTTGCATAGCTGAAAGCTATCGGTTGTCAGCCTCTAAAGCTATACAAGGTTGCAAAAGAAAAACATCATCTATAATAAATTATGAGGCAAAAATCAGACCTTTGGTAATTTACACCCCCTACACATCCTGCCTTCAAGGCAAATGCATGCTTCAGAAACATCAAGCTGATTATCAAACTGCTCTGTTACTTGCACTCTGGGAAGATTCATATCTGCCTAGGGTTTAGGGAACTTCTTCTCTGTGCCTTTGCAATGAAGGCACCCATTCTTGTAGGTGGTGTTGAGGCCAGTGTAGTCACAAGCTCTAGTATGGATGATGGCGACTCCTGGCAGCTGAAATATGTCCTTTGTTGGACATCCAGGTCTCAGGAGGAGAATGATATAATGAACGTGTCCAACCTTACCTGTGTTCAGGCAATGCCTCCAGGACTCTGTAGAAACATTATTGACAAATACCATTGGTCTGTTCACATGCATTGCCTTTGATGYGTTAAGAACTCTGACCAGATGGGGAGATAGTGAAAACAATGGAAAATATATTCTGAGCTAAGAGAAATTTTATAGGTGATGCTTTCCTTGTATCTCTTACTGATCTCTACGCCTGACCATGTTGACATGAAGAATACATCATGAACTTTGCTGGAAGAACAGCTTTTTCCTTATAAATCTAGAGATTATCTTGCCAAAAGTACACTAGCCCAGAAGCAACTGTATTTCAGTGGTGACTAACTAGCCCCATCATACRTGATATACTATGATGTTCTTGCTTTAGTCTGCAAATGAATTGTGTCCCCCTCAGTCTAGTAAGCTTCATGAAACTCTGGGAGAGTGAATTTATATAAAAACAGAGCAAAAGARTGGAGTTCTTATTAATTCTTTCTAGATAAATTAGCTGGGAACAGCTTTTCAAAATACTTCCTGTACATATTTTCTATACAAAGAGACCTTCTCTTGTTTGTTTCTTTCTTCCTCTGGACAGTCCCTAGTGATGATTTTCACAGCTCTTATGGAAGCAGCTCATTGTTCTGTTGAGACTTAATTAAAGTGCACTTCCATGTGAAATTAGGCTATTGTATTTATTTAATCTTTATGGTAATTGCTGTACAAGGGCTGTGACTGTCTACATCCTACTCTACACACCCGTGTCTCTTCTTACCCCACCCCAGTATCACCACTCCCYGACGGAAATGGCTAGTCATTCTGCCCTGGTCAAACTCCTCATCTACTCAAGTGATGCATTTGAACTTTAACCTACGGACAGCAATATTTGCTTGCCATGCCAGCATCTTTCATGGATGAAAGGTATGCTGAAGAAGCTCTGGAGAGAGGGAGATACACATTGCTTGTGGTTTTCTTCTTCCAAACATCAGGTGATGCCATATTGAATACTTACAGAGCTCTCTTGGTGTTCTGCAATTTCTGTGCTAGTACCTAAGTCTATCCTGGGCCAATATTCTTCTTGAGATTGAACACTATTACCACAGGACTTTTTTTCATAAAAATAAAACATTTTAAAATTTATGAGCTCCATCCATGCCACCTGTAGTGTTAAAGGTATAATTTCAATGAGAGCACAATTGCTGGGTATCGTTTTATGTCCAAACATTATCTAAGGAAAGTGTTTTCAAAACAAAGCTTCAACCCTTAAATTTTTTGGGAGGTGGTGGCAGAGAGGTTGCAATTTATGTTCAGTGAGCAGTTGTACAGAGGGCTGAGTCTGTTTTTCAAAGAACTGTTAGTAAATTGAAAACAACATCAGGTTTCATTGACTCCACTGTGCCTGGAAATGGCTAAGTAGACTTGCAGTGAGGAATAAAAAATCAAATAAATGTAATTAAAGCATCCAAATGGTCTGATGCCAATATGATTGGCATTTATTATTTTGTCCACAAAGAATGAGCTACTGACAGGAGGTTTTTCTAAGCTGAACCAGCAGACAAGAGATCAGCCTGTCTCCATGACCATACCTAAAGTTCAAAACCGGCTCAGAAGAGCCCCGTCACACTGCAGGAGGAAGAAAGCTGAAGTTTCTGGCCCATCACTGTAAGGCTGAATTTGAGTTTTCTGTCGTAGTCTAACATCTTGTTTAAATTAATGTTGCTGCAATCCTCTGACATAGGGTGGACTCATATTTAACCTCATTTTTGAAATTGGTTGATTAAAACACAAAGAAATCCAGTGGTCCATAAATCAGTTCTCTGAAGCACAGATTATAATCCAGGGCCTTTCCAGAAACTATCTTGTCTGTTTTCTGCCAGGTCTGTATTTTATTTAATTGATGACCTACATCTTTCCATCTGAACTGATTATTCTCTTTTATACCGTCCCGCAGGGCTGTATGCTGGCCCTCATACTTGTGAAACTCTGCATTGGCTTCCCTTTCTAAATCAGCATGAGGAGTGAATTATCATTGCAACATCGTATCAGWATTGCCCAGCTTTCCTTTGATTTGTCAGCAGGCTGATCCCAATAGCCCTCTCTGCTTTCTTGCTTGGTGGATGTGTCGATACAGCTATTGTCCCAAATCTAGCGGCAGACGGAYCGTAGCTGTGCTCTTTCGGAGCTCTGCAGCTGCCTTTCTCGATGATGGGCTATGTAGCCCCATACTGGCACAACAGCCACACCCACCACTTTGGAAGAAGGTRTGAGACACCCCTCACTTGACACTCCATCCCACTGTGAAAGTCTTGTCCTAATCCACTGGACACAGAAACCAGCTTCAGCTCTGAAGCACGAGGTTTTACAGCCATTCAAAACTTTTTTTGTGTTAACTCTTGCTATTCCTCTTATCTGCATAGCTATTTAATCTCCATATATATCTTACTGAAGTCTGGCTCAGACTATATACACCACAGCAAAATTAACTTCTTTAATAATCCAATACCTCCTTTAGCATTTCTTTTTCTATTCCATTTTTTGTTGCTACCACAACAAGAGTATTGGGTTCAGTTAAAGAGGGATGCAGCAAAACCAAAGAAGATACTAAGAGGCTTAAAGCTCAAAGGGTAGCACCCGGAGGCTCCAGATGGGGATCAAGGCCAACATGCTCTAGGTGCTATATATGCTTACGTTAAGACATATATTCCGGTCTGAGAGCACTTCCCATCTTAGTGAAATACAAGATTTAACAGGTATCTGGACTAAACAGAGCTGTTAGAAAAATGGGGAAAGAGTAATAGTTTCTAAGTAGAAGAGAATTTGGGTGATAGTTCATGTCATTTCAATGTGACTTGGCTTCGCTCAGCAGCTGTAACCTCAGCCCACTTGCAATCCATTTGGCACATTCCTTCTTGTGAAGGTCTAGAAAATCAGGGCATGAGCTCAGCTTCTTGTATGAGCTTCCAGGTTCACCTGCGATTCCTATTGGGTGCATTGCCTTAGACGCCCACCACCAACATTTTGGCTTTCTTCGTTATTACAATGCCTCATCTCCTCAGAGACTGGCTGTTTGGACTCCGAAGGCACTGGAAGGAAAGGCTGAGATGATAGTTTCTTTTGATGCAAACTTGATAATATGACTGCACTTTCTGGCATACTGTACCTACACTAGCGTAGGGAACGCATCTGAGCTGCTATTTGATCTTCTGTGATTAGCTCTTATGATCTTCTTTTTCCTATGGTTTATATACATCCTACGTGCCGTTTTGATTGCCAGGTTCCCCGGCAGGCAGTGCTACACCAAGGACATAGCTCAAACTGAACATGGCAGTGTTTTAAACGGGCCAGCATTGCCCCTCAGCCCCTCCAAAATGCATGGGGCCACACCTTGCAGGGCCTAAAGAGAAGAAATAGGGAAAAACAAAACAAAAAGCCCAGCGACTACAAGAACGGGCAGAAACTTCAGCTCCATTATCACTCCCCTTCATCTGCTCAAAAACCCTCGCTGCAGGGGTTGTCATGGTGATGCAGGTCTGACCTCTCACTTTTTACTCTTCCAGGAGCTAAAAAGGTAAAAATGAGCCATTCYGTCTCGAATGAAAATCAACCTCCCTCAGTCAAAAGATGTTGAATCGCTTTTTTCCCCTTTGTCAAACCGAATGTTTCCATAGGCGACAGGGAAATAAATAAAGAAGTCGGTGTGTGCACGCTGAGGGACGGTGAGGGGGTCGTGGGGCAGGAGGAGCTGCTGCAGGAACAGCTCCCTGCCCAAGTTTCCCCGGAGTCGTGAGGCGTTGCATCCCACCTTCTCCCTTCACYGTCTCCAGCTGTCTCAGCGGTCAGCTATTTTCTCAGTCGGTTTAGCGTGGGGTTCGTGTTTGCTGCAGCTCTAGGGCAGAAAAAATCAAACTATTGATTGAACTGTGCAGCAGCCTCATAAGGCATTATTAGCAGCCTGCTGTATATGAGAGCAGAAAGGGCAAAATCAGTTATTTTTATTAATATTCTTGAGAGTCAGGCTTCAGCAAGCCAGCTGTTTGGCCAGGTTGGCAGCAACGCGATGGCACCATGGCCATGTCTCTGGGTCATGCTGGTAATGCACACGGAGGGGTTTGTGTTTGCATGAGGGGGTGGCCTAATTTATCGAGATCCAGCCCTTGTTTGGACTATGAGCCGAAGTAATCTCCATCTGTTGATTACTTTGAATCTAAGTCCTCYGCTTTGATAACTAAATCCTACCCTGCTTGCTCGTTCCCCCCTCCGTTCTCTCCTCCCACCACTTTCACGCAGTGCCAGGGTAGCATGACACGTGAAACCAGCATGACTTCAAATCAAGTATGCAGGTTAACGACAAGCTGGCCTTGAATGAAATATTTGAAGAACCTCTGATGCAAATTCCCTGACGCTTCGTACAGTGTCAAACCTCTTCCTGCAAGAGAATCTCCCCCAGTTCCAGGTTTAGAGAGCACTACGGATTTTATCTGACAGAATAATATATATACATATACACATACGTGTGTGTGTGTGTGTGTTTGTATATGCTTTATACATAGAAAGCACCAGCCTTAAAATCCTGCTAAACTGCAGTCAAAGCCTGGAGCCACCTGAAGTTCAGATGGTTCCCATGGTTTTGGAATGAAAGTTTATGAGGACCGGCGTTCTGCTTCTGGGCCCACATGCTAGTGTACAAGGTCCTCATGGCACCAGGCAACCAGGAGTTTAGCTCATCTCCAAACAYTGGTATCCTCAGAGCAGGGACTATCCGCCTATCTCTCCCGAGGTCCTTCATGTACATCCTTGCTTCCTCTTTTCGCTCCTTCCAAATGAGCCTTTGGTGAAATGGGCTTAGTGAAGGGGTTTAGCGGTCCTTCCCCCCACCCTTTATGCACACATCAAACCCCTACGTGGGGTATATGCCAGCGTCTAGGACATCTTCCTAGAAGGCTTCATGCATTAACCTCGGAGTTATTTCAGAAAARCAACGGCACCATTTCCTCCTGCTGTGTTTCAAAAGTAGTGTTGTGCTAAACGCCAAATTGCTCCAGTGCCCAAGACTCTCRGCCTCAGCCATGGGACAGTACTGACCTTTCACACCTTCACTTTTGCTCCTTTAGAAAACAGCAATACTCAGATGAGGCACAAAATACCTCTATGCACCCACCACCTTAATAGTGACTTCCACTTTTTTTAAAGGTGAAGAATATGGGCAAACACCTGCCATTGCTTACCTTTCTCCTTATCAGCCTTGATGACACATGCAGAAGGCTTCCTCTTGTCCACGCACTGAGCAGCGGCCGTCTTGGTAGGTGTCTTGCTGGTTCCCCTTGGGTATTTCTGGAAATAACTGCACATTTTCCCTTAGAAACCAAAACCTCTTCCATCTTCAACATTGACCATTACTACAAAAGTCACAATGACCTCTTAATTCATTCAGCAGAGATACGCCATGAAGAGACACAGTAGACTGCTTCTTGATCTCAGCTAGTAGGCCACTGATGCCCTGAATTATGAAGACAGATGGTATTAACGCCAATACTTCAGGAGTATCTTGTGGAAGGGCATTCCACAGGTTAATTATACCTGTAAAGCTTTTTTCTTTACAACATTAGAGCTCAGCGAGTCTGGTTTGCCTCTATAAAAGATGGTTGTCATATTATATGCAATCCATTTCTCTAGCACAGACAGGCATTTTCCAAGATTAAGCTTTACAGGAAAAAAAAAATTATCTCAGGCATACCCCTTTGTCTTAATTTCAGCAATACCAGAAGCAAATCCAGCTCTGTTTAGATTCACTTTGGGGATCGGGGGTGAGGGGATTGGAGTATATAGTACCCTAATCCCATTGTTTTCATACTGTAATTCTCTGGAAATAAGATAGCCGAGGGATGTTAGGAAGGTGCTAACTTCTGTATATTCATGAACCTAGGTTCAGACCTGAAATGAAAATTAAAAAGAACTTCCCCAACACCACCACTTTCTCTCTCTCTCTTATCCTGCATTTTCCACAGTCTAAAAGATGTAAGGCATTAGATAAATGACTGCCAGCAGAATGCTATAGTTGCAACATAAACTATTAAGACTAAATCCATAAGAAAAAAATATAATATATCCCCCAGAGAAAAGTTCTGCTTTTCACATTTAAATGTACTAGTTATCAGCTATTCCTGTTCACAGGGCATTAAAATACATGCTGTTTTCTAAGCTCTGATGCAGCTCTAACTGGACTCAAGCTTGGAGCTAAAATAGCACATATTTTACAAAGTGGTGTAATGTAAAACTGTCGTCTAAACATCTCTCTCCTTACTAGGTCTCTCCAGGGCTTTATCCAGAGAATCCTGCTTCTTCTTTAYAGCATCATCATTTATGTCTTTGTTTATTAGTGGAATGAACTTGTCAGTAATTGTCTTCCCACCGGCCAGGCCCCCATCCCGGCTCCCTAAACGCTCCTCTCTCCAGCCCGGGCCTGTAACAATGGGACGGCTCCTGCCAAAAACGTTTCAACATCGGCCATTCAGCCAGCCCCAAGGCTGGAAGGTCACTCCTGGAGCCTCACCAGCGTCCTCCCGCGCCAAGGGGTCACTGGCGGGGGCCAGGCGGCCTTGACATGGGTTGCTGTGGTCATGTCCGAGTGGCTCTGCTTTCCAGAAGCGGCACTGCCAAGACTGACGGAAACTTGGCCAGCAGGTTGCTGGTGGAGCAGCCAGGCAGGCTGCCCTGCACACACACACGCACGCACGCACACACGGCCCCGTCCTTCCCCGCTCCCYGACCAGCACCTCCCTGGGTGCGACGCGGGGCTGGAGGAGGTTTCCGCTGGGACTCCCGGGGAGCACACGGTGTGGCTTTGCAAAGCAGACGCCGACAGGTCTGTTATCCCAGATCGTGAGAAGCTGGGTGCATGACTACTGGAAGAAGCTTTAAGGCCCAAACCCCAAGACGTCAGGGCGGTTCCCAAGCGTGAGCACACACCTTCTGGTTTCACCGCACTAATTCCCCGGCTTAATCTACATAATCCCTGCAAGCTGTCCTGAGGCCTGGAAACACTCTGCGGTTGCTTAGCCCTTCAACGAGAACAGAGTTTATCTGCTCCTCGTAGTTTGGTTTTGCTTTTAAATCACAGCTTCTGATTTCAAGGCTGAAAGGACACTTGAGCCTTGCTCAGAGCTCTGCCAGAGATTTCCTTCACGATTTTTATGTAAACCACTTAGGATCTGGCCAGCGGGGGAAATTAGTGCCTAGTAAACTCCTGCCTAAAGTTACAGAGGATTAGCTACTCAGCACATCGCCCCGTGTATCTGCTTCTCCCCACCGAGGGGATTCGCTGGGTGAACGACTCACCGCAGGTTAAGAAGTTGCTGCATGTCAGCTGATCCATGGTGGCTGTTGGTCCATGGCAAATGTGAGATAATTTAAGGGAGTTTAATCCTTTTTCTTTACCAGTCCACATAATGAGTTCGTGCAGGGTGGTTAGTACACGGTAAATTCACACTGTAATTTACTGTGTACTAATTTCCCCAAGCTTTTAATTTCACAGTGTCTCAGTTTCCTCATCTGTAAAAGAGAGATAATAAATACTTTCCTTTCTGGCAGGAGTGCCTGAGATCCTTTAGCAGTAAACATAAAAGCAAACATTTTAAAATAGTTACAGAAACTTAATTTTCAGCATAAGCAGTTATTTGTGCCTGATCTTATACTACTACAGCATGAGACTGATGACAGGAAGGAAATAAAATTTTTAAAGTAAATATTCATATTTACGTGAAAAATAACTAGAATGCTGACCATAACAATATTTATGCGCAACTGCATTTGCAAACATTTTTAAAGCTTCTATTTAAAACCACCTGTGATTCCCTTTAAAGTGAAAGAAACTAAAATGATGTATTTGCAATAAAGACACACTAGACTGTTTTCTTTTAAAAAAGAACAACACATGTCAGGAAGGCCTAAATCTTGTATTTCTTGGGAGGACCTAAACTTTTTTTTTTGAACGAGTGATGCATGATCAGACCCAGAAAACAGTGCGGTTTTTATTTCAGATTTTTCTAGACTGTAATAGCCCAAGGGTACATGCTATAAACTGGAGGAGTTGGAGGAGACCAATTTTTAAGAGGAACATGGTTAGGTTTCTGTTTCTGCCTGGAATGTTTATTTTAAACTTTTCTTTTAGGGGAACAGTTTAAACTAGTCACAGTTTCAGTGGTCACTCTAGTTACATTTTAATCCCAATCCCTGAGATTTGTTTTATTCTTTCTGGTACAGCTGAGCTACCAAGAAGGGGAAATTCGCCTTTAAAGAATATTCTTCAAGCTGAAATTTCAAGTATAATATTAAAACCTGAAGACTGCTGAGGTCAGGCAGCAGAAGGAGCATCAGGAACTTTTTTCATTAACATCCATATATTGGAAATTCTGATTAACATATAAAACAGAAACACTTGAAACTTGTGTATATGGATATAAGATTCTTTTTTCCTTCACTGCTCAAGGAAACTTTTAGCTCTTCTCCTACCCTTGCTAACAAAGCACTTTAAAAGCAGTTTAAACTGAAAAGCTTTCCATTTCCTCCTTTTTAATTCTTCAGGTATTTCTAAGTGATATTTCACACAGCCAAAGAACAGTTAATTTCAATCACTGGTTGCCTCCTTGAGAGTTTTATACCATGGCGCAATTTAGTTTGCTTCTGTATCATGTAACTTAACTGCCCTCCACTGGATATGAGAGGCAAATGCAGGTTTTGCTTTCAACTATAAAACCAAAGCAAAGAAAAACCTACTAACACGGGGTGTACTTTGCTTATTTTGTCTGTTATGTCTCCCCAGCATAAAAAATCCCTGAGATCAGCATGATTGGCGTTAATAATTATGAGCAAATACAACTGCCAAGAACATAATTTTTCACCATTTCTTTGCCAAGTGACCATAATATTGACTATCCATTCCTGTAGACACAGTCTTTATATCCAATAGTTTTCTAGCAAGATGCAGAGAAACAGAAGAGAAAGAAAGCAAGAAAGCAAGAAAGAGAAAGAAAAAGAAAGAAAGAAAAAGAAAGAAAGAAAAAATAAAGAAAGGAAGAAAGAAAGAAGGAAAGAGTGACAGAAAGAAGTAGAAAGAAAGAAAAGGAAGAAAAGGAAGAAAAAAGAGAAGAAGGGAGAAAAGAGGAATAGAAGAGAAAAAGGAAGGGAGGAGGGAAGGRATACTATTTTTTGGAACATGCAGTGGGCATGGTTTAATCCGGTTTAGGGACAAGTKAGGATCCTGAGAGCACGGTCTCTTACACTAGAAAGCAAACAGGAATCTCCTTTAACATGCTTATGTAAAGGTTAATTTCTCAGAAGCTCACTGTCATTAAAAATAAAAATAAAAAAACTAATTGCTGACTGAAATAGTCCTAGCAGCAGCAGAAAACAGCTTGGCTCCAGCCAAAGATCTTGTCCATCTGCCTGACGTGTTGATGCCTTAGCTGACTTGCATTAGTAGCAAATAACTTGGAAGGTTGCTCAGTGCGTCCAGTCCCAAGTCGAGAGACTCTTCTGAAGTGGTGACTTACATCACTTAAGCCCATGCAGGGAGCTCCTGGTTATGCTGTTTTGGGGTTTATTGGAAACATAGTGGTGGATCTGTGCCATATAAAAACCATCCAGGGGAGAGTCAAACACCTGACCTCCTTTTGCAAGTAACAGAAATATTTGGGTGTGAGAGGAAAAAAAATAGCTGGGAGTGCTTCACCATTCTTCCCCGCTAACGTCACGGTGCCCTTTCCCCCTGCCAGCAYGCATGCCTCCCATGCAACACATGTTGGGATGAACTTTTACTCCTCGGAAAATGGAACAGCCCGCTTTTCCCTCTGATTCTTGCGGCTCGAAGCTGAAGACGGCTGTGCTCAGTAAGGTTTAAGAGCTCCTTGTGCCTTGAGATTTTGCTTTTCGCTTCTCGTTGGGCCCTTGGCGGCTGAGATGCCTGACTCTGGTCTGACCGTCGCTTTCCATCAGACTCGGGGAAACGAGGCCGGAAAAGTTGGGCAGAAATATCTTCACCGCATTCCCTTCGGCGGGCGGCTGATTTCTGCTTTCCTGGTTCTCTGCAAATGCCGCAGTCCTTGTGTGGACAAAACCTTAACAACTTGGAGGTCTAGCTTGCCTGGCTAAAGGCTGCAGGATTTGACCTTTGGAAGCTTGTGCTAAGTCCTTGCAGTCCTGATTTTGAATTTAAGCTTTGGCCTAGAATAACAATGACTGTGAGGGAGGCAATAGGTTATGAGCTGGGTGAAACGATACCTGCTTCTTGCCAGAAAAACTAACTTTGTTCAGGCAACTGCTGCCTTCGTTTTCCTTTAAATAAATGAATAAAGAAGATATTCAAACTTCCCATCTGAGCTGCAATAATGAAAATAATGTGCACATTAATTTGTACGGGGGTCAGCGAGTCTCCCTAGCTCAATGGTTTTCAAACAGAGTGCGTAGTAAGCCCATAAAACATTTATTTTTCATAATTTATGAAGCATTACATATTGTGAGTCCACAATGCCAGCTGACGTAATATGCAATAAATTTGAAATAACAAAACATTTCTCATGTATTTTCCTCCTGATGTGACAATGTGGGGCATAAATTTAAAGGAAAGTTGCCTTAGAAGACAAAAGCAAGGCACAAGAAAAGAATGTTCTTAAATCAATAAGTACTTATATTCCACCAATTATTTATTGAGCCATTCCCTCCACTCAGGACTGTGGCACTCTCCTTTTTGAAGCATCTTGCTACCGCTGCTTCAAAGCAGAGCCAAAGGCTGGTGGGGTGGGTGATGGCCCCCAGCTGCGAGCCGACCGTGCGCGAGGAGTGCCTGGCTGAGCCGCGGGATCGATGCCCGCGTCCGCCCGGCCCTGCCTGGGCCCTGCGAGAGCTGCCGGTGCAGCTGTTTGCTSTCCTTTGCTGGGAGAAAAACCTACCGAGCAATGACAGGCACTGGGGCAAAAAAAGAAAAAAAAAAAAATCAATACCCTGTAAAGGTAATTTTCCTCCATAACAATTATCATTCCCTTATTCCCGGGAAGAATAGCAGTGATGGTCTTTGTACTTTTGAAAATAACTTTCTGGCGATCATTTGATATGTGTGCAAATATGCAGGATTATAACGCAGAGCACCGAGTGTTGAGCAATACGTTAAAAACTCACCTATGGGGCTGTGAAAACCAGCTGATAAAGTCTCCTATTACAGAAGTCATGTCACAATCCGAAGGTTGAGACTCTTGGTGTCTGTAAAATTGCCAAGCGCCTTCTACCAAGCAGTGAGGTCCCAGCCCTAAGCRCTCTTTGGTTTTGTTTCATCTTGTTCTGTTCAATTCAATGCACCAAACCAACATCTGCTGGAACAAAATGCTGCAAATAAGGAAGGGAGAAATTGTAGAAGTTACTTGACTGCACAATGCAGAAAGCGAGTGAAGGGCAGAACAGAGTMAAGCAGTTTAGGGACTTTGCTTTGTGCCAAAATCCTGTCTGCCCTGTGGCTTATAAGTAAACACAAAAGTGTTTATAAGTAGAGGGGTGGAAAGAGTGCTTTGCAATGAAAGAGTGAACTTTACTTTTAATTTCGCTATCTGTATTTGAGAGCTTCCGTTAAAGTTTACACCAGAAGGAAAATTAAAAATCCATATGATAATTTCCTTCAGACAAAGTTCAGCGTTTTGGAGCTTGGTTTCCCCAGAGAAGACACTGCTGCAGCACAGCACCCAGCGCAACCACCACAGCTGGCCGTGCAGGGACATCTACCTGCAGAGCGCACGGAGCCGGCCCACCCCTCTCCGGAGAGCAGGAATCCTGGCACTGCACCGAGAATCACCCGTTGCAGTGACAGCAGCAGCAGGTTTTACCTARTCCAATAAGAGGAAGGACAGAAAAGGATATATAGAGAAAAGAGAGCAAAAGACACTGTCCCATCTCAAGGGTAAAATTAGACTTCTGCAAAGCACATCATGGGGCGAGGTGTCCTTAGCTGAGCAATGCTGMCTGAAGAATTATTGCAGGGGTGCAAGGACTATTACCTCCAAAGGCAATGGAGAGGAAGGATGCTGGGCAGAGTACCAACCCCCGTTGCTGACACTGTTTCCACATCCCTCTTTCACAAATTTGCCCTAGGGCACAGAGGAAGCAAACCACAGATAGGGCTCCAGCCCACCAGAAAGTCCTCCTGCAGAAGTCATGGGCATCTCAGCAGGATCTACCTGTCCGTCCCTCTCCCATCCCCAGCAATAGATACCTCAGGCACCCAGCCTAAACACTGTCAGAAGTAGAAGGCTCCTCATCTCCTTTCTGCCCTTTAATAAAGTCACAAGAGACAAGACAGATCTAATTCCTACTGGAAAGATATGTACACTGAACTGATTAGACAGAGCAGGAACCAGTCTGACCCTAAYGCTTGAAACACCATCTACCCTTCTTGAGACGGGATAAGGATTACAAACCAGGCAGGCACCGGTCTTAGTTTGGGAAGCTACTTGGAAGTGTTTGTTTTTCTMATCTCCAAATCAAGCTGAATTTCTCAACTCCTTATAGGAGTCCTGGCTTTAAACTCATAAAGGGAAAGAAGTGAGCCTCTTTTTTTCCTCCATGTCTTCATTCTCCATGTACTGCCTTCTGTCTTGAGGGTGCCTCTTCTATACTTCCAACAAATCCAGCTAACTGTTACTGAACACACTTACCAGAACTGTAAAATCATGGAAATGATGGTTGAAAGGGATCTCTGGTGGTCTTTAGGCCAATCTCCTGCTCAAAGCCAGATTATGATCGACACTAGATTAGGCCAGCCATGATTTCCTGCAGATGATTCTTGAAAACCTTCAAGGATAGAAAATCCCACCATTTCTCTGGATGACATGTTCTGGTGTTGTACCATGCTCCCAATGAAGATGTTTAGTTCTAGTTTCGAACATAAGACATGAAAGTATTCACTGAATGAAGCAAACTGTCAACCTTAGTAGCTAAATATGGTCCAACGCTGGACATGAAGGAATAGTCTGGCAGATCTCTTATATCATGCTATGCTCCTCTCTGATGATGCATGTTGGGCACTAAGGCTCAGCCCGGACAAATAGTGCCCCACATACTAATCTTCAATACATTTTAATGATTAGATCYTCAAAGGCTTCCTCTTTGAGCAGGTATTTTGGTACTTGGATTATTATTTGAAGACATACAAAAATAAATCWGTACCCTTTTAAAGTCAATTCTGATTTTATAAGACATATATGAGACAAATCCCTTCCTAACCTGTCCATTTTGTCAACTACAGATGTTAGTTAAGTCARAAATAGATGACAGAGCTGGGGTAAAAGTGGTTGGAGCTGACTCAGAGGAAGTCTTCTGCCTTGAGCAGTGACTAGCTGGAGCTTTCTGTTTGACTAGTGAAGTTGCTGGGTAAATAGAAATGGGACTAAGCAGCAATATTCAAAGTCCAGTTTGGACCTGGATTTCAAAATTCTCCAAAGGATTACGTAGATCTGAGTTTCAGTTCAAATCATCTTTTCCTCCAGCACTCCCCCAGAGAAAGGCCACAACTAGGTTTAATCCAGACTTCTAAAACACATCCACCAAGCACCAGTGGGAGTGAAACCGTTAAGGAAGGACTTCAGACTGGGCAGGAGAGTTGGTAAGCAAGAGAATGTGATGGTATTTTGATGGATACATTGACAACAAGACAGTCCTAAGATGGGAGTCCTATAAATACCTTGGACGTATGATACCTCTAAGTCCCATTTCAGTGTCATCTACTCTAAATATATTTGCCCTCCCTTTGATTACATATGGGTTTCAGCAGATTCATTCTTATGGACTCTTCCCAAAGGCAGCTGCTGAAAGCTAAGYCAGTGACATTCTTTACAGGTAAAGCATCTCCAGTGCCTTTTGCCCAGCAKATGTTATGACAATCAGTGAAGGATACCTATGAATATATTCCTTACAGTTCTGTACTTCATTGAAAACATTTTACCTGTTTTTCTTCTTTCTTTCTCTTTTTCCAGTCATTACACAACACCTGGAAGATAAAAGAGGGAAATCATTTTGTTACTTTAAATACTTATCTCAAGCTCTCAGTTTGTCTACGTCAAATACATGCACTGTGCTAAAAACTGCACAAGGGAAAAAAAAATCCCAAGGATGCAGCTAAGAGATTGTAAGAAGAAAAAACAGAAAACAACAACAGCAGATCATACATGAAGAAGTGTCGAAAAAATGAGAAACAACAACAACAAAAAAGCGCAGAGCTATAGCATGGTGGAAGAAAAAATAAATATACCACATAATTTATTGCAGAGAGAGTTCTGAAGAAAATGTCTTGTGAAATAAATATAATGCTCATGAGGACAAGAGATCTCATTCATATCCAATCTGTCTTGTGTAAAGAACTAGGCAATAATGTTCAAGTAAGTGAGTCACTGCAAGATCTCCCAGTTCGGCTGAAGATTGCTCAATAGAAGTAATAACAAGCCACAGGAAAAAAGACAGTGTAAGTACAGGTGGGAAAGGGATACAAACTCAGAGCAATAAGTACATACAAAACGCTGAGAGATTGCTGCACAAAGTAAAGGTGTGATATGTGTYCTGTCTTACAGACGACTTTCCCTTCTCCGCCTCTGCCCGAGTTCGATTTGAAGCACTGGCCAAGCAGGGCCAGGAGCAACCCACCGCCACGAGGACTGCGGGCACGTTAATGCCACCTGCTCCCAAAACGGAGCGAGCTGCCCCGCGGCGGGGCCGCATCCAGYCCGCCCACGCGCCGGGGCTCTCGCACAGCGCCTACGCGAGGTGTCTGGGCACCTTAGGCAGTCAGGGGAGAAAAACAGACATCTTCGGGGAGTGATTCATCGCTCTCTCAAATCTGAGCCTTGTGGGAACGTTTCCTCCCCAAAAACGCAGCGACTTGTTTTTATTTATCTTTTCATTAACTGCTTCACCGCTCACTGGTCCCTCCAAAACGTTTGAACAAAAGAAGAAGAAGGGAGTGAACGTCTCTGCTGTAAAGCTGCTCTGGCCACGGGGTTTGGGCTCTGGCAGGGGCAAGGCGGGAAGGGAGAGGGGGATTAACGGAACGGCAGCAGGATTCACCGATGATTGCATCTGAATAGTGCTTTTTCCAGCCCGGGATTACAGGTCTAGAGCAGGAATTTCCTGGTGACTGCTGCTTTTAGCTGCTACAGATGTGCACAAGCAGGGTAAAATGCAGTAGGAAGATTGTTTTGCCTGTTCTTGCTTCCTCCTCTTCCTCACTTACTAGCACTGAGGCAGCAAGGAAAAGACCAAAGTAGAAGTTTTGCAAAAAGGCTGTGGGAAGAAGATGGGGAGGACCTCGGCAATGGGTTAGGGTAGAGAGGGACAGGGCATTGGCCTGCATCTGTCCAACACCTGGAATGAAACCATCCTCACCCCTTGGCAAAGAGAAAACACTGTTAAAGGATGCGTCCTGGCTCTCTCTCCTGTGTGGTCCGGCACCTCCAGGAGCTCTCAGAAGCCGGCTCTGCTGCAAATTTAAAGACCGAGAATTCCTGATAACCCACACTGTTTTTGAGAGAAAAATGCTATCAACTCTCATTCCTTTGAAAAAACATCATCTTACCTATACTGTTCTACATTTTGAGCCTAAATGTGAAGTTTTGGCCAATGTAACTTTTTCAGGGGATGAGGGGCGGGTGAGTATTTTTGTATAGGATAACGTATGTTTGAAATGATGCAGATTGTTGCTAGAGCCAGAAAAATATAATGATGCCAGAACTGGGAGAACAAAACATGCATTCTAAAAACAGAGAAAAACTACAGTGCCTAAATTACCTGACCAAGGTTAGAGCACAAGGCAGTCACAGAGGCAGGCAGGGAACTTGCTTCTCTCCTCCAGAAAATAACGCTTGTGTCTTGGGTTTCCCTAGCTCCAACAAAGGCCACCAAAAAGGACCCTGGAAAATAGAGCAACAAGTGTTCCCCTTCCATGAACAATGTTTATTGAAGCTGTTCAAACCACTACTATGGAAAATTATACCACAGACTATATGTTCAAACAGTACAGAGGATGATTAAAAAACAGGCAACGGAAAATTTGCCTGTAGGTGTTACTACATCAGTTTTAATTGCCAGGGGCTAGCACAGAGAGTAAATGTGGGAACAGTGTGACTCAGCCACTACATGGAGAGGCCAATGTCCCTGAAGMCCTTGCTATCATGGAAATGCACTTACAACTGTGCGTCAGCATACACGAGACTGCCTAAGCTCTGGACTTTTCAAATGCCATTAACAGGGGTCTTTTTCTTTTCGTAACCCTGTTAAGATCTCCTAACCTGCTCTTCAGCAATCACTAACGTTTCCCTGCCAGGGGAYACATTGCTCTACTCTATACATGAACACTGCCTGGTCTTATTGTTTTAGCCTCCCAATATTAGGGACATACCTTCAGTTGGTGTAAATTGTCATAGCTCAGATGAAGTCAACAGAACTATGAAAGTCTATGCTGTATTTAAGGAATAACCTCAAGACGTTATACTTATGACCACGTCCCCTGAAGTTATGGCTTAAGTGAGAGGGAGAATAAGCATTTGTGAGGTCTTCTTTTAAAAGTGCTGTTTCTCACTTCTATTCCTACCAAAAATTCCAACCCCACTTTGCGCAAGTGACCCATACATGGGCTGAAGATTCAAAAGACAGAGCAGGAAAAGAAAAAAAAAAAAAATTTTAACATCCTGATTTTTTTAAGATCAAATTCATGCTTTTTGAGTGCTCTGTGGTGATAATACAAACAGTAGTTCATTTCTCAATCAAATTCCACCCACATCGGTTTGTCACACTTGTGGCTGAGGAGCCGGAAAGGGGTGGTGATGGGGTGTTATATACCCAACGGCATGCATACACACGAAATRCAGGTACTACAAGCCCCTTTCCAAACCTCCTTGTGCTTGCTCTTGTCCTAGATACAGGGCTAAGAAGCAGCAGAGGAGGAGGCTATGAAGTTCCTTGTATAAATACCATACATATAGGCTTTTCTCCATGTCCTTTAAATCTTTTACAACTTTAGAGGCAAAGATGCACATGTTTTCATATTTAATTATACATTTATATATACCTCTGAAATAAATCCAGTAACTGTGATGATTTCTGTCTTAAAAATAGGTAACCTGAGATAGAGAAGTGGCCTGATTTGCCCCCAGTCACCCAGTGTGACTGCTGCCACCAAGCTCCAAAGTCCCAGCTCCCCTTTTACAGCCACCGCACCGCTCTTTTTTTAGGGCATAATTACCACATCAGTAACAACGAGAAGATTTTATTTGACTGAGAGACTGCTCTGAGTGCCCAGCTTGCAGGTTACATCTCACCTGCAGAAACTTAAAGGCTCTATAGCCATTTGATTTCATGATGCATTTAAAGCGATCTGAAATGCTGCTTTGAAGCACCCCTTCCCCCTTCACATCCAGTGGCTGCACGGTGAGTGGAATTATATTCAGCATGTCACACTCCAGTGGACAGAGATGGTTTGTAAAAGCTGATAAGCCTTGTTAGGGTTTGCAACTTTGTATGAACTTCAGCGATAAATACTGCATTCGTGAAATGCCAAATACYGTAGGAATGTTGGCGTGAGCACGGCAAAGATTACAGTTAATGTGGGAGCGTGTAGGTATACTGTGCAGTAAATTACAGTCATGATATGCATCCGCTTGCTGTGAAAAATGTTGGTTTTTGAGCCAATGGTATTTCCTATAGCACAGTAAATAGGGATCTAATAGAGCTAATGACTTGAATTTAAATTAATRAAGCAAGAATGATGTGACTAAGATCCTATATGACTACTGAGGGAAGTAATTGTCAATATTTGTTCATGGCTCTTACTCACACTGTACCTGCTCCCATGAGGATGTGTGTTTTTGGTCACATCCAGCCAACAGCTAATGACTAGCGAGAATTCTGTTTTGCTTGATGTTAACAAAGAGATGACAACCTCATTTACTAGCTAACTTTCAGACTGTTTTCCCCTCCTTTCCTTTTTTTTTTCCCTAATCGATTAAAAGGGATTTTAGAATGATGTCCTGCACACAGATGAAAGCAAAGTTTGATGTTACGAAGTGCTAAACTTCCCCGCTTTGACCTGAACGATTGCAATCGAGAAGAATTATGTCTTTAGTAATTAACATGCGAAATAACTGTGAACAGGAGTGTACCGAGTGACAGGGCTGTCTTCTGCTTCAAGGTGAGAATCTCAGGGCCAAGATGGTGGGGATCCATCCCTTGCTTCAGCCTGTGACTCTTAAGAGGTTTGAAAATCCCTGGCTCTGACATGATGGAGAAGGSGAATGGAGGCTGCTCTCTTGCAAGAGCATAGCACTCTTTAACGAACGCTTGCTACATCTGGTAAGATACCTGGGGGGGGGTGATTGCCCAGAAAAAAAATAATCACTGGTGGCTAGATTAACGGTATCTCATGAGCACTGCCTTGCGTGCTGACAGTCATGCTATAATCACTCCCAGCGTACTACTCTGCCTCTGTCTATATTCATCTGTTGCCAATTGCCTTGTAGTTACTTTGTGAGCGTGTTAGTTGGGGACTTTTCTCTTGTTCTTTGTTTTTACAGACCTCAGACACGTGGGACCCTGTAACTGGGATCCTGAACACTTTGACATTCCTAAGAAACAATTCAAAAAGCCACACTACACTTTGCAGTATCAGGAAGCCTAAATAGCAAGAAGAGAACTGATATTAGCTAATTACTATTGAGTGACTTTCATGCAATAGACCATGGAGATTTTGCTTTGTTTGCTTGTTTTTTTTTTAATTACAGAATGGAAGCGCATTGCATTTAATCACCAAAATTGATACTAGATGGCTCCAGCAGAGAATCCCAAACCTGACCAAGCCATAGAAATAACTGAACTGGGTTAAGCTATATTTTCGRTGTGTAGAGGGACTCGTATTGCTGTCTATGCTGCATCCATTCTGTGCAAAGCATTTGTATCTTCAAATATATCACTTTGACTTTGCTCACCAGACCAGCATTATCTACAGGAGATACTCTGCAAGAATGCAATCCCCATCACGTTTGTCTTCCCTTGCTGCTGKCTCATGCCTGGTAGAAAGTGAACCTGAAATCCTGCATCGAGCTGCTGCCAGCAGCAGCTTCTGTGCAGCTACTTAGAATGAGAGGAGATTCCCCTTCACCCTTCCCCAAATACAATTTCATCACCGGTCCTGAGATAACAATGCAACAGAAAAACACTGAAACCTGTTCTCCTTGGCAGTTGACGTGACCTCCAAGCTCAAAAAAAAAGAAAAAAAGAAAAAAAGCACCCTGTTCCCCTGTTCATCTCCTGCTGTTCCCCTAGAGACTCACCCACGGCGCCCATTAAACAATCAGTCAAAAAMCCCATCTGTCAACATGGGGTCTGCAGTTCAGGGAGTCTGCCTGCCCGTGGTGTTGTATTACCGAGTGTCTGCATAAACAGAGGTGCTTTGAATGGCTTGTCGCCTCGTACAAATTGCATGGGGAAAACGAAGGCCACGAGACAGAGCGACATAACTGTAAGACAAAAATTATGAAGGACCTTTTTTTTTACTCAACCTGATGCTCTTAGACTAAACTAGACTTTCCCACACAGTGCCAGGGCTGAGAAAAGCTGCCTTGTAAAGTCTCCTCTTTCTAATTTGCTAGGCATCCATGATACCAAGCAAATTTGCAGGAGGGCTGCTCAGCCCAGTATACATATCACTCCCAAGTAGTYTCCAACCAAGTTACTGATCAGGGCACTGAAAGTGAACCCTTCGAGTGAGAAGACTTAAAAATAAAATGCTTATATCCCCCATCCCTTTCTCCCCTTCTTCCCCCCCCAAATTAACAGTACCTAGAGGCTCACATGCGTGAAGATCTTGGGGGAACTCTCACCTCTCGCTTTAAGTCTAGCCAGCTACATCCTCCTGAAGTAGCTTTTCTATATCTCAGTCCTGTCTCTAGACTAAGTGTCCAGAATGTCAGAATAAAGGGACCATGTTTGTTTAGTGAAGCACAGAGTCCAGAGAGAGATTTGGGATCTAGCGGTACTTCTAATCAGTCATACTTTCCATATATTTGTWAAAAGCTGTCATGTGTTTCCCATCTAAACAACACAGAGTGTGGCTAGATGCCACTGTGATGGGAGGCTGATAGCTGCGTGCAAGATATAACAAAAGGAAAAGGAACACGGCAGTGTTAACAAGAAATTGTGTTGAACTTCAGTGGTGTTTCTTATGTCCCCACGCGTAGCACCATAATAACTTTTTTTTGCTAACATGAAAATGATACGAGACTTTCATAATGTACAAGTCAGCACCACCAAGGGCTTAATTATATAATGAAACATTCTCGAAGCCCTCACATTAGCTCACTGAGGCTTAGTGGAAAAGGCATTACCTAGCAACAGTCGCTAACAAATCACAGGAAAAATAATAGAGATTATATGCTACATCACTCTACAGAGYCAAAATTGATAGCAAGATATGCTGGCCCTTTCATTTCATGTGGAAAAACCTATTGTTTACAGGTGTGAGGGTGTGACAGATGCACTTCAGAGAAAAAMGGGCCTTCTGCTCTTTCGTTAAAAAGTAGTCTTTAAAGGAAGCCCAAAGATGGGGTGAGACATGTTAATCTGGCCAGAGATAGCAAACTATGGCGCAGGGATGATATACAAGAAATGACCTCTTTTTTTTTCCCAGAGAAATTGTTCCTCATGTGTCACCCATTCTTAGGTGCTTAGTTGGAAGGATGAACCATTTTTTAGGTGCCAGCTAGGGGTCCTGGCTTCAGTTCTCCAACACCAAGGTCCTTTGCGTGATTCTTGGGTGACTTACTTGCATCTAGATATTCAGCAGCAACTTGAGGACCAAGCCTTGGTGGATGGTGCTTCTGTATTTGTTTCCATTGTACTTCTCTGCCTTAAAAAGCCAGAAATTCCCACATTTTACTGCAGTAAAAAGGATCATGTCAGTATTTAGAAGAGAGATAGTTATTAGAACTAGCCCCATATTGCAAATGCAGCTAGTGAAAAGAGAGCTGGGTTTTATTCCGAATTATGCTTTGTTAACAAGTTGTTAGCTAAGTTCTCACTCCAGAATATTTAGAGCCAGCTAAATAATATGTGTCAAATCATTGATCTGACAAGTTTCACAACTTTTTTTTTTCCGTTTTAAATTTCAAATATCTATTCAAAAAATAGCATGTTCAGTTTTTTGCTCAGCTTTAATTACTGGCAACAGCAGAGGAGGGAGAAAGAACAAAGCTGAATGCACAGATCCCAGAGGGAGTTTGCCATCTCTGACCATTAGGGGAGAAGAAAAAAACAGCATCTTTCAACTTGGAAACTGAGCCCACTTAGCATGGAGGCCCCTAGATTAGAGGAAACGTGGCCTCCTCCACTAGCATCCCTCGCAGTGCTGATTACACCTGTAGCTGACGACTGTGGCAGGATTGCACACTAGGATTATTCGACTGAAGCAGAAGTTCTGCCAATATGTTTGTTGTGTTGAGCATAACATGGCTGGTCCTGCGAACAAAGGGAGAAGCGAGAGGATAGAGTACCGCTCTTTATTCAGAAAACTATGTTGGYTCGGAGGTAGGTGGCTTAAAGGTGCCGGACTGTGGTTTTGAGGAGTGAGATTTTACTCGCATATGTGTGCGTGTGTGTACGTACAGACACACAGGCACCTGTCTATCAAGGTTTGTATCAAGAATTAACTGAAGCTTTTCTGACCTCCCTGTGCAATAGCTAATGAGTCAGCTGTGGCTCCGAGTTGGGCTGTGGGAAGAGATCCCCCTCTTCTTCCCATCTTTGCTTCTCTCACTCCTCAGCCCCAGATTCTACGGTGCTGTTAAAAGCTACAAGCGAGACCGTACTCTAGACTACACTTTGGGTGTCCTCCCATATCACAGAGGGAGTAGCAGGCTTTCTATTTATATCTGAGAAATAAAGGTGTATTTTCAAACTGAAATATTTTAATCAAGCTAGCTTAGTTCAGTGGAAAACCCCAGGGTAGACATAGACCTTTAGCAGGTCCAGTTATGGTGAAGTTTAGATAAGGCTATTAGTAAAGACTTGTGCTATATGAGAATCATCTTTTCCTCATTTGGAGATCTCAGCCTGAACAGGGCTGCTGTGACTCTGGTGCTACTCAGCGCATGTGAAAGCAGCACAACTGGATTCCTACCAGCTTCCTAGTAATTATCAGGTATATACGAAACAGCCAATCAAGCATCCAAAAGGACAGGCTGCCCTCTGCTCCCCCCTGGGTGCAGCTGGCTCCTTATTTCAAGCACAATCTTAAATTGCAAGGAAAAGGATTTGCTGCAGAAGCAATGCTGTTTGGCATCAAAAAAAGATTCCTCCTTCCTTCTGCCCCTTCCCCCCCCCCTTTTCATGTTCTATTCAAAACTTGCTCCTCTGAACACTCCTGGATTTTTACCCCCTTCTAATAATAAAAATGCGAATCTGATGTCTCCCACCGATGGCTTTCTAACCTTCAAAAGCATGTGTTTATCATGAGTTTCAGCTATCCAAAATAGTTTTGACCYGAGGTTACCATGCAGGCTCAGACTGTTTCGAAGTGGGTTAAATGGATGATAAGCAAACATTTCATTACAGACCCTCAGTTGTTGTAAGGATGTGCAAATCCCCGAGAAAGATTTTCAGCRTATCCTCCAGAGCAGCATGCTGCTTTGGACCTAGGAGGTTCATTCAATCAGAGCCCTGCTGTCACTTTGCAAATATCTCCGCTGACTGCGCCTTGCATCATCGCTTTGCTAGGACTTGGGCAAGCCACGGCAGTAGGGAGAGATCCCTCACCACCTGATGCAGTGCAAGGGCTGAGATTTTGCAGTCTTAATTGAAAACACTCACTGTTTTGCTTAGCAGCCCTGCCCTTCCCTTTCTCTAGTTTCTATCTGAGAGGAGGAGTGTGGAGAAGGGAGAGGCGCCCATAGAGTTGGATGGCCTTGGGAAAGACTCAGTCCTCCTCCCAAACCCAGTGTCCTGCCTCACGAGTGCTTCAGAGCTACTTGCAGTCAGAAGTTTCAAACCTACTGCCAGCTCCATCCCAAAGGTTGTTCAAAACACCACCATGCCAAATCCACTGGTTTGTTACTCTGCTACCTGTGCTCCGACTGCAAATGATCCAGCGTGGACCATTGGAAATTCCTTGCCGCCAAGGAACAGGGCAAATAGTCACTGCTGTGAAAACGATGATCATTTTACATGTTGATTACAATAAAAAGCTGAAAAGATGACAGTCCTAGTGGCTAAATACATCCCAACCTCAGATCAGTATGCACACAGACAAGGACCAGGTACTTCCTCTGTCTCTCAGCAAATTTGTCTCCTTCTTAACATAATCCTCACAACAGTGGCACCTTCTAGACCACCACTCATTAATCCTGAGCAGGATATCAAGACCCAGCTGTCCGAACAAGGAACATGTGCCCATTTTCCCTATTCCCACTTCTCTTCTACATCCCCCCAGTAGAAATGCTCTTGATGCAAGGATGGAGGGACTGTGCTAATTAACAGTAGAGAAAAGTGAACTAACTAACCATAGAGAAAGACAAAGCCTGAGAATTTGCAGTGCACGTTTAAGATAGGCACCTGCCATGGATTTGGTCCCAGTGGCGCAGGGGATGGATGAGTGCAGACAGTGGCATGCTTGGTCCACATGCCCACTGAGCCATCTGGCCTGTGGAGTCCCATCTCCAGTCAGGAGGCGTGTGCTGGTCCACTGCTGTGCTGACACAACTGCCCGGGTTCAGCGGCACATGGCTGGCTCGAGGTCCAGGCAAATGGGTATATATCAAGTCTTTCTAAATCCCTCCTTTCTTTTGCTCTGTTGACGTTTCTACCTGAAAATGTTAACATGCACTTTGGAATAGAGAAAACAACCTGAAGTTCTTTCCTTCTCCAAGTCAGGTGGTATTTTAAGGACAATCACTCTAGCTCCCTGATTCATTATTCAGCCCATGGATAGTTGTTTTAAGGCAAGAATCTCAGATGAACATACCAAGATAATTGCACTGCTGCCAGTGAAGTTTCCCGCATCCCAAACTGCAACCCAACAGCACCCAAGGCAGCCAGGACCACTGCTCAGCAACGACATCCGTGACATGCTGACACAGATCTGCCGTCTTGCTTAGTTTTATCTGTCTTGGACAACTACCAGCTTCTGTAATTCTTCCTTCTCTTCAGCCCAAATCATTCCTGGTGTAAGACTATACATAGAAGTGGCAGGCACAGCCCTTTATTTCTGTGGTATCATTGGGATTAGCATATACTTACCTATTTTTGAAAAGAAAAGTGTGCAGGAATATGTCTAATTATGCTTTGCTAAGTACGAAATGTCCTTCTATTTAGCAGATGCTTGGGCCCTACTTTGACCTAACACTGAGTGTTTCAAGTAAACTGCCAGCAGCCCCGTCAAACTGTTGTGGGTAATTTGGAGTATGAAATGTGTTAAATTATTCAAAGAGCTGAATAAGCATAAACAGGCAGTACAACAGGAGAGATATGCATACCCAGCGATGCTGGTGTGACATTTAATACATCATATTAGCACTCCTGTTAGTACAAAGAGCTGGATGCTTTGCACAGCAGCCTGCAAATTCGCAGGCAGATCACAACATAGCTGCATTTTGCCCCTATACTCTTCGTCCAACTGTTTCCCTTTGCAAAGCTAGAAATGGTCTGACTATGACCAAAGGTGAAAACTGCAAAGCAAAATTTGATTCTTCCCTGGAATGCAAAGTGTACGAGTCCAGGCTCACCCACCTTTGCCTCACACTGGCATCACGCTGCTGATAGCAGTTGTCCGAGTTAGAGCAGTGGTGTGAGTCAAATCAGGATCAGACTCAAAACTGCCTGATACTGGAAAGTGGATCCCTAGACAGACAGACACTTCTTAGTAACAGAGCTAACATGGCACAGAACACATGCAGGATCATAACACATGTCTACTTCGGAAATACGTATAAACCCCCGTGTCCTCGTAAAAGCTAACACTAATTCAAGACAAAACCCTACATTTTACCTACAGTGGAAACAGTCCATTATTTCTTATCCTTCAAAACAAAGAGGGTTTTCAGGTTAAGGAGTATTTCTGAGATCTCAGGGGATTCTACTTCAGAGGATGAACGAGATGCTTCTGTAGTCAGGGTTTTGTGATGGTGAGCAGCAAGGGGGAGGCGATTCTCTCTAGTTTGAAAGCTTTTTCCCATTCTCAGAAAAAAATCTGCACTTTGGAGAAGTTTGAGCCTGGCAACCCAATCTTTACTGCTTGGTTTGTCAATGAAAATAAAAATAAAAGTAAAAAAAATCCATAGAGCCATCTCATAACAAATAAATGGAATGATGTCTCCTGAGAACGGATGGAAGCCCTAGTGATGGAGTTAAAGTAGACTGGACAAAGCACTCATGGATGTGAAAATACTGTCAGCAACTTGCTTGGATCAGCAAGGGATGGACTTGCTTTGCTGACCTAAAAGGCCTTTCTTTGTTTTCTCTCTCTCTCTCTCTTTTTTTTTTTTTTTCTTCCCTACATTTGTAAGCACCAGAGCTAGGATTACTTTCTGCCTGGAAGTTTGATTTTAAATGGTTCTGAAGATAGTTTGCTGGCTGGTATATATATATATTGTACAGCCACTATTTTCGTTCTTTAGTTTTATTCTGTTTGCTTTAGCTAAAGAAGTGACTTTCTTCTAATGTTCTTTTAGAAGGCTGGAAGAGACGTGGGTACATTTTGACCATTCCTTTGGGACAAATGCTTTGCAGGGTGTTTCTCAGCTCTCCTTTCGTCTGCTTCTGAACCCCATTTAATGGTAACACTGAATTGATGAGTCCAGCCCCATGAATAATGCTTACCAGTGTTGTGAGCGCTAGTGCTTAGTGATAATATAAGGAGCAAAACATAGATAGTTTGGTTTTCAAATGTTGAAAGGAACTAATAATATAAGCACTTGGAAAAACTCCATTTGAATTTGCAATCTGAGCCAATTTTTGTTCCTTCTAGAGTGACCTATAAAAAAAAATTAAACGTCAACTTGCCAAAAACACAACTTCTGCCTATAAACACAATGGGAGATGGGCAAGCATGGTGAGGGGGAAATGTCAATTCAAATTCAAATCTTTACACAAATTTGTTTTCTGCAAATATTTTAAGACGCACATTTTCCCAGGGAAATAGCCAACTTAAATCAATTATTTAGGAGTGTTTGTGGGAAGCCAGCTTAAATTTACAACCGAGAATATCAGTTCAAGAAATGTGAATCTAAACATCAAGTTCATTTAGTCAGGGAACAAAAACAAGAACGGAAGACAGAAATCCAACCAGATATGCAACATCCAGAACTGCTTACGGAAATTATAACCATGAATTTGAGAGTTGGTATGAAAAACTTTATGCCTGCTCACAAACATCTCACAAACAGAAAGGGAAAAAGGTCCCTGTTCTCCATTTCCCCTGCTACCACCAGTCTTTCCGATTTACAGAGGATCACTTCTCTGAGCCAACTCCTCTTTCTCATGCAGCAGCTGGGAAGAGAGAAATGTAGGCTGTGTCTACATCAGTGGTTGAGTTTGGATTAGAAACGTGCTTTTGGCGCTTATGTCTCAATAATGCCCCTGTTCTGTACTGTGGTTCTCATTACACATTGTTTTTCAGATGAAAATAACCAAACTTGTACCTGAACTGCTTATGGATATGCAGTTTATGGGATGAGATTAGAGCTAAAACCTCCCCCAAATATGTATAACATAGAAATCATGTCCACAGCACCAACTATTTTGCTCTACAATTTAGTTCATAATGTGCTGCAGTACTTATTAAAATAGATGCCGTCACRACGTAGGCAAAGAAGCCTAGACAAAGGCAATAAGACCATTCAGGACAAGCTGACATAGCTCGGGAGCCACAGAGAACTAGAAAGTCCATCCACTTCCCAGCACCTCGGTGATAAAAATAAATCCTATTTACTTCCATCACAATTGAATTCTCGCTCAACTCTGCCATGGTAGCCAAGTCGTATTAGAGAAAGGGCACAGCAAGAATGTGCACTTGATCTCTACTCCAAACTTTACATGACACCAGCCAACACGTTCAGGCAGTGAGAGACCCAACAAGCTTGTGAGTTTCAGGAAATTGCTTCAGAAGGATTTGAGATCACACTTATGCATCTAGCTGGTTCCACATAGCAGCTGTTAATCCCTTTTCCTTGCTGACATTAAATGCAAGGCATATACTGTCTGAAACTCAGCGGATGTATAAATAAATGCAGATTAGTTCCTTTTAAACATTCTCAACTACCAGCTAAACCAGGTCAACTAATAAAAGTTAAAGATGACAAACTTGCAAAATTTCTGTGACAGAGAAAATTAATTTTAATGATCACTGCTATGAGTTAATGAAGAAGAACTGGGAGGGCAGGAGAAGGCTGCTTTACAGTGGCTTTATCCTGCAAGAAGCATGGTTGTTACATTTTTGCACTGCTGGTCATTCTCATGAGCCCAACTACTGAGTAAGTCACCKGGAACCGTTTTCAAATTTTAAACACTGTATTGTAGATGCCTTGTTCTGCCTGGCCCCTCTACAGCTCTGGTCTTAGTTCATCTTAGTGCGTTCTGCAGCTCTGCATCTGCAGGAAATTGGGGGGGGGGAAGGAGGAGACAGGCAGCATTTTTTTTTAAATAAGTTCCTAGTTATTCCCATAAAGCAAAACAAAATCTCCCCAAACAGCAAAAGCGCCCAAATATTTTTTTGTCATAAAAGGAGATCCATTTGTGGCTTTCTTAGGCGTGCTACATGAAATAAGAGGGAAGAAAACAAGCTGCACAATTAAGAAACTGCGCAACTTTCTCTTTTTTTTCTGCTTTACTGACATGGCAGATTTTGCATGGTTAGTTTTTCTGCAATAGCAAAGCTGCACTTAACTGTTTTCTTTAATTTACCAACAGTTGATCTCAGTAATGCCWGTGTACATACTCCATCTTGACTGAGAAGAGTGCAAGAAAAGCCAAAGCTGGACAAAAATTATGAAAAGCTTTCAAAACAGCTTTTATTAAACAAGTTTCAAAGAGGGCCCATGTTGAACTTTTCCTGTATTTAATGAAGACAGTTTCAAGGTTGAACTGTTCTCAAGCACTTTCAGTTTTGTTTTCTTCTCACTCTCCCTTCTTGTTCCCCCTCAGTGAATGGACACAATAGCACTAGGAAGCCAAATACTCAATCACTGTGCCCTTTCAACGGAGTGTAATTATATTTAAGGCTGCATTCACTATTAGGCAATACAGTGTAAATAAGCCTTTTCTTTGATCTAACAATCTGGATTTTATGGACCATTCCTGGGAAAACCTTACACTCATCCGCAGAAATTTTTCATAACATCATCCAGAGTTGTTATTGTGCAGCAGAACTTAGTCCTAGAACTGTCAAACAAATCCCACCTTCCTTATTGCCTGAGAGGTAGTATGGATCCAAACTGAGAGSTCCGCTAGGGCTTTAAAAGGTTTTTGTGTCCGTAGCAGCACAGCTACCCAATTTGCAACGGTCTGCTCACTTAAGAACACTAACTGGTAGAGATAAGCACAGGTTCCCAGTTTCTTACCTGGAGGGCAATGGTTAGGCGGTTTGTAGGCAAGATGACCTCACGTTGTTGCCACCTTTATCCTCTTATTCTCGGTGCTCGCACAAATGTCTCAAGTTGTACATATCATATCAGCAGCCACTTGAAATGCTGGCCATGCTATCCGTTCATGTACTTCGCAGGACTGCTGTGGAGAGCAAACAAAATGGGTTCAGCACTTTGAGCGAGAGGTAGGAGCCACAAGGAGAACGTGGTGAACAACACATAGTAACTTCATTAAGTGATTTCAGTGAACAAGTTTAGTTTGCTCATCAGATTCAAGACCAGAAAATCTCGGAGTCCATGAGTATCATACAGAAAAAGAAAGACTCCAGCTCAACAAAAGGATTTCCTGATTATTTCAAAGATATTTAATCTATTTACATTATTTAACAGTTTCCATCAAGTCAAACTACTGTGCCTGAGGGCATGGGGCCTCCAGATTCTTCTTTTGTCCACCAGTCYCATCTGCTGTGGTCAGCTGGATGTCTTGGAACACTTATCCGTGCAATGGAAAGTTGCTGACTGTGGATATGGAAAAATAGGCTACTGGGGCAATCGGGGTAATTGGGACCCTTGAATTCAGTGGCTGAGCACATCCCAGAGGACYCTTCACTGCTGGCAAGCCCAGGGCATGGTTACCTTCTGGTCAGTAAGAATCCCATATGGGCCACACGAGGGCCAGCTCTGAAGGCATTTCAGCATCAGGACACATAAATGGGTGAACATGAGGCGACGGGGGTCTCATGCCTGGGTGCGAGGGAAGCAATGGGTCTGGCTATCAGGTACGGGTTTTGAGTTGCCTTTTGGAAATTTTGCTTGACCCCTGCAGGCAACTTCAGCAACATCACACCAGACTGTGAAATCAGCTTAGCGTACCAGGCCCCTGCTTAGCTAATCAAAATCAATAAAGCAAGCACTGGCAGTTAGTTTGCAAAACCAGCAGCAGGCAGGTGRATATAGCATATACCTGACACATTTCTCCTGTCCCTTCTCTATCACAGGAAGACGACTCGCCCCACATAAAAGGAAGGTACTGTGGACTCTATATCCAAATCGTCTACGATGCCAGCAATTGTTTTAAGCCTGTTTCTTGTGCTTTTCATCTCTCTTACAAATCTTGAAGGGAATAGGCTTCATCAGTACACAAATGGCCTTTATTTCTGGCTGTTAAAAACCTGATGATGAGCAACATTTCCAAGGAAGAAAAAGAAGTCAATTTCCTAACCATGTGCAGAGTTAATGTCTACAGTAATTGCGACTAAGTACGGGAGAGCAGAGATGCACTGCCAGCTGGAGCCAGGGATTAAAAAGGAAACATCTGTGCTGAGATTATAGGAACAGAGGAAGCTGTGGGAAGGAAGGAAGCTCAAATGCCCATGTAGGTCCACCTACCTCATTTGAACTTCTCCTTTTCCCCATGGCTTTGTTTTCCTCTAGTTAGATTCTATATATTTACCCTCCCAGTGCAAAGAAAAGCCTGTCCCATTTCTCTACTAACTGACCTTTCCCTCCGACTAACCTCATGACCACACATTTTATCAAAATGAATTCTAAGCATTGGGATTGGGACATATGCTTAAAATTAAGCAGCCTTTTAAGTGATTTGCTGAGCAAGGATACCTTTGAGTGTAATGATTTGAGATGAAATGCTTGGCCTCAACCAACAAACTACTTACAGGGAGTTTAACTTTAGACATATGTTAAACATAGGCAATTCCCTTATTCTCAATGGGGCTATACACAAACTTAAATTTAGGCATATGCTTAATTATTTAGTTAGAATGGGAGCGAAATAAACAGGAAGATTGCATTCCAATAACATAGTGATGCTCATTCCATCAGAACCTGAAAACAATATTATAGATATCGAATACAGCCTATATCCTGTATCCTATATCTGCATCCAATAAAAAGTGCTGTAGATAGATATCACCTTCGGATCTAATGAAAATAGTATTTTTTCAAGAAACAGAATCTTAAGATCTGTCCTTTCTTTAGAAATCTCCTCCCTTTGTTCCTACTGAAATAATAAAGGGGGCTACTAGAGAAACATTCTAGTAAAATAATAAAAACTTCGGCGAGGAAGATGAAACACTTTTAAAGACAACTTTACAAAACGTAGTTATAAAAATTCATATATATATATATATAAAATATATATATACACACACATTTATACATACATATTTAGCTAGTCAGCTTAAATTCTAACAAAACAGCATGCGTTGCTTTTATCCCTCCAGCACTGAAGATTTACAAGTTTSTGTTAGATTTGCAGAAATTGCCTGTTGTACAGGACAGGTCAAAAAGAGATTAGAGAGCTCTTTGCATTTGCAATATTTCCCTTTTTTTTTCCCCCCTCCCCCCCAACTCCAATTGCCTTTGAACTCATGTTCCGAGGGAGCTCTGTGAGCTGAAAACGCAAAGATGAAGGAGTTCAAGGTGGGGAGAAGGAGGGAGGAGAGGAGGCAGAAAAGCTAGGAGGGAATTACTCCTTTCAAAAATAAATAAATCAATAAAAAAAAAGCACAGAAGTATTACTTAAAAAAAAAAAAAAATTCCCAGAGCCAGCACACACAGTCCATTTCTACTAATCGGATTGTGATGTGTTTGCCTTTAATATGTGCAGCCAGCCCCTATGCCCTGCCTTGTGCACATGTCATGTCCTTTTAACATCAGCAGCCGCTGGCCTGATTCTCAGTCTTTGATAACATGTTCCCGAGCAGTATCGTGTAACTAGGYGAAAAGGAGGGGGAGGACAGGGGGAGAGTGGCCAGCGCTGGCACAAGCCGTTGGTGGCTTTGTTGAAATACTACAGACAATTCTCTTCTAATCTCCGGACCTTTCATTTGATTTCAATTCTTTGTTTCTTGTTGATGTGTCAAACAGACAGCTACACTGACCAGAAAACAAAAGGAGGGATTCAAAGCAGGATTTTTCCTTAATCCTCTCTCCTCCTTTCTCTTTCTCTCTCACCCCGCTTCCAGCAGATTTTCAATATCAGTAGTTTTTCTGGGTATATGCAGTTTTCTGCTCCTGTTTGGAAAGGGAAGGGTGGTCAAGGCTTAGGCAGCCAGCACCACAAAACCTTTAATGGGTTCAAAAGAGAGTRTTTTGAAACACTGTGCTAGAATAGATCAAATCCTAAAAAAAAGATTGTGAGGCYGGTGCAGCCGATAACCAGCARGGAGAAAACACACCTTCTTGCTACRTCCTCTTGAAGGCCAAGCTCCCATTTGGCGCTAGACTTTGGGACTGATCCCTTTTTTCTTTTCCCCCCCTTCCCAACCCACATYCTATAAAGAGCAAAAAGTACTTTCTGACAGAAATGGTCTTTCCTCTAGTGATAAATAGCAGCAAAGCAAAAAGAGGTAGAGTCCTCTTCTCAAGGCAATCTGCATTGAAMTGGATGCAGAATGTCTTCTTGTCTCAATAGCCAAGCGTTCAAGGCATTTGCTCTGTCTAGAAAAACTAAACGGGCCAGAGGTAGGATATCTGTGCTCGTTTTCATTTAACGGGGGAATGATAGCAGTAAAGACAAGCTGGCATGGCCTTGGCWCAGACAAGTAATCAAAATCCTCTTAGGGCTGTGGTTTAGTTTACATCCAACTCTATGAAAAAAGAGTCTGTGCTGTTACTTATGCTAACCAGATCTCCATTAATGTGGGAATGTTTACCTTTACACTCGTATCTTCATTTTGCTGTATGGACAATTATACCTTCATATATTTTTTAAAACAAWAGAAGAGCTACACAATCTGAAATATCAAGCCATATTCCCCTAGCAATTTTTATAATAATTATTAAAATAATACTGGTTGTAAGCTACCTGGCATCTGGATACAGTCCTAACTATGTTCTACTGATATGCTCTTGTAGCCTATGTGTGCTTTTGATGACAAAAAGGTTTCCAAATCAGTGGTTCCCAGCTCTGTGAATCATGGCACAGTCATGGTCTTCCTCCAGGAAGTTCCATAAGGTTTGAAGTTCTTGGACGTAGAATAGAAAGTAACATCTCACAAAAAGAAAATTAAAAGAAGGAGGTGGTAATCTTTAGAATTTCCTTCCTCTCTCAAAGATTCCTGACAAAACCCCCAAAATCTGTCATCAAAGACACAGGATGTGTTGCTTCCAGAAGCAAACTTCACCAGATGAAGCAGAGTGCACAATGATCGTCCTTGCAAGGAAAACCGTTGCCTGCACAGAAGAGCCATGCATTCCCCATAGAAGAAACCTCTGGCAGTCACAGTCTGCTACACTGCTGCCAGAAGAACTGAAAGAAATTCTTGGTTCAACCTCCTCATTTTCCTTTCCCTTCATGCATTACGTCTGTAAAAGAGACTGCATAGGCTTTAGATGAAAGAAATATTTTGCTAGCCATTTCAGGAGGGAAGCAGGTTAGCAGTTTAACACTGCTGCTTGTTAGGGCAATTATATTAATAAAAGACTTAAAAGAAGAGATTTTGAAAATTACTCATTTATAACATATTAAAAATTAAATGCAGTTGAATACTCACCTTTTTTTAAGCATACAGATGCCTCTGCACAGATTAAATATCAAATTAAAGCCTACATTGACTTCTTGAGTGGCTTATGAGCAAACACTGGACAAGTTCTGGACCACATGAGACAGTCTATCAACCTTCTATTCTGGAGCCACACCTGAACCACTGATCCTTTTGCCTGATTTTTTTACATTTAATTTGTAAAAAGAGAGCAGTAAAGTTTGACAGGGATACATCAGACTGCAAATTACTTTGGACAGTTAGGTATCATTGGTTGGTTCTCCAGGGTTTGTTTRAACTAAATGCATGTCTTGGGTTTGCCCAAAGGAACTTTCTCCTAAAGGTACTGCCTTACAGAGTTTATGCTGCATCCATATTGGTGTGAATAAGAAATACCTTCTGGTTCAATGAACATGCAAACATGACTGCGACATTACTCAGCCAACATTCACAAAGTTCACTTTCTGTTTTACAATGAAAGAGAGGACGTGCTAGACTTGGACACATCAGAACCAGTGAACTCACCTATAGTGGCATTACTTGAATTCTGAGATCCAAAGTGTGATGCTGTTCTCAGAGATCAGTTCTGGAATATCCTGCAAAACAGTGACTAAAAGCACAATTTCAGGCAGCGAGGACCAAAGGGGCGATCAGATTCACAAATCCAACCTGGAAGAGAGAGCTTATGGCCTGAGCCATCAGTTTTTAAACAGTTCTGGCCACCTCCATGGGCAAAACAAGGCAACCCAAAGTTTGCAACTAACTACGTGACAGACACTGCAGAGAATATAAATGCACAAACACGGGKCACTTCAAATAGAACCCTCAAATGTAGACTTATAAATATCTACGGGAGGGGGAAGATATGCCAGCACATGGGACCTGAGCACTCAACTCGCTTTTCTCAAGAAAAGTACTAATAGCGATAAAAATATCAAACCACTGGGAACTACTGAAGAAGAAAAACAATTTGAACTCCYTAAAACAGTAAGGATCCAGGCTGAAGCAGCTTGAAACATCAATTAGATCCACCCCTGACCTGTGTTTGATTGGCAGATGTGCTCATCCTCAACTCTCAAGCCTCTCCTGTACCGTAATTGTGTGGCGCTCCCTGACACGCACCAGCTCTGCTACAGCAGGATTAAGTGGCGTCGGCACGAACCGCTGATAATCGCTGTACCTGCGAGCTCGGCCTTCACGGCGCTGCGCACTAGTCAGAAGCTCAGCTACCAGCGCGGTACTGCTAGCAAAGCCCTGCTACGTGGCAGCCTGGCAAGGGAATAGTTTCCCTTTTATCTCTTATTAAAGGGGATCAGGTGTTTGCCCATGAGAACTGCACTCTGAGCTACAGGATTTTTTTTTTTTTTCCCCCTGGAATATGCCCATAAACTAGATATGTGTCTGTTTAAATAAGCATAAAATTATGAGTATCCTGCAGCAAAATGAGACTGTGATGTTCAGGATTAATGTGGATGAAAAAGCCCATTCTTTTCCCCTTCACGATTTAGTTGGTGGACTTTAGGCCTATCTAGACTTTTCAAGGACACAGAAGAAGGGCCCTACAGTTGCCTTTTTAGAACATTCTCTTAGATGCATCTGTTCAGAAAGCAGCATTTAGAAGATGTGATTTGTATTTATGCGCACATATAGCCTCACCCATATGCTGACAGATTGCTCTGTTAAAGCAAAGTGTCTCTCCCCAGGTTTGACAATACGTCCTGTACTTTCCCAGACGAGAGAGAGGACTTTCCTATTCTCTGAGTAGAGACCGAGTAATATCATTAGCCGCACCGGCTGCAGGATTCTCCTGTTCTTGAATCTTCTTCTTTTAAAGCCTTTCATTTCCCAAGACAGCTGCAAGGTGTCCCTGCAAGGATTTTGCTTTTTTGATTTATCCTTTTATACACTCGAATCTCAATTGAGATATCCCAGCTTCATTCCATTTCTGACCTTGCACTATCAAACCGGACTGACCCTCTATCTCCTAGGACTGGGCTAGTTTCCAATCCAGGTTATGGAAGTGCAGGGGCAGAGCTGCAAAGCAACCCATCAAGCGACTCCCAAGGAGACACTTGGCGTAAAGCCTCGGCGAAGGCCAGCCAATTGCTGCCGGCCACGCGAGCCCGCTCAACTCTCCACCCTTTGAACTTCTCACACTGCTCTTGCCTGGTTGCTTTTTTTCTTTTCTTTTTTCTTTTTTTTTTTTTGAGGGTTGCTTTGGGTTTGGCTTTGTTCTCCGAGAAAATCCTGTTCGCCCCGAACACAGCGACCCCGTGGATGGCACGGAAGCCGAGGACAGGGGACTCAGATATGCAGACAACACCAGAAATTGTCTTTTTTTTTTTTTAAAAAAAAAGGAGCAATTTCTGCTAGGACCAAGCTCCGCTGGCAGGGAGTCGGAGTTCCTGACACGCCGCCCGGAGGGCCGCCACCGGTTTCTGGTCATTGTTCTCCACACACCCCACCTGGAAGCGCAGGAGCGTGCCGTAAGGATATCCAGGTATTCGATACCCAGCCACCCTCGGCCAAGAAAACGCAGTCAGCAGCAAGACAACGCCCAGAGGCTGACACTTTTGTGTTAATGAATCTGCAAGTGAAACACACCCAAATAATATAAATACATTATTGTATCATTCCCCCCCCACCCTTTTTTTTTAAAAAGATGCTTTAGAGGAATAGCCTTACTGTCAACGCAAACTGAAGAACCGCAACTGTCATGTAACCTTCCCTCCCCAAATCCTTTCGTTCTCAGAAAGCTGTTCTGCTGTGCATCAGCTGCTTCTTGCAAATGAAGAGCTGAAAAATCGACTGGAAGTAAGATAAAAGCAACTCTTATTCAGGAGAAACTGAGGCAATTTGAGCCAGCATAGGCTGGATTAGCTTCCAGCTTTGAAACCAGTTAAATAAACCCCTAAACAGTCCGTAGTACTTGCTTAAATAATAAGGGGGGGAGGGAAGGTTTTGAAGCTGGATGTCTACAAAACCTCTATTCCTGTCCTATTCAAGAGCCACCCTTAGCTGCTGCTGATGAGAGCAAAATTGGGAGCAAATAATACTACCATCCTCCTTCCTCAATAATGCCTTTAAAACATATAAGTGCCAGTTGAATTAGCCTATTTATAAGACTTCTTTTTTCCCCCTGACCGTAAACTCCTAATGACTCTCCGTTACACAGTGCAATTCAATATGACTCAAGCTTCCGGGGGTCTTGATCCCCTCTAGATAGTGTACCACAAAAGTGATTTATAAACTACAGTCTGAGAAAGTCACAGAGACTGAAGTGATTTGAGAAAATAGTTCAGGCTTGTAAGTGAATACAAGTGCTATGAATTCCAATGGCAGAATGATACCCCCCTCCCCAAATCTTTTCCTAGCCTCATTTCAGACAACAGAGAGAAAGGTAGTGTTGAAGGAAAGGGGGGGGGGGGGGAAGGGAATAAAAAAGCCCAAAGGGGATAAGAAAATTGAGAGCTGTATGGCGAGGGCTAATCAGTCATACACTAAAGTAAGCTTTTTTTGGTATGAAAAAGTGTAATGAGAGCCTGTTTGCATTGCAGATCATATCTGTGAAACCGAGCAATTTTGAATGGAGCACTCTGTGGCTGAGGAAGTGTTAGAGAGAAGGCAGAGAAAGAGGTAATAAAAGCAGAGACCACTGATAAGCTGAACGCGCGTATCAGGTATATCATTGGAGGAGAAAAATATGTATTTGTCATTTTTCTCACCCCCAACAAACAAGTAGGCAGTAAATCTATATTATTTTCTTTCTTTCTTTTTTTTTTCTTTTTGAGAAGGACTCAGTATCTCAAAAGTTATTTTGGATCAAATGAAAAAAAAAAAAAGAAAGAATCCAAAAGTGCACAGTTGCTTCTTGCAACACAGATTTTCCTATCCAAATTTCAATAGGGGGTTGTTATTTTGGAGTTTGTTCCCTTCCCCCTCCCCTTATTGCCTCTCCCTGTCTTTCATACGGAACCGTTTGGTCTAAAGACAGCTAGGGAGCTAAATATATATTAATTAGAACTCTTGAGGCTGCCATCAATGAGATACAATTATCCCAAACTGTTGCTATTACAGGCACTGATAGCTTCATTTAAATTCCTGAATAAAACATGAAATATCTTTAATGAGAAATGAATATAGTTGTCAGGAGGGAGTAGTTGTGATATTGTTACTAGTTGAGATATAGAAGATGAAGACATAATATGAATACCTTCGATTTTATATAAAAATGATGGCTGTTAGGAAAGACAGATCCCCCTTCAGAGACTTCATTTAGACTGCATATCAAAAATATATAAAATAGCAACATATCTCTTGCAAAGAAACTGTTTGAAAGGCAGCTAGCGCTACTGTCTCCATGCAAACTGTATCTGCTACAAGGTATAATGGTGGCATAAAAAACACCTTACCATTAAGCTGAAAGTAAAAAGGTCATGTGAAGCACAGTGAAATATTCCTGTTGCCTTGTTACTCAATGGCTGATCAGGGGGTTCAGTTTGGAAAACTCTCTCCCCCCAACTCAAACACACACTCCCTTGTTTTTCTTTCTCTCTTTCTTTCTTTCTTTTTTTCTTTCTTTCTTTTTTTTTATTTCTAAGACAAATGCCAATGAGCAAGCAGACACATGGTTCTCTTTCCCTTTCAAGGCAACTGCAAGACACAAGGCCATGCCGGCAAAGAACAGTTCTTTAAATCACGCTGTCAGGGAGACGGGAACTGCAGCACCTCTTCATTCCTCTGCAGCTTGCGTGATGGACTGCACTAGTAATACTAAAAATTCACCCTTGAGCTGCAGCGGAGGTCTCCTCACCTGCTGTTATTTTACCGAATTTAAAATGACTACTCCCCCCACTTTCATTTATTCGTTGTCTCTTCCTTGCTTAAAGTGAGCTCTTCCATCTGCTTTGGACTTTTCATCCAGAAGTGTATCCAAAGGACCYTCCAGACTAGGGACAGCTCTCACCCCTCCGTGGTCCCCGAGTGCCACCGTCCCACCCGTCCCATCAGCCGACCGCACACAGAATGACAAAGCTCCCGACTCTGGCAGCTCCCCRGAGAAGTGGCCCGTTCTGGGGTGCAGCACGACAGCTATTTACCAGCACATACCATCACTTATACTTCAGTTTAGGTCACAAAGTGAAGATGATTATCATACTAATTGAAAGGGCATGGGAAATATTAAGGAGGCAGAACATAATTATCCAAACTGGAAATTGCAAGGTTGTTCCCATTCTTCTGGGATCCTCTAGTGACCACAGAGTATGGTCAGGACCTCAATTTAAAGTCTCAGCACAAGTTTACATGGAGCATTTTTACATTAAGTCAATTAATATGTATGTCCTGAATATTATTTTTGAGATACTTGGAGTGTAGCTGCTCAGATTCTTCTACAAGCACTGGTTTGGGTATATTCTCTAGACACAGAGATAGAAAATTATCTCAGGGATACAATTCAATTTCTCTCAATCAACACCTCTTTGCTTCATCGAGTAAAGCGTGTTTAATCCATTTATAGTCAGTTGTCAAGGAATACACACTCTAATTAATATTTTCCTGAAGATGTTTATACATGGCAATATAGGAAATTAAACAAAGAAGTAGCAGGAGTGAAGGGTTTCTAAGTGCCTCCGCCAGACTGGACCACAAGAGACACCGCCATGGATTCTGTTTCTATTCCACCTGATCATCTGGGGAGATGTCAGCTTCCAGACAAGCCCTTATGAGAGGTAAAAGTAATACATATATCTAAAGTGTTTTCTATTCTTGGCAGCTCACAGTACTGTCTAAGGGTGCCACAATTAAAACAATGAATTGCCAGGTCTCAAAACTCGCCCTTCCGAAAATGGATTGAAGCTTACTGAGAGGYGCATAAGATGAGAGGAGAGTTGTATAACATATCTTAAAGCTTTTTCTGCCCTTGCTTTTGCTGTATCTGTGAGTTTGGAGGCCGACAAGCCCATAGATGTAACCTTGTTCCAGGACATGAAAATGGCTACAATTCGATTCCCCAAAACCAGCCACAAAAGAAAAAGACCTTGGAAGAAGTAGAGATGCGCAGTCACTGGGCCAAGGAAGGTGGCCTTCTTCAAGCAGCACCTCAATGGCAGCCTAAATATTCATGCCACATTCACATGCCTCMGATTTAAATGAGTAATAACTGTTCCTGGGATCAAAAGTCAACTTCAGGGTGAAATATTGCAGCCCCAAAGCCAAGAGGTTGTATTAACAAGCAAGTCCTTTTCTTTTATAGCAATTCTGGGGTCCCCTTGAGGTAGTCAGACTTGCTGAAGCAAATGTTCTCCCCTTGCTGCATAACTCATCCTTAAGCAACAGAATTAAAGACCTAGAAGCCTGACACTGTAAACATCAAGCACAATTTACAGCCCTTGTATCAGTGTAACCAGAGAGATAGCCAATTATACTCATTTTATTTATGTAGTTTATTTCTTCCAAAAATTAATTTTACGTTACTAAAAAAAATGCTGGATTAATAGCCCTAGTAACTGAACCCATCTATCAACACAAAATATACAACACAGTGACTCTGCAGAATTTTTTCTCTCCCCCTTTTGTTTTAATGCAGGACTCGCAGAGAGCACGTCTGGAGAGTGACGAGTTTCTCCAGAGACCCATTCAATTCTTTACCCTTTTCTGAGATGTCGTCTTCAGTGTCAGCTGGCTATGACCAGTTGTGGTGTGGATATTTCTGATGGGAACAGGCATTTTTTTCACTAGGCAGTTGACAGCGAAGACTTTTTGACTGGCCAGTTGCCATCACAAGAATATTAAACTGCAGTTAAAGGGGGGGAAAAAATTAAGAAGAAAATGAAGCATTGCCCAACATATAGATGCTTACTTCAAAGTCATGAMAATGTTTGTCCCTTCACCAGGTTTGACCCAAACTCTCCCTCTTTTCCCTCATCTCAGCACCTTCCCGTGCAGGATATCCTCATGGCAGTCWGAGTCCACTGTATTTATGGATCAGCAGGTTTTGGGCATGCTCCTGCTACACCCTGGCAAGGCTCGGAAGCTTTCTGGGAGAGAGCTACGACCAAGTGCACAAGAGGAGCGAGGGGTCACAGAGACATGGCACTGAGAGCTGAACACAGGGAATGGCAAGACAAGCTAAAAGATGGGCCATATAGACAGGAGCACATCTGAAAGCTTACCTCGGGCTAGGTGGAAATAATCAACAAATGTATCATTTGTATCCAGATCTTCCCATCAGATATCCTCTAAACAGAAACTTCCCCCCCCCCCCAAATTCTTTCCTTTTCTGTGCAAGGTCTCCAAAATTTGCYCCCTTCGTGTGGGGCGAGCTGGACCGGAGGGAGGGTGCAGAGCAGCCCTGTCATACTGGGAAATGGGAAGGTGCACGCCTTTGGCCTCATCTTGCCGAGATGGCACTTTTCTCCTTTCTTCTTACATAGTCCTCTTGGYTGATGAAATAAAGGCCCTTCTGACTGAAAGTACCTGTTTGTTCTTATGTGTCAAGAAATCTGACAASAAAACGCTGAGAATTACTTATTGTTATGGCTCGGGGACAAGATTACATCTCTAAGTTTATAAAGCAGCAGCTACATTTGCACCACTAAATACAAATGATTTTAATAATCAGCACGATATTTGCTTCTTTCAGCAGGGTGCCTTGTCATTACTTTAATGATAATAATACTCGCTTTTCATTTGCTAAGYGTTATTATGATTATTATTCAGAAGCTTTACTATAATTAACTAACTGAGCCTCACAACACCCCTGTGAGTCAGGTAAAGGAAGAATTATGACTCCCTCATTTTTACCCAGAAACATGGGTGGCAGGGAAGCTACAGAGGAGCCTTGAATTAAAACCAATGGTTCTTGCCTCAAAATCCCATACACRAACCATACCTTGAATTGTCTGCCTACAGTTCACCATCTTGGGCTACTGTCACTTCAAGTGCACCACAATGACATTTTGAAGAATTAAAAAAAAAAAAAAAAAGGAGAAAGAAGAAAAGAGACATGGAAATCCCTAACAATGCCGAGACACCGTGTTCTCTGCAGTTTAACAACCTCCGTTGGCAGTTCCTGCTCCTGCCCGGTGTCAGCGCCTGAATTCGGAGCACTTACTTTTAGTGCATGCATCCTACACATCTGTATCTATACAGGCGACAGCTTCTGCCTATAATAGCCACCTGTGAGACCAGGGGAGAGGCATTAAAAATTAAAGAACTGCAGAGGAGGTTGGAAGCCAATCTTGGGCTTATAGACAGGGAAGCGTTTGACAGGTGGTCTCTGCGAAAGAAGTGGCCTTAGAGACACATTGCTCTTGATTTTATTTTTTAATTAACTTTTATTCTCAGTATTATCATGCCCTCTTTTTTTCCCCCTCTTCCTTTCCTCCTCACTTCTAGCCTGGAACACTATTAAACATACCAGATTCTCACCACAGTGCAATTACAGGTACCTTTAGTATCACCATCCAGCAGGGACTTTTTAAAGAGCTTTTCTTCCACGTATATCCTAATGCCAGCCATCTACCCAACAAGTTTCTCCATAGGCCTTAACAGAAACTCAAACTGCAGCGCTTAAGACCAGCACCTTATCCATAGCTTGCTACAGCRATGCGTCCAGGAAAGCCCGTATTTACAAGGGCAGCTCAGCGATGAGCAGCAATCCGGGACCTAGGTCAAGCATGTGTCCGTTAAGCTCTTCCACATGTGCCATTCAGGCCCTTCCTGTTTGGGTTTCACGTACCGGTTTTACACCTCTCGCCTCACATAAAAACAAATGACCTTAGAGAGACCAGGAGGGCCATCTCCATCACTGTCTACTGGGTAGACTTCACGTCCTGCCATAAAAATGCTTCCTCGCCTTCCCTCCTATTCACCCCTCACATTCCCGCTTTCAAGTTAATTGTAATAACACATCTGCAGCCAAACAACAGAAACCAGTGCGGCCGCCCGTCCCCGCCAGGCCCCTCCTGCCCACCACCCGCTCCCCCCAGGCTTTGCTTCATTGACTCCTCCAAACCCACCACATTTAGACGAGAGCACTTAACCTTCTGCAGAATATTTTTATGCTCCATTTTCCATTCCATTAGGAAGGAGATGAAAGTAAGCAGAGGATGCTGTTGTGCAGCTGCTGTCACTGCCAGCAGATGTGCCCTCCCAAGGATATATATGTTTTAAGCATAGACTTGAGCACTTCTAAGTGAGGGGTTTTGGTGAGGGAGGGATATGTGGAGGAAGTTTAAATGATGCTGGGTTTAAGCCCAGTGCAATGACTTACACCCAAACCAGAACAATCTGCACCTATCCTGTCCTCCAGCTTCCTCATGGAGGCTGTACCACCCACACCTGCCACACCTGTAGTTTGAGTACCATTTTCCACTTTCTGTTTAGGCAAGACTCAAGCTKAGACTAGTTATAGGCCTTTACCACCTGAGGAAAAAGATCTGTTCTTGTCCTATTAAGTTTTTTCATGGTACTTACTCCCAGGTTGCAAATCGTTTCTAGGTTTTTCTAAGAATTCATTCACAGTAACCATGGGAAAATACATATTTTTTAATCCAATTTTTAAATTTACAATAAACTGGCAAACAAGACAATGACTAGAAGCTTTTTTTTTGAGAGCAGAAGATACTGCTTGTGTGAAAGATAAGAAATGGGATCCTGTCTGTTTGCATGCATTCCTCCAAGACCATGTTGTGGCCCACTGACAACCAGTGCTGAGGAAAGCTTGGGAAGCTCCGAGTGCAGGAAAAATGATTCTAATAAAAGCCTTCTAGATCATGACCTCCCAGGAGACATTTCACCCACCACAAAGATKCAAGCACATCTGGGATAGGCATTTGGCACTGGCAGCAAAACCTAAGTATAATGCGGAGGGAAATGAAGAATCTTTTCTGCAACTGAACTGCCGGATATATTTTAGGTAGGAAGATCCTGTCTGGAAGCCATTCAGTCCCATGTCTACTCATGCTTATAAGCTGTGCTTTAAAGCGTGCCTGGTCATGACCTCTGTTTTCCATCTCAGGTTAGAGGAAGGAAGATGTCGGGATGGTCAGGGGAAGGTGGTGTCAGGATGGTCAGGGGGTTAGTTCAGGACCTGAGCTTCCCAAGTTCAGCTCCTTGCTYTGCACAGACTTCTTGCATGACTAGAGGCAAGCCACTTAATCTCAATTTCTCATCTGTAAACTCACAGTATTATTGCAAGGGCAAATACAGCAAGGACAGGGAGGTGCCCAGCTGCAAGGGCAGACAGCGGGGAGGAACCTTACAGGGGCCGAACCGCCAGAGCAGCAGGAAACACGACAATTTATTACAGACCGAGAGGAAAGAGTGCCCCAGTCTCTGCTTCCAAATGCAAATCAGCTCAAGATGGTGTTAATGAAGCTATAGCACATCCAAGTCTAGCAAAGGGCACGTTCAACTAAATATTTCAGCCAAGTACAGCTCTGCACCAGGCTAGCTGGGAAGACATCTGAGAACAGGGCCAGTCAGAGAGGACCTTTCTTCACGCCATGCTCAGTCCACAAGCAAGCTGCTTTGGTTGTTTGCCCAGATACAACACCATCACCAATCACTCTTCCCTCTTTAGYGCCATCAGGACCAAATCAAAACTACATGAATCTCTCTCTTCCTGTCCCTTCCCTTATTACACCAGAGGCTCAGAGACTTGCTCTGGCTTACCAGTCTCCTTGTATTCGTTTGATAATAAACCACCAGTTTACCTATAATTCAACAGCCTATAAAAATCATTGTGGTTATTGCATAATAAAGAAAATAAATAATAACATGCCTTCATAAGCATCAATTAAAATGCCCAGGATTTGATAGTCCCTGTGATAAACAGTAGATTTCCTTTCCTGGGAACACAGACAAACTAATCAGATTTAGCTGGCAGATATCAAAACACGACCAATCGGAGATTCAGTGCTGGGTCGCACAATTCCCCCCGTCTCTTCTAATACAGAGGGGCATGAAGGGAAAGGACATTAAAAAGATATTGTATCTTTGGCTCCCCGTGCTAGATGCAATGCCCTGGCACGCTGACAGAGAGCTGGCAGCTCTCCCTTCCTTGGAACGAGGTTAGTGGCCTGCACAGCCCAGACAGCAGTTTAACCTGAGGGTCAGAGGCCAGTCAGGCGTTATCTACCAACCGGGTGCATTTCCTCCACATCTGCGACTTCACTGTTCCCGAAAAGACACTGACAGGAGGACAAGAGCTAATGGGATCTCCGCTGGTATTTAGAAATTTAAAGGCCTGCATTCATTTTTAATGACTTGGGGAACTCGCTTGAAGACAAAAACAAAAAGAAACCAAACAGTCAAAAGCAATTTAGRTAGCGCGAGAGAAAGAGAAACGCTTTTAGCCTTCGCTGTTTGATTTTTTGGAACATCTAGGTTTTAGAAAAAGGAGAGGGTTGTTTTGTGCTTTGTTAACCAAAGCGTAATTTTCAATATAACATTCTGACTATGGGATGGATTCTACAGTCGTGCCTTGGATATCCATTCTTRCACTCTTATTGCACAGGATAAAAATAATTCATGTCTTAGTAAGGTAAAAACCGTCATTATCTCCTCCCTATTCTTCCACACAGAGTTTGACAGACCCTTATCAATAAGTGTGAGGCATACGGCTAGTTTTTGAGCTAAGCCCTGCACTTATTTGGTATATCCCTGAGATGTTTTAAAGCCATATTTGCTTTCCAATTGGCTTGGAGCTGCCAGCACCTGTATAAACTGGAGCAGCCCTAAATTTGATCACATTTATGCCAGCAGCCAGACGGGATCCTTGATTATGTCARTTATGTCCCATCTGCCAGGAACTGGGCAGGGATGTTGGTACCAAAGCTCTTTCTCTATCAGGGACTCTCTGACGCTGGGTGAAGTCCCCGAGTGACCAGCCCTCCCACCAGGATCGCTGCTTTGCATCAGCAAGGGCTACAAAGCAGCCTTTGCTGATGCAGAGCACTTGGCTGAGGTCTGTCACATCAGAGAAAATAAAGTCATATGCAATTACCCTTGTACGGTTGAGCTCCTTTTATTGATGATGCTGAAGCTTTAAGTCTAGAGTAATGCAACCATGGATGGAGCCAAGCTGACTGTCTCCAGCATAGGACACTCCAAGATTTTTAAGTGTACTGCAATTTAATCTTTTTTTTTTTCTTTTGTTACGCTCTCAGATGATGAAATCAAAGCATTACTAACTGTTTTGGGATTATTGAAGCACTAAAGAATTTTTCACATATGCTTAGCTAATTATGCAGACCTCGCCAAAAAATAGTGACCAGAAGACATGTCAGAGGGACTTATAGCAAGTTCTTAGGAGTTACATTGATATTTACTGACTCCTTCCTACCCATATCACAAAACCATCCCTCCAATAAACATCTTTACTGGCATTCTCTGCAGAGGGGTAGCCAATATCAACATAGTCTCTGTATTTTAAAGGTGACAGAGATTGATGAGGTCATTTTTCCATCCCCCTTTTCATTTCCCTCCCCATCTACAAGGCTGATCCTTAGGAGAATATCCTTGCGGGGTTTGTCTAGACTACTCTTTAATTGACTCTAGCGACAGGACTTCCGCCATTCCTCTAGGGAGATCATTCCACAGTCTAACAGACCCTGTTGCCAGGAAATGTTTCCTGATATTCACCCTACCTCATCCTTGCCCACTGTCATCCCAAGAGCTGTGGTCAGAGAGATGTCTTGAGCTTGCAGAACTGTATATCCCATCCATCTCACAAATATACTTACATATAGACCATGCTTCCACTAGTCTTGTCAACTGTCATTTGATAAGCAGTAAACTTTTTCCTGCAAAGCCCTGGGTGAACATAATTATTTTCCCTTACTCCCTTGTCTGCACATTAACTTGATTAGCTTACAGAAAAGAAGTTGATAGTGGTGGCAGGGGGAATACAACCTTTTGGGAAGCCACGCAAAACAATTAGTTATATGTTTTTAATTTTTCAAAAGGGCAAAAAAAATGCATATGTTTGGTTATAGCTTCAGAATCTATAAAATCTATATAAATTCAGAATCTACAAAAATGGCTTTGGCACATAATTGCTTCAAAAGAAATCACTTCAGATACACTTTCTGTCAGGGGTAAGTGCATAAATAATGAACAACAGTTTAAGAAGGGATTAATAGATAAATTAATAATGGGTGAATCAATTGTTATAGATTGTTCAATAGTGTGCTTATTAGTCAGGCTTACATTCATCTATACTACCAGAACTGATGAGCTTTTAATAATCTATAACATGTTATACATTAGTTGAGCATTCTTCTCTATTAATAATTTACTAACTCTTTATAAACTATTTATAATAGCATTCTTCATATAAAAACATGATCTTTGATTCAAAAGTGAATGATAACTTGGAACAGTCCCTGCTAGTCTAAGCTGGTGACGCACAGGAAAGCGCAACGGAGCTGCCGAGGCAGCATACGGCAGCCCACTCCATCCCCACAATTTGCTTTGACTGGTTTTGTGGCTCTCAGGAAACTTGATAGGCGAGATAAAATGATCTGTAATTTTGCACAGCTCAGTAGCCRAAGATACTTAGAGCATGACCAATGCTCATGTTCAGTGTTGGAAAACACTTTGCATCTCTAAATTTGGGACCATATTAGGAACATAGAGTAAGAGGAGACCACCTGAACTATTGAATCTAGTCCCTTCTATGCAACAGACATTGAGTTCAGAAGAATTATGACTTCTCTTTACCTTAGCAGCCCCATCCAGGCACAGAAAGCCTCTCCTCTGCTTTGAACACAAGCCATGCCAAAAAAGGCTGGAGAACTGCTGAGAAGAAATGGAGTCATAAGATTTCATTGACTGGCAAAAGGCTGGGACTCCAGCAGCTCCTCCGTGTCCTGGAAAAACTAATGTCCAAGTTCTGAAGAGAGTAATCTATTAAGTGTCACAGAGGAAAGAAATGATCTGGGTTATTGGCCAGCTGAAGAATGGCAAGAGCTTGCCAGTGCTAAGCAGCAGCATAAAAGGCTAGAATGCATTAGGAGAGGTGCTTTTAGTAAGGACAAAAATAATGGTATCAGTGTCAAAAGCACTGGTTTAAAAAAAAAAGTGGGAATATTTCATCGGGTACTGGTACGTCTATTTAAGAAAACAAACTTACTGGAACAAATACAGAGAAGACTACAAATATGTATCCCTTATAAACAGAGATTGAGAGAATTTTCCTTGTTTAACCAAAGATTAAAAGAGGTATGATGACACTTTCTAAATATATTCAGGGTTCAGGAGGGTAGGACCAGAGAAACAGTAAAGAAAGAGAAGATTATTTAAGTTAAAGGATTCTATCRGCACTAGATCAGTTGATTATAGATTGGTCACTGATTATCTGAGCGTTGAAACTCTCTAATCGTTTTCTAAAATCAGGCAGTCGTACTAAGGAATCTGAATTGGAATTTGATAAGCCTTTGGAAGGGATTGCATTGCCAAGGACACACGAAACCTGTGTGTTGGAATATTCCCAAGGGTTCAAAAAGATCCTGGACCACTGTTTGTTTGCATTGTATTAATCTTATGCAACAGGGTTTCTGTAGTTAACTCTGTAGAGCGGGAAAGATTTTTCTGCCCCCTCTTTTTGGATTCTGGAAGAGTAATGGGGTTTGTTTTGTTCTGTTTTTGGCCTTTCTTTGAGTTATTGCTGATCGGCCATTGCTAGGAACAGGATGCAGAAAGGTGCATGGATATTCTTACAGGTCCATGTGTCCCCAGTCTAAATGGAGGCTGCAGCTGATGGATGGCCTCTTGGGAGCAGGTCTGAGTTTGTTGAATATACCTAAATAACATAAACATGTTTATTTCTTTAGATAACTCGATAGTACAATATATGAGTGATGGGGCAAAATGGAAAATGGAAAGAAAATTCTTCTGGGTATTTGTACTACTTAGATTTCATTTTGAACCCAATCCCCACATGCTTCCTAGATGGTCTATCTTAGTTTGTGTCTGAATGACCTTTGAAGGCTTGAATATCCTGGACCCTTCTGAATCAAGTTTGGGGCTGCAATTCTCCCTCTCTGGAGGAAAAACAACTTCAGAAAGAGCTGGAACAGAAGAAGGATTTGTTATGGCTTGTAGATTGGGTGATTTATCCAGTTTGGAAACAGAGTGACAAAATGCTATCTCCTGTTTCCCCAGAATCAAGCTGAACAGCGAAGAAATTAGCCAACATTTGCAATAAAGTTTTTATTATTATTATTATTATTATTGTTACCTCAGCCCCATCATTAGGCTATGCCTAGGAGATTAACTTTTTTTTTCCCTGCCAAGTACTTTCCAAGAATACTTATTAATTTAGCTGGAGGAGTGGCCTGAGTAACAGGAGTGTTCTCCTGTTCTGTCCTCCCACGCACAACTCAATCTTCCTCCACGCTCGCCCAGGAACAGCAGCCTCCTCTTTCAGGCGTCTGTGCTATAAGTGAAAAGAGGATTTGACTTAAAGGGCCACTGACAACTGGTTTTAAATCTCGAGTTAATTTGTTGTCAAAGTCATTTTTTAACATAATTTGGGGGGGGCTTCTTTCAAGTGATGAGAGAGCGAGGGATCTGTTAAAGGAAGGAGAATTAATTATTCCCAACCGTTACCAAAAACGCAAACCCAACGAGGTTGCTTTAGAGCAAACGAAATTGATTTTAAACAAAAGTGAACCTGACCGCTCATGTTTCACCGCCTGCTCCGCGGCGCTGACAGCAGCACTTCTCTGAGGCAGGCCGGCTGCTCCAGACTTTGCTTCTTGTTGAACAGAATTAAGTATTAATCTGGCCACTTTGAGAGAGAGCTGCAAGATAACCCTATTTGCTCAGACCGTCTCAGCCGATTAAGTCTTGCTTCCCAACTGATTGGGAAGATATACAAGGGTGACAAGCTCCTGTCTTATGGAGATCTTCAGGTTTGACGTTTGTGAATTCTCAGTCGTCTCCGAGCACCCTTGTTTCTCCCCATAAGCGGATATCAACTTAAACACYGAATCTGGAATTTAGGAGCTCTGACCTTTCTTTTCCGAAAAGCCTTTCAGTCACATTTTTGGCTCCTCTTTCTTAATCTGCCTCTTGGCATTATTCTTTTACTGCTAAAAGATGTTCTGATGCAAGTTTTGTTGTTCTTTGTTTTTAATGAAAGACATGCTATTAGATCAATTTGGGTAAAAAACAAAGAAGCAGTAAAGACAGGGTAGGGGGTTGCTAAATGATGATGATAGCTGCGACATATTAACCAGGTATAAATGTGCCACACTACAGCTCTGGATTTGAAATCATTACTAAAAGGCTCCAAACCCTTTCTCTCACGGCCCATAATGTACGGAACGGTGTAGGGGAACCCAGTTAACTCCATCTCAGCTGTTCCCTGCCTATAGAGCTGCATTAGGAAGGGTTGTATGAAATGAGTTGAGTTATTCTGTTACAACAGAAAAGAAGAGGAGCTAAACCCTCTCCTGGTCTGTGTTTCCAGYCCCACAACATCTTCAGAGAAAAGAYAGCAATCTGGAAATATTATCCAAAGCCACTGAAAGAGCAGTCAGAGCAATTTAGAAGTCGTCTTGGGGGTGGCCTAATTTGAGCTCATGACACGTTCCTGGCATGATACCAGATTCRATGACCATCATATCGAAACAGCTTAAAGCCATCTTGGAACCCCCCTCCAGGCTGCATCCAGGATGGACGCAAAGACCTGACCCAGCGCGCAGAAATCACAGCTAAGCTACCCCTGTGCAACACTACTCGCAAGCAGAAACAATCAGCCTTGATGGAGTATTTCACAAAATGGTTTCCATCGGCGCCAGCAGCTTTTTAAATATTAACCAGCAAGATCTGCTGGCTGCCACTCTGGGATTACCGTCTCTGACACTGGTGATCCCAGTGTGTCAGCATAATTTAGCAGCCAAATCCTGGCTTCCAGCAAGCAGCTTGCAGATGTGGATTTTAATTAAAAATATTTAATTTTTAGCTTTGAGTTCTACTTGCCCTACCTGGCAGTACAGTTTCTGGTACTCATCATGCAGAGCRCTGCAATGTTGCTCCGAGGAAACCTCAAGCGGCTTCCACCTCCTATGGCAGCTCCACTGAATGGCCCCGCAGAGCCCCGTTTTGTGTTCAGCCACAACAAACAAAATACACAGCAAAAAATTCCATTCGTGCCTCAGAACCTACCTCACACTGGAGCAAGTCACTCGGAGACTGGCAATATGGAAAGGACACCTTCCCAACACCACCTACAGATGTCTCTGGAGAGTCTTTTTATCATTTTTCATCCACAGGAGACTGAAAAGTCTGGAAAAGCTCAGTCATAATTGGCATCTCAGGGTTGTATCATCCTCTGTCTGACAACTCCAGAGCCCAGTTGATAGTGTTGTCCTTTGCTTGGGATGAAATGATGTTGCACTCCCATAGCTCCTGCAGCCTCACAGGCTGGGTTTTTCCAGTGGGATCTTACATAGTTCCCTCCACTGCGGTGCTTTTCTTGCTGAAAAGATAAGACAGCTCCTTAGTGAAAATTCTTTTTTCCCTTTTTCATTTTATTTAGCATGAGTAGCTTTATATAAAACTTTTCACTAATAGGTTTCCACATTTGTGTGCATGTACTTAGTGAATCCCTAATCAAATATGCTTGGAATAGACTTTAATGAAGGTCCTCCTCATAAACAAGGATCCTCTGGCTTCACATTACAAACAGCATACACAACATTCTTCTGCATACTTCTTTTGGATTTAGCAGAGAATTTAAGTATTTAGGAAGTTATACCATGTGATTGCTGAAAGTCTGAAAAGATATTTCAAGGTCACAGCTAAAGGCAATTCCCATSTAGGTCCCAGGTTTTTAGGGAGTGTGGAGGAAGAACATTTCCCACATGTGGGAAAGGGGAGCACAAACCAAGAAAAACACCCACATTCTAATAGGCTTCACTGTACTAAATATCCAAATCATTCARTGTTCAGCTGTTGCTAATTATTATGAATAGCTGAGAATTTTAATTACAGAAAACATTTTGAAACATTATTGGGCTTTTAAAGCCCCCTGCTTTGTTTCCAGCAAGGAGGTTCTTACCTCTTCATTGCTTTCTGGAAGAAAAATTAGTAGTCCTACATCCTCTAAAGAAACTCTTGTTAAAGGGCTTGTATGATTTAGTGACTTCAATGCCCATTCAAAGTGAAAGACTTTGTGAACTGTTTGGGGGATGGACAGCCCATGTTTGTACAGCACCTGCTGCAATGGAGACATGACACGTGACCCTTATCACAAATGGAAAAATAAACATCAACAAGACAGATATAAGAACACATCAGAAACAGTAAAAATAATGTTAAAAATAATCACTGATAACATTTAGCCTCGAGTGCTCTTTGCTATGTTATTCTATATTGACAATCCCACCTAGAAATGGGTCTCTCAGACTTTTTGACTTGTAGACAGCCTACTTTGCTCTACTGAATCCAGTGTATCCACTGTCACCCATGGGAGGGCCCCAGGGCCTCTGCTATGTTCTATCTTTGGGGACGGATCACATGGCTTCCAGATGAGAACAGAACCGGACATTTTCCAACCAAATAGTTCTCAGGTCACTGAGCAATACTCTGGTGGTTCTGTCTCACCAGCAAATGCCCATGCTGAGGCACCTCAGTAAGCAGCTTTGCCTGAGGAACCTCCTGGTGGGACTGGCAGGAGGTGACAAGCACCCCCGCCTTAGCTGGCACAGCGCGTGGTCCAGCACACTGCCTGAACCACCAGCACAGGCCAGGTGCGTGCTGAGATCCCAGACTGTGAACCAGCCTTGGAGGCGTGCAAGGAGTCTGTGATCCCCGAGTGCGGTGGAGTGAGGGATGATGTGCAGCCGGCTGGGGTAAGAGCAAACGATGAAGGGCAGAAGCCCCTCTAATTCCCAAGGCTCCACAGTCACTGCTGGTGAGCTTTCTCRGCTGTTGTAGCACAGCAGCAGAGGACTCTGAGCAAAGCAGTTTCAAACTAGGCTTTGGGATGAATTGCTTCAGCACCTGGCTGTAGCTGCACAGAAGGCCCAGAGCGCCCGACCCTGTGCTGGAAGCTGTAAAAACCACAGCAATACATAGTCCCTTTAATATCTCACAGCCTTGGCCTCTTTATTATTCATTCAGGTGAGGGGTTTTGTCAAGAGCTACTGCTTTACAAGACAACCAGGTATTCCCACAGGTGATTGCCACAGCAAGGACATTTGGGGAATCTCTCTAGATTGCCTGGCAAGTCCTGGCGTGGAGCCCAGAGCACCAGCTACATCATCACTCCCTTCCCACCTATCATACTAGGGAGTAGTGAAATAATATCACCTAGTTGGTCAGACCTGCATGGGAACAGAGGGAGCAGTCTCTTCTACCACTAAATCACACTGCATGAATGCATGTGGAGGGATTCCTGGAGTTCCTCAGGGAAGAACTGCCAGGCTTTACAGAGCATGAGACCCTGGTCACCAGCCGTCTCRCCTTAGGAGCTGCACAGTGAAAATTGTGCAATGCCCACAGTCCACGCTATGGGATCCCAAATAGCATCTAAGAACCATTGCTGAATTCTCCTTCCTTGTGTCCTGGAAAGTCCACCATCAGTGGCTGACAGATTGAAACTGGCCATCTCAGGTGGGCAAAGCCCATCGAAGGACACTTCACTAAACACTGGACAGGTTTCCCAGCACCACTTCTAAGCAGTTCCAGGACGTGAACAGACTGAGCAAAGATGAAGTGCCCAAATCCCTCACCGTGACAGCCTCCCGGCTAATTTGAGAAGCAGGGAAAGAGCTGAGCAGAGAGATGCCAGAGGTGAAAGACWCCTCAGAGCAAGAAGGTTCCCTCTCCCCTTCGTGTCTCGTCTGCCCCACCGCAGCCAGTGGTTTGAACGTCTCTCCTTCCACGCCAGCYGTGGCAGTGTACAGTAGACATCCTACCCGGCAGGCTTGGAAAAGGGCAGCTCCAAATCTGTGTTCAAAGCAGGGCAGTTTTTCCTTTCCCACTCAGAAATGGCACAACTTTAATATGGTAATGGTGTGCCACACTAACTCGTTCTCCAAACAAGGACCAGTTTGTCGTCAGACAGAAGTGGAAAACGGTCAACCTTTGCTGCCCCTTCTGCGCACAACAATTCCTCCTTTTAGGGGGGATGGCTTGAGAGCTCCAGTTATGTAACTCTTTTTTCCATAAAGAGCAACACCTCCAAAACCAGACTCCTCCTCTCCCCTTTTTAGGCTATGAACAAGTCCTTGGTGTTCTTGACCAGGCCACTTCTCCAATGCAGCTTCTGTGATTAGGAATAGAAAAAAAATAAATAAATAAAAGAGGAAAAAGCTGCCTTTTTGTAAAGTTCTGCAAATATTTTATGCACCCTCATTCTTTTTTTTTCTTTCTTTCTTTTTTTTTTTCTTCTCACATTCACACAAGCAAAACAACAAGAGGGTCCTCTGATGAATGTGGCGGATCGCCATGGTTACGGTTCAGAGATGCGGCAAAAAGCAATTATGGTGGGACATAGGGGAGGGGAAAAAAAAAAAAAGAAAGAAATGCACCTCTTTGTCAGAATTTCAGAACAGCTGTAATAACACTTCTGCACCCCAACCAGTGCAAAGTAACTGAAATATTGTGGCATGTTAAATGCCAACACATTAAATACTGGGATTTCAATGTCACATTATTTAAAAAGACAGGAAGCATTAATTTCCAGCTGCACTTTCAGCTTGTTAAGTCATCTAGGGGGAATAGGGAAAGAGGAGCAAGTCCATGGAGCAGGAGCTCACATTTTGAGGTGTGAAATAAAACACTGTTCAGTGAGGCAGTGGAATGCACTTGTAACAGATTTAATCTGACAGCAGCTGCGGTTTCCTATTTAAGCTTTGTGTAATTTATTTTTCCACTTGGTGTTGGAGCTCCTGAAAGAGACAGTGATGCTCTCCTGACCTCTTCTAATCTGGGGATCTCAAAGCACTTTGCCGCCATGCATTCATTTTCAAACCTCTGATGCGTGAGGTAGGTTGGTTGTCACCGTTCTCGCACAGTGAGACTCACTTGGGTCTGATCTTCCTAGCCCAAGGGTCATAGACAGGATGTCTTTGACCTCAGTTTGGGCCTGTGCAAGGACTAAGAGAAGCAGGAAATTCTCATTTTACATGCTGCTATTTGAAGATTACATTTAAAGTAAAAGCTGCCTATTACAGTCTGGGATTATCTGTGGTGTGCCTGTGTGCCCATAACATTTTTATTCCTCTGTGGCTAGTAAAGAAGTAAAAGTTTTACCTCTGCTCTTCTCTGTATGCACTTTTGGGGGTTTCTATCATCGGTCATAGAGATCTACTTTTGGTGACATAGCAGCTAAAAGCACCTCCCTTCTCATACCTGTTGCATGCTGCAGCCCCCAACTGTGTCCTTGTSTTCCAGCCTATAAATCACACCAGGGATGAGATCCAGCTGAATTTCAACCCGGGGAAAGAGATGGGAAGTGAGAAACAATTGAAATTGATTGTTCTCTGATCTTGTGCACGAACCAGTTCTGCACACTGTAGTGCCAACGGCCAAAGGTATCAGAAACTGAGAAGGCCATAACCTGAAACGTGCACGGGACACCTGGGTGCGAAGGCTTTTGCAACAGAAAGGAAAGATGGGCAGAGCAATGCAAAGATGAATAGACAAAACAGCCTRAACAGGACAAAGACCACCCCCTTCACGGAACATTTACCTCTGGTCTGAATGCTCCTCTCCAGTTAGGTTTCCTGCCCCTTCACAGACAAGACCTCTCAGATCATGTTCCCATTCTAGTCTTTCTCCATCTGGTCACAAGAGCAAGCTCCTCCATCCAGCCGTAACTGACTCATTGGTAGACTGAGGTAAGGACTTTTTCCTGTTCATGGCCCATTTTGAGAACTGTTTCTCTCTCCTTTTTTTTTTTTAATATTATGCCCAGCAAAAACAACACTACAGGAGACTTCCTCAAGCGAAACAGAGATCTGAGGAAACCTACATAAGCAAAGAGGCTAAATTTGAAGGAAAATGAAACATTGCCAAGTCTTGTGGTTATATATTGCAAGTCTTATGATATTATGATTTATTTTTTTTTAATCACTGGCTTCTAAAAGCAAGAAAGAGTATGAAAATCTCAATATGAGAACACTGGAGAAATCTTGAAAAATAGAAAGAAGGGACTGCTGAAAGTTCAGCAATGAGAAGAAGCCCCCCAAAAGCTCCACAAAGCTTTAAATTCTTCTGCTTTTTTAAAGCAGTCTATGATTTAGAGAAGCCTGCCACCACTTCTGAGCACTGGGGATATGCCGTGTGAGAATGAGTACTTGAGAAGAACTGAGTAGTGGGTTTTTAGAAAAATTTGTCATAAGGGAGAAGCTTTGTGGGCTGAAACTGTGATCTAATGCTGCAGGTTGTGCCTTTACTGACAGCCGCAGCAGAAGTCTCAAGATCAAAAACCAACCCCAAAGATGCGCTCTCCTCCAAATCCAACAGATTAGTCCTTTAGGGGTGCCTAGGGAGGTTGTGGTGTGTCAAAGTACTCCTCTGCCAATGCATCTTCAAGGCTTCCTCTCTATCAGCTCTGGAAATGTCAACCTGAAAAGAAACAGTAAAATTTACCTCCAGTTTTATACTGGTAAATAAAAAAAAAAAAGAACACCCAGCCTCAGTTTCCCTAGGCAACACTATGAAACATGGTGTTAAAACACTGTTAGAATTTTCCTGTATGGTAACACATTAAAAATCATATCCAAAGATGCCATTGGAAACTGTTTTCCAATGAAGCTAAACTTTTGCCCAGTACAGCGTCTTCTGGCAAACTCCCAGAGGAGTTATCAGAGCCCTGCACCCCAGAGAGGTGGGACACTTCCCTTGAAGCATCCCCTTGATAACCCATCCTTTGGGGATTTGTTTGCACTCCATTTTCTCCCCATTCTTGAACATTTCCCCAATCAAAGTGGGATTCCCCTAATCAGTGGGTCAGAATGGACAACTTTCTTGCCCAGCCTAGGGCTTCACTAAGAACGTGCTACCTTGTCAGCAAACACTGGGGCTAAAGTCAGCGTACAAGGTACCAAGCAAAAAGGGTGGCAAGGGGGGTGAAAGAAGCTCTACTTCTAAGCGAGGTTCAGGTCGGGTGAAGGCAGACGGTATTTGCAAAACACGTGTCAGGCAAGCAGAAAAAAAGCTGAAGCTATAAGCTGTTTTAAAAGTTCCAAATACCAGCCCTCCTTCCAAGAGAGAAATAAGAGATACCAAAGACTCAAAAATCTCACAAGCGAGTAATTTAGGAAGCTCTATTTTTGAACATGGCTGTGTTTCAACTCAGACTCTGAACCAACTGTGGAGGCCTCCAAGATGAAAGTATCATGAAACTGAATGAACGCCAAGTCACCCGAGGGGGACCCAGTCCTGCAAGGTGCTGAACTACCCCAAATCCCATGTAAATCAATAGGATTTGGAAGTGCTTGGAGCCTGTTCGGATCAAACACTTGGTGTCTGAGTGGGTAACTCCCTAGAGAAGTCTGGAGATGGAAAGCAAATCAGAACAACCAAAAGTGCCACAAGCCTCTGCAGCGTACCATTGTCAAGGCATCTTTTGTGCTACAGGCACTCAACGTTAAAATGAGGGAGAGAGAAAAGAGGAATTTCAAAACAAAGGTTTCTTTGCAGATTGCTGGTTTCTCATTGCCTTATTTGCTCCTTGCACATGCCAGATAAGTGGACTTGCAAAGAACCTTAATTAGAAATGCAGATTACACTCGGCCACAATACACTGGACACTTTCTCTCCAGCAATCCTGCTGGGAATGCACATGGCCAATTTGTTAAGGAACAAACCAATTTTAAAGTTAGCTTTGTTTTTACGTTATATAGTGTGTGCATTTGCTCTGCCTGGTTCATAAATCCAGCAGCCGTGAAAAATTCCTCATTCTTGAAGAACTTAACAGAAGAAAAGAACTATTGCATTTACAGCACAAAGGCCTGCTAAGAGAGACATGCAACTTCTGGTAACAGTCTTACCTCCGAAAGTAAGGAAGGATCAGGTATGATCAATGCTGAATTGCGTTGGAGAGATGCATTGGAGAGCTGCAAAAGAAAACCAGTTTGCTATCACAGACCTGACAAAGGGCTTGTAAGCTTGTTCTCCACCCCCCCACCCCCAAATGAGATTAGTTTGTCAGATAAAGACATTAGCTTTTCCCATACCCCTTGGCTCTCTTGGTTTACTAATGGTCCTTTTATGAATGGGACTTTTCCCTTGGAGCATATTCATACACACGCTTGGTGCTATACAAGCAGTTCTACAAGTTGTTGGAAGAAATGGACATTTTAATTCCTGCTGACCATTTGAAGTTTTACAGGGAATTTCTTTGAGATTGAGCCATGGCATGGTTTGATCTTAACCGTGCTTAAAATCACCCACCTATTACTTGTGATATGWGCCCGTTTCCCTGGCTGCTGCTGTGCAATCACAGTCAGTCCCAAAGTAAGCAAAAACAGATGTAAGCAATGGCTGGAAGTGAGATGTTTCCCTCCCTCGCACACACATCATTATACAGGGCAATGAGGTGCAGAATAAATATTGCACCAATGACAGTGAGGTCCACGAACTTCCAGGCAGTAGTAGTCCAGCAGTGTCACTACTCCACACCATCACASGATACCAGATTTTTTCAGTTTTATGGTAGCAGCTCAACTCTAAGATATTTCAAATGGAGAGTAATGTTCACTTTTCTAACCTATGCTTACCCTGAGTTTTAAATGCAARGGATTAAAATATGTACGTGGTCATTATTTATGTTATGCCTAAAACCCAGCCATTTAACTCTCTCCCTCAGCACTCAGTCAAGCAAGTTTCACCCTTGCAGCTTCTGCTGGGTTTCGCTGTTGCCCTCCCGTGAGCAATGTGGCAGAGTTGCAAGGTCGAACCACAACACAGTGGAGAATCTCAGCTTAATCTGAAGATTGAATCTGGGCAAAAAGCCCAAAAAAAGAGGCTGTAGAAAAGGCGTGTCTAATAGTAAAGGCTGTTTGGAACAACTGGCTGCAGATGCTGGGTTTTGGGGTATTTTATTTGTGTTAAGTGTTTATTAATAGTTGTGACTTGGTTCTGTTCACTGAAAAAAGGTAGGCATTTCTTTACAGGCAAAGATAAATAGTATGCACTTAGTTTCAAATGAAAATATTAAACATTTCAAGCTGAAGGGAACTGTAGGTGTACATCCAAAGTGTCTGCAAAGGTTTCTGTGAAGATCAAGCCCATTCTCAACAGGCCTATATTTGTACAGGAATCCTCACCTCCACTGGTAATGTTTCAGGGGTCCATAAGTGGAAAAAAAGACCAGAAATCTGCTCTAGAAGATGGTATCATGGTTATGGCACTAGACTGTACTCTATTTTAAGCACCGTYCGTGAGCAGAATTGGCAGGTACAGAGGGTTGGAAGGACTTTAGCAAATCATTTTGGAAAAAGGAGCAGTACAAACTTTCCAGAGGAGAAAGGAGAGCTGCTTGAGAGAGCTCAGTGGGCCAGAACGGTCTTCATGCTCCAAAATATCTCCCCTTTTATAAGATTCTGACTCAGTTTTCTGACTTTGAAACTTTGCACATGTATTTACTTATTACATTTTTTGTCCAGGGAAGTCTGTTGAGAGGATGTATATGCTCCAGAGGGGTATGAAAAGGAAACAACAAACTGGGAGAACGGAATGCAACAAGTGCTCAAAAACGCACAGACACATTATTGCAATTCTGACCCCTCTGACAGCTCCTGGCTTCCTGTCGGCAYTGTGTCAGGGCCATGGCTATTGCGTATCAGGCTGTGCAGTGCCCACAGCAGAGTGTAGCAATTTCCCTACAATCAGTTGTATTTTTTTCATTGCAGCACGATGGCACCTGAGCAGAGTTTCTTAGGGGTTTTGAAAGCAGAGGATGAGACCCTAAACTGGGGCAAACTGGAATCAGCTCAATTCAGGTTAAATGGAACTGGGCTCATTTGCAACTGTTAAGGTTTGGTCCAAGATCCCTCCAACTACTGAACTATTCCTCCCTGCAAATGCAAGAATTAAGGGGTTAAACGTTGCTCCCCTTGAAGTCAACAATAAAACTCCCTTTGGCATTAGTGGGAGTAGGATGTTATTAAAAAACTTTAATACTGCTTCTAAGAGAAGGTTCAGGTGGGAAGGATAATTGTTGAAACAATTTTTTCTATGCTCTCTTGAGCTGACTTATTACCAGAACTATTACATTGTTACAAAATATTTTCAAAAGTCTTCTAAGGAAACATAGCTGGAGATAAAAGTAAAACGTAAGAAATGCAATTAGAAGTTCAAATTAACAGTTTGCCACTTTCCATTTCGGAAAGGGAAAAAGGTCTTGGAGTTTCAGAACAGTGTTTAAATTTGTATTTGCAGCACAGTACTTACTATCAGGTTATGAACTGATTTGCTCCCTATCTGTAGGTGACTGGACATCTGCAAATTTTCGACTAAAAGAAAAAAAAAAAAAAACAGATGCATTACTGACAAAACATTAAGTTACATGGCTGATGTAAAGTTGGGTTCTATAACTATAAACACACAGAGATAACTTCTAGTGGCAATACCCATATGTCACTGTTGCTTCCACATTACCAGGAGCTCTTCAAAGGAAACCACTTATTCYGTAGCGAGAAAGGAGTTTTCGCCGTGATGTTTGTTCTCCATTAGACTTCACAAAATATTAAACCTGGATAAGGGTTTTCAACAACATTTGGCAGATATTTAAATTCATTTGCATTGCTTCACTGGCGCGGATGCCTCTTTGGTACTTTTGTAGGGTAAATATTGCAGGGACGGCATTTTCGGTGAAGTGAGGAAATTTAAAGGGCTTAGAAAACATGGCAGGCATAAGGTGAATATCAGTACCAGAAACATGACTTCAAAAATACGCTCACCCTGTCAAGAAGCTGAAAAGCTCGATAGGTAGCAGTCCACTGGAAATGATGTGAAATCCAAGCTGAAGTGGTTATGGACTTCTAAAAAACTTCATCCCCTCAGCAGCCCCCTAGGAACAATTCAACAGGACGCGTTATCCCTATGGCATCAGCCAGCGTTTGCAAATGAACGTTTGAAACAGTTCTGAATAACATTTGCCAAACTTCATGAACAGAAAACATGGGAGAAAATTCTAAATTGTATTCTAAGAATTATTCATTCCTATGGACCACGCTGGCAAAATTTCATCATTCTCTCGCTAGAAAGTAACACAAACCTTTGCCCTGGCTGATGCCCAGGAATTCTCTTGTCCTTTCACCTGCGAGCACCCAGTCCCCTTTCCTTTCATGGAGCTGTTCAGGTCTTTGAAGTCCATTGCCACCCGCTGTCCACTGCTGCTAACGTGACCGAGCAGATTAGCCCCAGCAAGGACTCAAAAACTTACAGCAGAAGGAGGCAGATCGCACCCAGCTGTGGAGAAACTCTCTAAACCCAGGGAAATGCTGGGTTTCTCTCAGCAAGAGATGCAAAACTCTTCCACCTCCCAGCTACCAGAAATATTTCCTTGCACTAGAAAATCATCCACTGCCTTCTACAAACTGATAAGAATTAGCACCCAACTAGCATCTCCCTGAGTGTTAACCAGTTCTTTAAAAGTCTCATCATTTTGGGTATCTTCTTGCCTCTTTAATGTTTTATTTTCATCTGTTCTGTGATTTGGATGTTTTAATATTTCAGGAGGGAATTCACAGAAAAGCTGAGATTTTAAACAAGCAATAGCATTGCATTAATCACTTCCACAAATGTTTCTTTTGAGCAAGACAAAGAACAAACATTTTTTTCCCCAGGTCTCATCTGTAAAGCAGGAAAGCAAGAGAGTATGAAATAATGAAGCATTTCTATTTTAGCCGTGCTTCTGTCACTTTTCCAAAATTCCTACTCCTAATATAAGGTATACGGCCATAGGTTGCCAAAGGCATTAAAGTTTTATTCTTGAAAGCTGGCATTAAACTTCAAAGCTGTTCAACCGGGCAGCTTTCTCAAATTTTCAATTTAATCTATGACTCCAGAATTAAGGAGGTCCGAATGTTAGGGCCACAACAGGTGCCCAGGTCTGTTTTCAGAAAGGTGGCCTCGCTTCTGCTAATGTTAGTCAAACTGTACGCTTGAATTTGTAATTCAAATATTCATGGATTTGCTCTACCGGTTGAAGTAGGAGAAATAGCCCTTAAAAAGAAAGGCAAGTGAGTTGAAAGGGTTTAGTGATTGGGTCAAGTTCAGCTACCTTAGGAAAAAAGAAAAAAAACTGAGCACAGACATAGGATACAAGCCCCAGGTTCTGGTTTGGAGCAGAAGTTATTTTTCTAACCACTTCACACCCGGCCAGGTCTGAATGCGTTACAAATTGTGCACAAAGAGCACTGGGCGAGAACCTTCCTGGATTGAAAGCTCAGATATCTTGCATTTGTAAAACTGGGACAAAAAAAAAAAAGGGCCAAATCTGTTTCGCCAGCTCCCAGCTGCGGGACTGCGACTCCCAGAAGATTTCTGAGTCCAGCTCTGTACCTGCTCAGAGGTTTTTATCCGCTTGGAAAAGGCAGCTAAATTGCTCATGAAGCAACCGCTGTAACGTTGCGGTTTGAATTCCAGCATATCGGTGACCAGGTTATTTGACCTAATGAACCAGGCTGTAAATTTGCAGCGGCAGTGGTGGGAGAAGGCGCCCGTACAGCCCTCCGAGGGTCAGCCGCCCCGCTCCCCGGTCCAAACACTTTGATCCYGCACCTCCAAAGGGCACAAATTCACTTCTCAGCAGTATCAGTCAAGGCAAAGTTTTGCCCCGTGAAGTCAGTCACTGGATTTCCAGACAACAGACTCCCGCCAAGAGGTCGACCGCTCTTAGCGCTGGTATTTTACCTTGTGAAGGATGGAAAACACACTAGCAGAGCGTTTGTTTTGGCCCCGCAACAGAGGGCCAGTCCCGCTCCGCCTTCACCAGCAGATTGTTGTTCCTACAATGGAAAGCGGAAGGGGGGAAGAGATGAACTTGGAGCACGCAGCGCAGCAAAGCCAAAAAACACATTGCAGGCATTTCTGCTACAGTGGGATATGCAGGTTAAGCCAAGTCAGCGCTCTGCAAGTCTAAAAACTCACACTCCAGCAAGCACCAGCCCTCCACGGACCCTGACAGAGCAAAGGCATGCTACTCTAGGAAAGCGACCCACAGAGGGGCAGCTCGAGGCTTTTAACAAGTTCCTCCAAATAAGACATAATATATCTTCTCTGGTGCACGCTCTTCCTACTGTCTATGTCTTCTGGGAGGTTAAGGCTGGGAGACAAAGTAAGAGGAGAGTAAAGAGCAACCACAGGAGCAAACGAAGGGAGAGGTAGGAAGGCATCCCAGCTGCAAAGGAGAGCACTCGCCAGCTCTGCAGGGAGCTGCTAGAGAGGGAGAGAGGTCACGCAAGAACAGCCGCCGGCATGAACAGGTCGTCCTTCCTCGCCTCCGCCGGCTCGGCACAGCAATTATACCATGCCGGGCATTGGGAGCGAGTCCCTGCAGATGATCCCTTTCTTCCTTCCTCCCCTTTTATCCTCTCCCCTGCTCCAGTCTGAAATCAGGGCTCGTCCTACCCTCTCTTGGCACCTTTCCTTTGGGTTGTGCTCACTCGCTTTGTCCGCTGGCGTCATCCTCCACGCTCTCCCCCAAGCCCCATTCAATTCCCCCAGCATCAGCTGAGTTCAAGCGATGGCTTTTGAATGCACCATTTTGGATTAGATGCAAACTCAAGCTTGGAAATTTTACACATCCTCCACGTATTCAGCCTGTACAAAGAGCCAGTAGATATTTCTGTCCCTTCTATACACACACAAACACACATTCCTGCTGTTCATATCCCTACAGGCATTCCCAAAAAGATATCTAAAAATTATTGTAAATGCAACACCACATTATGCCTTCTAAAAAATAAAATAAAATAAAATAGTCAAAGCCTGGCATATCTCCAGAGAGGAAAGCGTCAGATCTCGGCTGGTAAATAAGATGTTACTGTGAAGCTTGTAAAGCCAACGTTATTTCTTCTTTGTAAAGGCTCTACCTGCATAACATGAAGGGGGCTCAGTGACAGACACATTAAAACACCATTAAACTGTGAAATAGAACACAGTGTGAAAATAGATTTAACCTTCACAGCATATTGATCTCTACCCTGCGCCGTGCCTAAGTTCTTGGACAACTGTTTTATAATAGGTTTTACTTATTTTCCTGTTGCTATTCTGACTTCCTCAGAGGAGGGTGTTATTTCTAAAAGCTCCTGACAGCTAAGGGAAAAGTGGGCTTGTTTCTTAGTCATCGCTCAGTGCTTGAGCGTTGCTGCTGCCAGCTGCTCCATAAACAGAAATCAGTTTTGTGAGAGTGAAGGATGGGTCTGGGCAGCAGTGATTGCGGTGGGATGGGAGGAGGAGGAAGGGGAAGCGGAAAGGGAAGAGGAGATGGGCTGTTTGCAAGGWCTCTGCTGAACAAAACTATGCAGGATGCAGGCAGCCAGGCTGAACCCGAAATGCCTTTCGAAAGGGACAGCGCCAAGATTTATTTAAGTGCGCAGAGGTACGGCCTGTGTTTGTGGAGATACGTAAAATAATTGTGCACACATCTGCATATTTGGACGGGAAATCCTTCTGATGAATTGACTGGAATGTCTCAGGCTACTTCCAGCCCAGTTCTGGTACTTTCACCGTCAGATGGTGACTCCTCACAACGATGAGTTAAGCAGTAGTACCTTCGACTCCCCTCACCTCCCCCCTGACCGTTCATCCATCCTCCCAGAGTCTTATTCTAAGAGTTCAAACCCTTCCAAATGCCCAGGTTTTTTTCTTCTCTCTCTCTCTCTTTTTTTTTTTTTTAGAACAGTTTAATAAAAATGTTCCACCTACCTCTGCACTGGGATTTCCTTTCCAACTACCCCAAAATAAACCCAGATGGAACACAGGACAGATAAGGTCCAGCCACGTGCTGCAGCCACAGAAGAAGGTTTTTCTAATGCCCATGCATGATCCAGATAGATTTTAGAGGGGGCTTCTTTTTACAGAATTATTTATGGCACCTACCCCACCACAGATGTCTGGCAAATCCCGACCTGGCTGGGTACCTCTAGACCCATGTGGAGAACAAGCTGGGCCCCTTCTTCAGATATTCCTTACAAGCTGCATAGGAAAAATAACACCTAAAGGGACTGTGGGGGATAGCTGGAGCTTTCCCTGAGGACTATGTAGGATCTGTGTACCCAGACCTTCCCAGTAAATTAGCAGAACACCAGACAGGCTTGTACTCATGGTTCATAAACAATTTGCCAGTTGTCTATGAGCCAGCCGTGTAACTGGAAACTGCATAGGCCACAGGTGTGGTGGCCCTGCAATGCTCTCTAGGGCTAATTGCAGAGCAACAAGAGCACTGTGTTGACTTCAGCAAGATTAGGACAGTGCCTGCTGAATTTAAGGCAACTGCCTACTAATAAAGTCTGTTAATATTAAAAATATACTTCTGTAGTTAGGTAGCAGGGTTTTCCATCACACTGCACATTTTGTATCACGCTCAGGGCATGGTCTCCTTTCGGCAGGAGCTGAAGAACAAGGGTGTGTGCATGGTCGCACACGCACACCCCGCCAACCCTGCCCTTGTAGCCCCAGACTAGCTGGGGTAGCAGGGGCATTTGCTGATTTTGTGCTCCTCCCAACCCCACCACCTACAGTGACGTTATCTTCTGCCAGTTGGAGATTCAAGCAGAAGGGAGGCATTAAGGTCACACAGCCTTAGATCCTGGTGGTCCTAATTAAAAGATGTATTTCATCTCTGGGCTAGAGCAGGTCTGGGCATGGGCTGTTCTTCACAGAGGCTGTGTCTACGCTGCCTTTTGGGAGCGAACAGCCACACTGAARCTACACCTCAGCTGCATCTTTGCACTAACCTGGAGCTCTTGGGGGTGTGATTGGAAGCATGCCACTGCCCAATTCTTTACCGCCGAACTGAGRGGAAAGTTTTCTGGTCTTCAGGACCACTATGGGAATACCCTAGCACAAGACCATCAGGGCTGGCCATTAACTGAGTGCTGGCTAATCCTCACCACTGGGAAGCGATGAGATGGATGGATGGAGAGCAGACTACAAGCCCCCCTTCCAAGCTAGCCTGCAGTACTGTGTACTGTGTGCGGGCCCATGTCAGAGCTGCTACTGTAATATCTGCTTCTCCTTCCTCGTTCGGCAGCGGGTGTGGCTCAATTAAAAGAATCTTTTCCAAGGAGCACTATGTTACTGAGAATGTTTAAGAAAGCCAGTCCAGAGCATCACTATCCTCTCTACTTCAGGTGCACYAGGTTTGATTCCCAGCAGCAGATTTGGCCACTCACCATCCATCTCGTAGAGGCAGCCAGACTGAGCCAAAGCCTTTGAGCTCAGCAGGAGTTTGATATCAGTGCACTTCAGCTACAGCTCAAGGAGAACAGTGCTTTAACACAGTAATGCAAGTGCAAAACACTCAACTATTAATTTCTTTTTCATGTTGAGAACTGACTATTTTTCCCTACAGGAATCTTTACAGAGTGCCTGTTCCCCAAAAGGAACTTACCTTTTTCCAATGCCTTCAGGAGAGCATGCACTCCCTCAGTGGCGCAGCTGAAGAAGCTCTTTCCATTCTTGGTGATGCTGGCTGTAAAGGCCATAGCACTCAGCTGTCTGACCAATGAGCTGTGAAGACGAAGGCCTTCATCTTCCCTTTGCCTCATGCATTTACAGGCACCACCACCCTGCTCTCAGAAATGGCCCAGGAACTCCCATCTCACTACGGTGTCATATGCAGAGGGTCACAGTCTCCATTCGTGCAGCACGTCAACATTACATAATTTCAGCAGAAAGCTTATGGCTACTCTGCTCCTAACCAGACACTTGTGAATGCAGTTTGTATTGGTTAGCCCCCCCATTTTTCTTTCTTTTTCTTTCTTTCTTTCTTTCTTTTTTTTTTTAAAGAACTCTTTTGAATATGACCCATTTGCAACCTTTACTTGCTCCTACCTCCCATACCAGGCTGTGGCTAATCCTGGCCAAACAAAGCACAGTTCAGCAGGCAGGGACGAGCAATGGAGGGTCCTGATGTTACATCAATATCCAGTAGAGGCTGATAAAACCACTTTGGCAAGAAATTGAAAGTAAGAGAAAATTTAAAGACAGCGCTAAAGAAAGGACAACTGAGAACAGGAAAGTATAAACCAAAATAAACCAGAGCGTTCCGGTGTTATTCCCTTGGATGATGTCTCACACCCACAGTTAAGCAGGCCTACAGTATGCCCAACTAGATTTTGAAATATTTTCTTGATTGACAATCCATGCGCAAGAAGCAGGTTTTTAAAGCTGTAAAGGGTGGACAGCATACAATATCAAAACAAGACCAATCTTCGGAGGTAAAACTGGTGAGAGATTTGGACCTCTTTCCATTTCCCAGACACTAAGGATAACAACATGCAAATTTACTGAACGTCCCACATCTAAATCTGTTTTAAAGGAAATGCTGTTAGTGCTGTCCTTAAGTCAGTTCCAGCATCTTGGAAATCCATAGACTCAGTTCTGATCTTTTACCACAATTTTCACTGGGTACCAACTACCTCTTGACTCAAGGAAAAGGTAATAGAATTCATTCCTCTTCCAGAATAAGTTCCCAAATGTCTCATAATGCTAGTTATCTACCTTCCCTAGATACATTTGTATTAAAAAACAAAACAAAACAAAACACAGTAGCTTTCAAAGAAGAGACTTTAAAAGAGGCAGTTTGGGAAAAGCACACTCCAGAACTGCCTGGAAATGGGAGACCTTAGAGCTAGTCCTCCTTCCACCACAGACTTGCTCTGTGACCTTGGACAAATGCTTCCTCAGCAAATGCCTCAAGTCTTTCCACTTGCCCTCTGTCTTGTCCAATCAAAATGGCAAATCTTCAGGACAGGGCCTCAGGGTTATGCACCTTATTTGGATCTCTAAGTCCCGCCACCATGAACCTATTTAACAGCAAGCTCAAGTGCAAAGCCCAAGATGCAAATATCTCATTCAGAAACATGTTTTGAAGCAATAGTCACACAYGACTATAGAAAGATGATGATAATAGTGAGTGCTTAGAGCAAATAGCATTGCCCAAATTGATATCATATCATACTCAAAAGGTCTGAACAGAAGCATCTGGGCACCATGGCAGAGTTAAAAACAAGCCCATCGAAAATGGATAAACAATTAAAAATGTATTGAAAGAAGAAAGAAAAAGAGAAATCATTCCTAATTAATTCTAGTGCCCTGCACAACCCCAGACTATTTGTAATCCTACAGGGAACATCTTTATTGATCTGGGGGACGCTGCAGCAGACTTCTGATGCTTATCTCAGCATAAAAATAGGCTCTTGTGATGAGCAGTGATTTAATTACATGACAATCACCGCTAACAATGCATGGCGAATACCAAAAATATGCAGAGCAAGAGTGGCAGTGATAAATGCAAGGGAATGGCATTGACTTTCAGTAAAGTCGTCTATTGCTAGAGATGGAGGGAGACACTTTTTTTTCTCCCAGACTTCCTTCTTCTTCTAACACAGTGGCTCACTGTGCTGCCCTGGAGACTCACTCAGGTGGGCCACAGGCAGACAGAAGGTAAAGAGAGAAATCAGAGGGTCATGATCAAAGCAAAATTTAGTACACAAGTCAATGATACAACGTCTTTTTCTGTCAGTGGGAGCATATACTCTTTCCACTGTGCAACTCCACTTAGAAATGAAGGCTACAGACATTTATTCTACTTTGGGAGGTGGCAGCAGTGAGCCAGTAAATAACATTTGGTTTTTCTATGCACAGATTTATGCCCTTGAAAGTAGTTGCCCTACATGATAGAGAGAGATCGAAGAGCTCCCAAATCCCATCTTCCATGTACAGCAGCTGGATGGGAAGTAGCAGCTAGTGTTTGTTCAAGAAAAAAATAATGTATTTTCTTTTGCTTCTTTTCAGGAGATCTCCTTAAAGAATCATATCCAGAGCAGGGATGAAGTGTAAGCATCACTAGGATAAAACCCCAACCGACTTACCCCTATAGCTACACCTCAGGATGCAGCTGAAATATTTGTCAGTATCTTTGAAGCAACTATAACAATATTGCTGAGCAAGCTTTGCACTTGTCTGAAGGAGTTTGGATCCAGTACCATTTTATCCACACAWCCCTTCAGAACTGAAGGGGAATCCAGCCTGAATGCGCATTTGGAAGTGTAAGTCCCAAGTCTTTAGGTTTTATCATCTCCAGTTGGTAGATGACAGTTAAAAATATAATATTCCTTCTAGTGAGAGGCAGAAGTAACTCATCAAAAATGTGGAGATTAAGAGCAGAAAATGCATTCATCTGCTAGAAATTTGATTCCAACAAATAAGGTGGAGAGGAGAATCCCTAGCTAAGCCATCCCTAGAGCACAGGTTCCCTTCTCATTTCCACTCATCTACCCATCATTTCACCAAAGCCCAGTGTCTTATCCTTCCTTCTTGGACTGAAGGCCACATATGCCAGCTGAACACATGGCTTCATGGAGCCATTCCAGCAGCCAGTGATCACTGGTGCGAGGGGCAATCTGTTCACCATCTAATCTGGTCATGGTTGGTCCTGGAAGATCTAGAACTAGACATATGTGCCTATGAGTCTGTCCTACTCCCCTTCTGCAAGGGGATCCTCAAGAGGCTAGAAGGCTGGTCTGCACTGGRAATCAGCTCAAATGAAGTTTAAGCCAGCATGTCTTCCAGCTCATACTTTCTTCCTCTATCTAAGACACACATCCTCTTGATCAGCCAAGAGGGAAATTGCAGGTGTTCAATCCAACACCCAGGAACCGACCAGCAATGTTCCTCTGCATAAAATTTAACAAGAATCACCAGCCCCCAGGTTAAAGCCACACTGAGAATTTGAAGCTATACCTGCCCAGGTGCTGCTGCTGTTCCACAGACTGAGACCTGAAAGCTGCCTCCTGCTTCCGCATGCTCAGTTTCATGATTCATGTCAAAACAGCAGAAGTCATTTATTCAAAATGAACAGCAGAAGTCATTTATTCAAAATGAAATGACCTCCTAAATTCTTTTGAAATGCTGCACTAAGTCAAAGCATCACGGAAAAAAACAGATTTAAAAAGGTATAACCTCAAGAGGTGGGTGTTTTCACTCTAACATTATTTCTACATGCTTGTGGATATTTACATTAATCACAAACATATCTTTTGATCACATCTTTCTCAGAACTATATAATTGTTGTTGCTACTGAGGGTCTTGCCCACTGATAAATCATCCTCATCCAGAAATGATAGAATTTCACTTGGCTTAGCTTTTCCCAATTTGAGAACGACTAAAACACTCCATCTGCAATACAGCAGTCATGTGTAGTATCTCAGCTTCCTTCCAAGTTGCTGACTTTATGGATGCTAAAGAGTGGATATTCTTATCACATCCCTGTGTGATTTGAAGGGGTGGAAGCACCAGGGCACTGACACATGTAGCTTTACAGATAAAATACAAGTACAATATTAAGTCAGAAGAGGATTCACTTCTAACACATGCTATAGTCTCTAAAGTCAAAGCTAACATTTCCCAAACAGTCTATGAATTTAGTTTAAAGGACTRGGAATCTAAAGGTTAAGATTTGATTAGAATGCATTTTGTGGATTTTTTTTTTTTCTTAGTACATCAGAGCAGCCAAATTCCTTTCTGGTACAAATCTACTGGTCTGATGGCAAAATAGCTCCAGTTCCACTTGTGGCAATGCCGACAGGATCAGGACCTCCAAATTAAAAACAAGGTAGCCCCATGTAGAGTACAGGAAATGAAATGGCAAGTCCCTATTTTCTAGTGGGATGGTCCAGTTCTGGAAGCTGTTAGTACTCTTACCTCATGAAGCAAATTAGCAGCAGTCTAATTTCTACAGGACAGGCACTTTCCTACAAACCAGAAGATGGTGGATGCCTGGTGGTACCCTTAAGTGAGGGGCCACAGATCAGTAGCACAGAGTCTGACCTCCGCGTCGCTCTGCGGGGTGGTTTGGGAGAGGACAGCTCAACACGGATGGCAAACTGAGGGGGAAAGCAGAGGCATGAACTGCTATGGCTGAAGGTTAAAATCAAAGCTTTGCCAGCAGAAAAAAAAAGAAAGAAAAGAAAAGGTGCATGTGACATTTCCCCCGACTTTGCTTTATTCAGTCATTCGCTTGCTTTCCAKGATGTGCGTTTCAGTGACTGAGTTCTCCTGACAGTGATCCATAGGGAAACAGTTCTCAGCCCTAGTCACAGTTATTCAACAAACCAACTTTTCAGCAGCAGCTTATGTTTGGGCAAAYGTAAGCATATATTTCATTTGCACATATACGTCAAATCCAATTATTTACACACTGCACAGGTAGTCAACATGCTTAGTGATATTCTGACAACATATCTGAATGATTCTGTAATCTAGAGACATTCAAAATACTCATATTTAGATTTAAATTTCTGAATGACTTCTGGGCTTAGAGTTTAGAACCCAACTGTGCACATAGGTGCATTGAAATGACTATAAAATTAAAAATGCAAGTTTATAATTTCCACACTATATGCTGAATAGAGTAACAATGTAAAAATGCATAATTCACATGAGCAAATGGACACACAGAGACATACACCAACCACCATTCTTGCTTTAAGAATCAAACTAAAGGTCTTCTTAACAAAGAGTTTGGTCATGAGAGTGTGGCACAAACATACATAGCCCTCTTTTTTTTTTTTTTTTTTGACCATCTCCTAGCCTCTACGTTAAAGAGCTTCAAGCAAGTGGGGTAACCATCTACCTCATCTTCTGCAGCAGTACCGCCTCCATTTCAATTAACCTTCAGCACTAGCTGTTATGCTGCACTCTGTCAAGTGATGTACTTTCTTACCTAGTCGGACACTAAATATTATAGCACAGTAAGCATTTTGCAATGAATGGAGAACATACATCCTAATCCAGATAAATTAAAAGCACCAGCTTAACCTCAAATGTTTATTGCATTTCAAACAGCATTTATCATAACAAAGAGCTCATTGCAACATATATAGGCACTGGATCATGCCAAACTCTTCAGTTGGTATGGCTCCAGCATAATAATCTAATACAAATTATTCTGGAACACAGCATATCATCTACATTAAAAAAAGTCATCACCCTGTCTCCTGAACAGAAATCAGTGCCATGTGGAAAATTCTATAAGAAAAAAAAAAGCTATTAAAATATCGGTCCCAACTTCTGAATAAATAAACAATTCTTGAATTGTTCAAAAAAACATTCAAAAAATTGAATGTTTTTACTCAAATGAATGATCAGATCTCACATATCTGCTTAAAAATGTCTGACTTTGGTCCTTAAAAAATGACAAGCCTACAGGATGATAAACTAGATGACAGTTTGAAGCGAGACAATGAGGCATTGTTTACACAGAAGATTGAGAAACTGGTTTAACAAAAGGGGTCCGTGGACATCTATTGTATGTACAAGTAGGAGATTTACTGGAGATTTTATAATTTCTACAAGGCTCTTTCCAACCAGCTTCATTAACTTGAAGTAAATCAAATCATGCAGAGATCTGGCTCAGCCAGAGAGACATGCCGGGAAAGATACAATATGAAGAAGAACAGACACAAGATGATAAGCTTTAGAATCTTTGGCATTTTTCATAAACATTCTCTTTGAAGGTTTTTAAATCTGTATATTCACTCATTTTCCCCCACACACTCACCTATAAATACATTATATATGAACTCTTCTGTACACACAACTGTGTATATGCATGGGTAAGCAAGCACACATGCATACAAAGAGGCATTTTTGTAGCTTTTTAACTGGGATAATCTTTCTTCTATCTTTTCATATACAGCTACACATAGCRTTACATGAGCAAACACTTTCTTTATCAAATTAAATCTACAAAAGTGTGTCTCTTCAGAGGCACAGTGAGTCTTGTTACTTTGACAAATAAGCTTCTTGGAAAATCACTAAACCTGGATAACAGTCCAGTGGAAGATACTCTGGTCTTTAGTTTTCCTTCTCCAAATTCATGCAACAGGCCTACAAGAAGGTGGCATTACTGAACGATACAGTAGGACTCCACTCAGATCTCCAGTTCATGAGCAAAGTAATCCCAGTTTTACCTTTAATCAGATCGTATCCAAAGCGTTACTTTGGTTACTACCTATTTCCCTGGCTTCTCCATTTCTTTGCACTGTGAATCACTCCGGGGATGCTGGTGGAGATACCTGTCTGGGAACCACAGGAACTAAGTTGCAGCTCTGTTGCTGCCAATGACTCATCAYGGTGGCAAGTCACCTCCATAACATCTTACAGCACACCTAACATACTGAGGGGTACAGTCCCACTAAAAGWGGGCAGGCTTATGTGTGATTCTGCATCTGAGTCTCCCCAGTCAAACAACACCCATTATCCAGATTTTATAAAGCAAAAGCACAATAGTTAAATGACGGGTAAGGAAGCAAGGATTTGCATTATCCTCAGAGTAGAAAATGGGGTCCTTTTTCATGTCTCTTCATTGCTCAGTTTCCACATGGTTTCATTTTCTCATCCTTTCCTTATGAGCTGCCAGGAGAGACTCCAAGAAGACATCAGYGGTGGGCAAAAGCCTGCACGCTATTGCACAACCACTTCTTTGGGCACTGGGCTCTCTTTCTGCACAAGCACTTGTTTCTTTAAGGCTAAAAAGTGTTTTTCTCTTAGAGCTGTAGTGTTGACCTCTCTGGATTTAGACAAAAAAAACAAGAGCTATGCTGAAAATATCTGATAAAATGGAATTATAAAAGGCAGGTCAAGAGAGTCTTTTCAGGTCAGTGAGTGAGGCTTTTCTACGTCCTCTTAATCCTTTCATGGCAGAAGACACATCCATTGCCCACAACGGATCTCTGGTGATCCCAGTATCTGAGGAGTTAACCACAGGGTGGGCTTTTTTATTTTTCTTAATAAAAAAGGAAAAAAACCCACAAGTGCTGGATGAAATATCAAGATACTGCTGGAGCTTCTAGCTCTTTCTGCTAATTATGATAAAAAAAACTTTTTAAAATGTACACCGCTTGAACAGAAGATGGGTATCAAAGACTTGTTAATTCAGAGCTTAAACCTTTCTAGGCACAGTGATTTAACTCAGAAAAGAATAGCTCTCATATCTTAATGTAAATCTGCTGGATATGTTAAAAACTGGTTCCGAGCATCTCCTCACATCAGCTCAGCTGATCTGCTACACTAAGCGGAATTATCTCTTCCTACATAAAGCAGGGAGCGCTGCCACAGCCAGTCTTGCCTCGGCAATCGAAGCAAAAAAAGGGAGCCCAGTTGCACCATCCCCTCCCCTACTCCTCCCCACCCCACCAACTACTTCAGACATCCCACCCTACTCTTTTTGGGCTAGGTCTCCGTGCCAAAAAGAAAGACGGCCCAGGATAGGCATTTAGGTGTCAAAAAACACATCTTTCAGGAAAAAAGTCTGCTGCAGAGATTATAGTGTTGTTCCAAACCAAAAAAGAAGGGAAGGGGGAAGAGCGTGTGCGTGCACGGGTACGGAGGGAGATGTTGCGTTCCAAAATCCCTCGGCATCCTATAGCGCGCTCCGTTTCTTCCTAATGGGACTGGAGCTGCTGTATGGTTTCAATTCAGCATACTGCACCTGTAAAAACAAATAGACATGACGTTTGCAGTTAGGTAACTCTAGCTCACTACAGTGTGTGTTAATGGCTCCCCGAGGACCAACCAAGGGAAACTAAGGAAGGTTCAAAAGTAATGAATCATTTTCTAAACACAGGAACATGGGGGATTAATTGCAGGAAGGATTTGAGAAGTCATGCATCATTTCTTGAAACAAAAATATTAAAAGCAGATTTCTTCTAATGAGATACATGGGGTTCTACCTGATTTCAGCAATGTAGGATAGATCTTTTGGGTTTGTTTTGGTTTGGGAGTTGTTTTTCTTCTTCTTCTGGCATTAACTTATAAGTTTAATAAACTTCTCCGGGGAGTTACAATGCAAGTGGATCCCAATGTGCAGTAATATGGCAGTTGTCAAAACTGCACACAGACCTCGGGATGCTGGCATATTTAACCACCTCAAAAAGGGAAAACATTTTCCCAAACAGAACCTGCACGAAGCTGCCTCCACCTTTCAAAACAATTTCATGTACAATATAATGGTTAAAACATGTGCGATAAACTGAGAGATGGCCTAATCCCAACAGCAAATCGTCTGTTGTGCTACAGAAAAGTATTCCCACTGAAATCGTGGGAATCTTTTGCTGAGCGTGCCATCTTTTTCCCTCCTGCTCTGTCTTTTGTCCAGCACACGTGGGTTGTAAATGGCTAGAGTAGAGAGAGAGGAAATTTCTAACTCACTGCAGTACCAAAGTGAAACGACRATGCATTAATAGTACGTAAAACGAAGCGGACATGGACAGGCTTTGGAAGTGCCACGGATGACTTCCACTGGATGAGCGTGTGGCTGTCACACAGGCTCACTATTTTTAGCATTAGTGGAAAATTCCTCTAGGAAGGTGTGCCCCATCCCAGGAACTTTATCAGTCCTCCCTCATAGAAAATAGTTATCATTTTCCTCAGAGAGCTCAAAGGTTCCCAAAATGATAGAAACCACTCAAGGAAATGTTATAAATGTAAATGTTAAATAAAGCATAAATAGAAAAGCAGCTTATCTTTAAATGTAAACATTAAAAGGGCATATGCAAGCCATCACTGCAAATCCAGTGCACTCTACAAGAGCAATCACAAAATAAAAATACACTAAAGCTTAATGTCTCTATGATTATTTCTGTTTAGCTTTTTTCCTCCCACCAGTCTGGAGATATTTCTCTCAAGTTATTAGTATAACCATCAACCAATCTGGTGGCCTCTTGAAATAAATGTCACCATAAGCCTTTCCAACCCTGTTTCTACCAGATGCCTCGACACGGCATGGAGGCAATTATTTTTCAATCTCCAACAGAGTAAAATCACTACAGGCTAGATTGTGATCCCCTTATTCACAGTGAGTAGCACCTCACTGTGAAAGGACGACGATTCGCAGAGGAAGGTATGACGCCAGTGGGCTCCGGGGCGTCCGAATCARGGCCTTGGGACACAGATTCCAGTTGATTAAAACAAAAGAAAGAATCCTTTATATCTTGTGGCTCGCTACCCAGCAAGACTATTTTCCTTCCTCCAAGAGAAATAAACAGATCTTGACATCCTAAAGGACTTATTGTTCAAATAATTTCCAGGAAGATAGGCAAGATTACTGAATACAGTTTTGTTGTTAAAAAAAAAAAATGAAAAGGGACGAGACTTGACCGAAATTGAGGGAGGAGAGATTCTGGTTAGATTAAAAGTTGTAATTCCGTAATGGCAGAAGATTGATCTTATCAACTGCAGAGCATTTTATACGCATCCCGAGGCTTTCTCTAAGGGAAAAGGAGAGAGCAGCATTGTCCGAGGGAGGCCTGGAGTTCAAGGTGGGTGGGGTTTGGAGGGATGACTGATGTGAAAAAAGAAAAAAAAAATCACAGCAAGCACAAAAAGTCACAGAAATAATTCCTATACCACCCCCTCCACAATCTCAAGAAAAGAGAGAATTCAGCAAAATCTGTTGGATGGTTATCTCTATGAAAGAGACTGTTTTTCCTCTTCCTCCATACAAATATCGGAGCAGAAAGGTGATGGAGACCATAGTTCCGTAACCATGCCGTGTGATTTTCCAAATCATTTTTAAGTAGGTCATTTCAGGATAATTTTTCTGCAATCATCTTATGCTTCTGACAAAGGATTTTGGCTCCCCTCTCTTTTAACATYCACCCCTCCCCCATATCGGATTTTCCTGCTTCCTTATCTCCGTTATTCAAAAGTGCACTGGCATTGTATTCCCCAAGCCGAGCACCCGGCCGCTCTGAGTGCGGCTTGCTGCCTCTGTTGGTGGTGGCCATTCATTACTTACCTTTTGAACATCAGATGGTACCCTGGAGAGGAAATCTAGTAGCTCATTATTGTCAATGGCGTAGGGATTTCTAAACTTCTTTGTAAATTTATTTATGCCTGGAAAAAAAAAAAGCAAACAAAATAACACAACTGCTTTCTTATTCCCTGCCCTCCCCCTCTGCCCTTAAATTGTTCAGGCAAGGTGGAAAAAGGAAGAAGAATTCACAAGTAAAAATTAGTGTGAAAACAGTGCCTAGGACTTCAAGTCACGCACATGGTGTCTGTCATGTGGAATCATTCACAAATGCCTCCTGGAAGAAGTCGAGGGCATTATTATACAAAGATATTTCTCTACTTTGGGGATGATTTGTTGTCAGCAATGGGGCCAAAAAAAGAAAAAAGAAAGAAAGAAAGAAAGATTGCGGCAGACATTCATTCTGGGGGTATATTGTGAGGGCAATACCTGAATTCGCAGCCCAGACTACTGTTAAATATGCTAGCCTTAAGGAGCAAAGACAGTCCCCTGCCCGCTGCCCAGGGAGCTGGAGGGCTCAGAGAAACTGGGCAGCATGAAGGTTCTTTTTCCTTCCATTTCTTTTGAAAACGAAAGCTGCCAAAAMCTTCCCTTCCTCATCATGTTTCACAGCTTATCCTCTCTTTGCAGAACCAGAGTTGACAAGTTGACCATATTCTGATGCTGTGGGAAACTGTGAAAACTTATTATTAGGTTTATTTTATTTTGATCTTTTTAAGGCGAATAACTTGGCTTATTAACTGCAGCAATAGCGCTCCCAGTATCCTCCATGGGGTTAGTCATGCTGCAGCTGCCAGAGGTCCCTACACGGGGAAGGAGATCCTTGAGAGCGCAGCTTGCAAATTATTGAGGGGTTTGCAAGGGGTTGTCTTCTGATCCCTACAAGGAAAGGGAGGGCCGAGCGGCCTTCAGCCAGCACCAGCTCTTTGCATGGACTGGGATGAGAAAACAAGAGAGCTGGGCCCCATTCCCAGCTCTCTCCTTGCTGCGGCCCTCTCCTCTGCCACTACTTCCCACCTGAGAAATAGGAATTGGTAATGTGGCTGTGTGAAGGCGCAATAGAAGAGCAAAGGATCACTGGGAGAAGGGAAACAACTAGCACCTTTTAAAGAATAGCAAGAAAATTCAAATTCTGGTTTCCCATGGGGATCACAATAGAACATCYGATCCAATCCCTCCCCTGTCCAAAATCTCTTAGTTTCCCTGAAAGTGGTTTCAAATGTGATGGCTGCTCCAGCCTTCTCCTCTCYCTCTCTCTCTCTCTCTCTCTCTGAAAAGTACCTGCTTCACATGAGATGCAGCTTTTAAGCCACATTCTTGTAGCAAAATGCCAACACAATTTTCTGTGTACCTGATTTTTAAAAAACAGAAAATACCATAAGGTCTTTTGAGGCCTTGCCAGAGGGTAGTTGTTTAACATGTATCATATTTGAAGGCCCTGTCAGTCTAGATGATGTTGAATGGATGCAGGGTTTTCATGTACTCACCATGTCTTCCATACCGGAGCAGCAATATTTTGTTACTGAACTTTTTCCTCYCAGTAATTTCTCTCCTTCCCTTTTGCTTTTTTTTTTTTTTGACTAAATCCTTCCCCCTCCAACACTGGCTTTTCATGCTGGCTCCTTCTCATTCCCTCCTCTTTCTGCATCCACGGGAGCCAAGACTTCAGCAGAAGCCTCAGCCCCATAAGGACAACGGGGCCTCTCTAGTGCCCAGAGCCGCATGGGGAACAAGCCTCAGCGATTCAGTGAGGATACTCTGCCCCACGTTTTCAGCCATTTTACCTCAACATTGAGATAAAAGACATCATCCTAAATAAGTCCRAAAGCCATTTTGAGATAAGAAAAGTCTTCAGCAGCTGGAATGCCACCTTCTTTTATAAAAGACCATCTTACTCTTCTTCATAAGACTGCTGAGCAATTTTTCATATTAAAAGCTCTTTTGCTTCATCCCAAGAAAATGATGCACCTTTATACAGCCCTGAGGAACTCCTTTCCTTTTCACGCCCTGATGCAAGGAGATGCTCAGTGCCTCCCATTGGACTGACCGACCTCTTGGGCCACACGGTATCTCAGCACACGGCACCCTCTGACCACAGGAGCAGTTGAGGATCCAAAACGTTCCTGGGATCTGGGCCTTGCTCGCTGAGCTTCTCAAACACCTCTTGTCAACTCTTGCCAACTTGAGGGCTTGCCAACTGAGGGCTCCAGCACAAGGAAGCTAATTACTTCCTTACAGAGCAATAAGAATATTGGAAGTAGCTTATCTACTTATCTTTTTCTCTCAGAAACTTATAGAGAATCCTAAGAAAAGTAGAGCATCAGATCACCCAAGGAAAAGAAACGATAGTTTCAACAGAGGTTCATAGCATATTTATTCACCTCTAAGTAACAGCGCTTGATTGTCCGTAACAGGCAGTTTAAAGCTTATTTGATTTCATTCTACAGATATATATTGTATTTATTGCATGCAGATGAGAAGCAATGGAGTACTTACCCCAGATTAAAACAATGTACCTCAGTGGTATATAATACAAAATAACCGTTGCTGCTGCCAGGACTAAGCAGGCCAGGACAGAGAGGAAAGGCACCGTCCAGTTGAATGTGCTGTAAAAAATATAAATAATTCTTCTCAACGTTACTGCTCTTGGATACTGCCTGTACTCTGTTATCCAATAATAATTTAATGACCTCTTCGCAGCGCTCAGCGCATTTGARTACACTGCAAATTGCAGACCCTCTGGGAGGCGGGTAAGTAGATTCCTGCATCTGGATGCTATACTAGATTAAGGGAGATATCCGAGAGGCAGGTATCGTGATAAGGAAAGAGAGAGGATACTCTCAGGGGAGCTCAGTGAAGCTGTTAGCCATGTAGCGAGTTGTTTTTGTTTCTTCTCATACACGTCGCACTTGTCACACATCTCTGCTCACTGGTCAGCTCTCCATTATTCATGGGCGGATTATCTGATTTGGAGACGCGGCCACGCCACAGGTGCCAGCCACCTGAGCTRGCTCTGCTCGGGCCACGGCAGAGACGACACGGGATGTTTGTCAGTGCACAGCTCAAACGTGGCAAGCGGCCAGACCCACCTCCGCCAGTAATGGGATGGAGCAGCTGTGACTGATGCTAAACCTTAAAAGAGCCATTAGAGCTATCTCTCTTCATGCCACTGGGGAGTAATACTCTACAAAAATCTCTCTTAAGATTTATATATTTACCTCTGTTTTCTTACACTTTCATCAATTCCTTACTCCTTTGCATATAGGAGGAGTCTTGGGTCAGTTATAGCGTGTCAGCAGCAGTGCAAACCTCTGCATGCCACCAGATTTCCCAAGGGGAGCACTCTCAAGAGGCTCAATCATCACAGGCATTCAGACATTTGTACCATTGTGGACAATAATCAACACAAAACAAGACTTCCTTTCATCCGCTGCCCATCTGTAAGCCTATGGTGGACATAAGATGAGCAGCTGTCGCTAATGCATCTTTGAAGTTACTTTGTCCCCTGTGCCCTGGTCTTATACTCTCTTCAGTACCCTCAGAACACTGAGATACCCAAACTGCATGAATGACCATTAGTTTGTAGGTGGATTTACAGGTCTGGGCATCTCTGCTTCCCACAGTCTGCCTGCTAACTTCATCACATCACAATGAAGAGGATGAATGTGGACCACTCGTCAGGCTATAAAATAAGCGGAACCTCCCTTGACAGGTAAAATTAATAGGAGGGGGAAAGAATTACTTCTAAGCTTCAATAAATGTATTAAATATTAAGTAAAGATAGGTGGGAGAGGACCCATCATTATCAATCAACATAGCTTAAAGTAAAAAAAAAAAAAAGAAAAAAAAAAAAGGCAAAACAGCTCAGTACAGTTAAGCTATTAAAACTCCCTACGATTGCATAACTAGAGTGACAGACGGAAACTGTAGCACAATTCAGTCTGTCACTTACAAAAAAACTTTGGTGGCAGTTTTTTTTAATGGTACATTACTGTTGAGTTACAATGGAATTCTTCTCAAATTACATCGAACATCCACATTAATATCCAATGTGTTCTTTAAGACCATTGTTACCAAAATGAATACAAGAATTAATAGTGCTTAAGCCCTCCAAGTCTTCCTGCCACGCAGCTGGACAGAACAGTGCCCTGTTCATAGCTGGGAATACGTCTTTTGGCCACTTCCACCCCAGCTGGGGTGTGCGGAGTGGAACCACAACACACGGGCTTGCTGTATTTTTAGCTTGAACCCAGCTCCTCGTTAAAGTGTGGCTCAATCACAAACCATCACTTTGTGTTCAAAACAGAAAACAATGAGGGTCAATTAAGTTCCAAAAAAGATTGGATTCTAAAAGTTGGTGCGTGTCTGTGGGCAGGGACTTTTTTTAGGCCCTTCACCTCCCTTCCTCCTAGGGCCAGGAATACCCTATGTCCTCTCACAGCGGCAAGACCCAGAGAACCCCCTTTGGGCTTCCTTGTGGCATTGGCAGGAAGCAGAYAGCTCAAACCGATAAAGAGAGAAGTGCATCAATGCACTGGGGTGGGAAATAAGTGACTGATAACCCCTGCAACCAGGCAAGGGCAAGGAGGGCATGGGAAAGGCGACACCAACCATCATTTCTTCCCTACTTTCCACAGAGGAAGCACAAAGAGAAGCCTGATATTTCAGTGCCCATGTCTCCCAGCAATACCTTTGCTCGTGCTGGCACCAGGGCTCCCTACCGCAACACAAAGACGAGACCAGGGATTGGGACAAATGGTTGAATATAAGAGCTTCAACCAGCAAAGCACCTGGCTGCTTCTCTTCTCTCTGCTTTGGAAAAGTTTTTGAAGTAAAAGACTCCACAGGAAGAAGAAATGACACTACAACTGGTCAAGTCTCTCCTGCTACACCTTGCAGTCATTTTTGGAGCAAGAAATTCACCCCAGCATAATCCTCCTGGCTCTTCTCTCATGCGTATCACGGCCAAGCAAGGAAAAATGACCACTTACTTTTTAATCCTCTCTCCAAATGATGCTATTTCTTCTAGGATGCTTTGAACGGCTATGATGATCTCTTGGACCATGTGGATTCTTTCAATTAAACCTTTTTTCTCAGATTCCTAATAAAAATGGAAATGAAAGCATTTTATGCATTCAGTATTTGCTAATGTGTTCACAGCTACATGAAGAAAGTAACATATTGCCAGTACCACTGATGCAAACTTGAACACATAGTATGCACTGGTGCATACTTGTACACCAACTTTATCACTAAGGGAAGCAAGAACATGCACGCTGGGTTTATTATATACAATAAACATTAATGCRTATAGCATCTTTTATTTTCTCTTTTTCTCCCAGCACACGAGCAGAGGTTTCTACATCTTCCAGCCCAAATCATCAATGGCAGTATCTCAAACCAGGCTATCAGTGGAGTGCCCACTTGCATGTCAAACCAGAAGAGCTGCAGGGCACTCCTGAGCGCAGATGACCTGCAGGGGAGTGTGGGGTGGCCAGTGCTTCCCAAGAACGAGAATGAACTTATGCAGAGCTTTTGAATATCACTTTTCTGAGCTTTGGAGGCATCCAACAGCTATGTTGTTTTCTGTATATAAATTAGCAGCAGGTTACTGAATGCAACATTAAGTAGTGGCTCATGATTAATACTTTTTCTTCTGGATTAACCATTTTCCCTCAAGAAATGTTAACCTCAGTATTACTGGATATCTAGAGTGTCCTTCAAGATTGGCAGAGGACCCATTAAGCTATTTTTTCTTGCAGCAGACATTAGGATGAGCAAACAGTTTGAGAGTACTAGAGATCCTAAATTCTAAGTACTAAATCCTGAAGTCATCTTTTTACCTAACGCTACATCCTGTAAAATTTTTTTGCCACTGAGGCATTGTTAGTTCAGACAAACACTTCTCTTTAAGCAATGCTTTCCACCCTGATGACAACCTCGCCATGCACAACACCAAAAGCAGACTAATTCAGATTACCTTGCCTTTGTCGTGGGCTAAGACCATATCTGTGAGAATAACTGTATATAATATATATATATTTCTGGTCTGAACACAGTCAAGAGTCCTCCCTCCTGCTCTGTTCTTGGGCAGTTTTGTGGGTGTCTGTACCAGACAGAGTGGCCTGTAACTACTAACTTGTTTCACAGATATTTCCATGCAAAGCCAATCACTGAAGAAAGTCAGTAATCTGAGTTAAAGGGAACACTACAGTTTGCCAACAAACAGCATAGCCTAGAAAAATTCAAGCCTCTGCCAAACTAGTAACTTTAGATTTGAATTTACTACTTAGGCTGAGAACTCTTTAGGGGGTTAATTTTTATTTTATTTTTTGAACATTTCATATGCAGAGACCTATTCTTTTACTGAAAAAAAAATCAAAGGAAAAAATGACATTTTCCTTTACAGCAGCCATCTTACAACTTCATTTCTTACTGCTTATTTTAGGCAGCAACATTACAGGACATTACTACACATGTGCAGAAATAAAAAGGAAGCACAGAATGAATTAAAAATCAAAATGACTTAAATCAGCCTTGGAAATCAGTATACAATTACCAGCATTCAGCATTTCTTTGCCAGCAATCTAACACACATACAGGCATGCAAATTGGTGTGGTTGCAGATATTCTAGCACAAAATCAGCAAAACATTCACTTATTGCAAAATGCAGCGCCCGGGACACTGATTTTACATCACATTTAGACTGTCCAAAACCAGCCCAATTTAGAAAAAAGAAATTTTTAAGTTGTGTTTTAACCAGTCAGTGCCCAGACAGGGGAGATGCTGGCACAACGCAAGTCACTTCCACGTTCTCCATTGACTCCTGCCAGCCGGGGCAGGGCAGAGGACAGAGCAGGTGGAAGCAAGCAAGGGCCAGACGCACCCGGCTCAGCACCGGCTGCAATTCTGCCCTCTGCGCTGTGAACCTATGTTTATTGCTGTGCAAAAGAGGGGCAGAGGCTGCTTGCACTGGATCTGTGCTAAATAGGTGCAGGCTCATTGCTACAGCCTTTCGGCACTACTGCATCGCGAGAGGGTCCGCGTGCATCCGAAACACTGCATCGCTTTGCATCTCGGTGTGCTGAAATACCGTACCACCCTCCCCTGGATGCTGAGAGCCAGACAGTACGCCACAGCCCTTCTAACCCTCAAAAGCAAAGGTGTGCTGCCCATTTCTCGTTACAGTAATTTTTGAGTTTAAAATGCCAGCCAAAACCACCGCAGAGTTATCAAGCTCCAGACRTTTGAATATTTGCCTTTAGGTTGCAAGTGAGCACAGAATGAATAGAAGCAGGGTTTTAAATAATCACACATTTGGGTGTGAAAATGAGTATTTTTACATTAATAAAACCACCAACAAAAATGAAACCCTTGGGGTGTGAAACGACCCCAGAACAAAATAAATAAATAAATAGTCAGTTTATGTGAAAATAGCACCAAAAAGTCATTTTCACACAACTTCAGTTATAACCTTGTTAGGCTCAAATGTAAATGACACACTAGGATTATTTTTAACTCTTCACTCACTAGAATGGTACAACGTTCCCTTAGTCATAATTTGGCTTTAATGCACCAAACTTGCAAGTCAAACTTCGGGAACAGTTCGCGGAGACCCAGCTGGGGAGAATTTCATTTTGTCCAAATTCAGAGGGAGGGGGTAAAGAAAACGTTTTTGATAAAGTGATGTTCCAGGGCAAGCCTACTCTTGCTCCCCAGAGCTGCAAGAAAGATCATCCGACAACTCTATCTGCATCATGCTGACTTCATTTACACGTCTTTGGCTGAGCTTGGAAATGTGGTGATAACGCAGTTTAAGAAATACAGCATAACTTCTGCTGCAGCAACTAGCAGCCTAAGAAAATAAAACAAAACGGAAACCCTACTGTCTTTGGACTACTGTGGTCTGTTTTTTGTTTTTTTTTTAAAGCTGGTGCACACTAAAATCACTCCTAAACAATGGCATTTTTCATTTATAATACAAAATACACYCAGCAAAGCAAAAGGCAGAGACGGTCTGCGAGGAGAAAGCCTTGTAAAGGATATCAAGTATTAGAAAGTAAAATGGGCTGGCTACTGCTCTCATACTACGCATTTCAATATTTGTGCAGAAACATTTGAAAATGCTGGAAATCTGTCAACGTCTTTTCTTTGTTATTATTGTTTTGTCCTGGAAACCTACAGTCTAAACACACATACAGCAGGATTAGGTCACTGGTTAAGCGAGACAGCAGCAGACAAATGAAGTATGACAAACGTGTGATTTGCTAAACTATTTAAGACTTGAGCGCTGCGTATGCCTTCTGAAGCCAGCAGCTCACAAAATGCTGTCGGGAGCAGTACGAGAGTTCATGCGCCCATCAGGAAGACAGTCACTGCTCCATATTGATTAACAAATGGGCAACTGTCACACAGAAAGCTATATTTGAGCAGTGCCATGTCTGTGGAAGATGCAAAAATAATCCCAAGAACGTCTTCCACTCCACACGCTTCCCCATTTGTGCAAGGTCCCACAACCTGGATAACATGCTCCATCCGCCTTAGGTGTCATTTGTTTCTGACTTCTTTTGGACTGATCTGTCTCAACATATTATGCAATGACTGCCTTAAAACAAAATGTGGATACTCATGGTTCAAAATCACAGCTGAGAAGCTTTTGCATGAATTAAAAATAAAATAGCCTGCCTGTTTCTGGCATAGCTTTCTGAAGCCAGTTGTGAAACTGCCATTCCTTCAAGGCCTCTTTCTTCTTCATTTCTTGGCTGATTACAGCACTGTGGGTGGACCAAAACTAGTCCTTAGCCTCTGGGAAAGAATTAACTTTGTCAAAATGAATTTAYAACTGAGAATTAATTATATAATCAGTATGTTACTTCAAATCTTCCCTGCATATCCCGATTTAAGAAACCTTCATTTCTACATTAATCGCCTGAACAAAAACACAAAAGGGGTCTTACAAAAGATTAACCATGTCAGGGAGGGGGGAAAAAACACCATCAAATTCAGAAATTAAGCCTTTTATGTCCAGTTAACGCACACCAACTTGAACTTGTAAATGAAGGCACCAAAACTGTGCCCTACTGAATGAAAGCTAAGTCTAGATCTTTCTTTCCGTGATAATCTGTAACAGTTAATAAATGGGACAATTAAATGCAGTCAAAGAATTGCTATATTTCCCTTCCCTAGAGTCATGCTGGGCCCAGACAGTCAGGGACAGTTGCAAAATAAACTCTCGCACAACTGCAAAATTGATGCACTTCCAACAGCAAAGACTTTGAAATTGTGTGAGATACGGGGCAGGCTGGGAGGGGACTTCTCCAGCATCAGCATGGAAATCCATGATGGGGCTAGCTACAGCTCCAGACACATCCAAACCTGCATGCTGCACTCAAAATTCAAGGACAATTTTTAATGCTGTTCTCTAAATGTGCTTCTGGTGGAAACTGCAACTATTGCATACACACAACTAAAAACTTAAGCTTGAAGTTCCTAACAAGTTCTAAATGCTTCATACCACTTGGATTTCATATAAACCATTCTCACAAAAAGAAATCTTGCATGCAACTTTCATACAAGTGGTATTCATCAGCAGATTTTTGGCATGCCAAGGGAAACTCAATATAMAAAGCTGAGGAACACTTGGGGGCAAGGACTGAGGAAAAAGAGGAGGAGAAAAAAAAATAAATAGGGATTAATACAAAAGGAGGAAGAAAGTAGACRACTAAGTCAGGAATGAAAATCTTGAATATTTTCAGGAATAAAAAAGTTAGTCTGCCTAGCCCTGGGCAGGTCTACCTTTCAGGATTAGCTTCTTTTTTTTTAAAGTAACTAGCCCATTATGGCACCATGGCCACAAGCCCATGGGGTTAATGTTTTATCAGGATTTATCCCATGCACCAGGTATGAATTCCCCTGTACATTAGCATCAAACAAGATTGGTAGAAAGGAGAAAAAGAGGAAAAAGCTTGGGCATGCATGTCTTTTTGCYCCACTATTCTTTTGGGTTTTAAAAAAACATGCTGTGGTTACTTAAAGAAAAGCAAATTTCACCAAAGTTGGATTTCACTTGCAACTGGCACRCTCTGTCCCAGAACACAGAACTCCAAACTTATCACTATCTGGCCAAGCCTTTGACAAATAAAAGTCTTCCAAAGGCCAAAATACTTGGAGACGAAGTCAGAATATTTGGCTGGGTACAAACAGCAGTCCACTGGCCTCTGTGGTTTGCAGGGAACTGCTCGCTAACAGCTTCCATCTAGCAGCAGAGCGAAGCTCTTGTGGGAGGTGGTAGCCAGGGAGCGACAGACAGAGTCTTTGGGTAGCTAAAACGAATTCCATGCAGAGCTTTGAAAACAGTCACCACAGCAACCTTGAACCAGATCCGGCGTTCGGCGGGAGCCAAAGCCGGCTGCGGCGATCCCGGCGATCCGCGCCGCTGCCGTGCCCTGCGCTGCGATGTCTGACTGCGCGCCCAGGAAGGCTCTGCGGCGCGCAGGGGAGGAAGGGTACGCGTACAGGACGCCTGCCAAAGTCTGTGCAGTCGCCTCGCGCCGTCCAGAAACTGTGCATCACGGGATCGTTTTGTTTATTAACACCATGTTGCAAATGTGCCTGCTTGGCTGTGGAAATTTAGCGAATCTGAATGTACTTGAAATAATTACCAAACAGAGGAAATGCAACACATACAGGTCAATTTATGCTCTCAGTTAAAAAGGTGTGAAATCTGGAATAATTCCAYCGGAGCCAATAGAATTACTTCAGACTGATATGAAGGAGAGCACCATTGGCCTTAAAAGGACACATTTTAAAAGCAGGGCATATAATCCTACAGCTAAGGCTGGGGGACCACTGTCAAAAAGGCAGATGACTACCCCATGCCCTCGTTAAATCTAACTTTGCTATTGAATGATCATGTGAAAAACAGCACCACACTTTTTGCTTACATTGGACAAATTTCATCTGAGTGCAGAGGACCAAAGTGTACACTCAAGTCCTTAAGTCCCATCTGAACATCAGATCTAAGTAGAAAGGTTTTGCTCATAACTCCGTTGCTTCCTTCTAGAAAGGAGTGAAATGCAGGGGCTTTAAGAGACTTTTTCTGTACTTGTTCACATTTGCACAGAGACGKAGAGAAACCCAAAGTCTTGTGATATTGCTATGAGTTTTAAAGTAACACTGGTGCTTGCAACAGAATGAAACACTATTCAGGTGAGCAGTATGTACCCAAGAACCAAGAAGAAAGAAGTCTGAATGGAGATAAAAAGTCATCAGTCATCTTTTATTTAAAAATGGAAGGCAAAAAGGAAAAACAACTTTGAGGAAAATAAGTGCTTTCTCCTGGAAATATACATGAGACCTAAGAACAAGCACATGGTGATTAGACTTAAACTACTGGATCATCATCTATAATCTAGGTAATGATCTTTAGCAGTTCTGGGTACAGGATAAAGATAGACCTATTCATGCATCTGCCCAATTCAAAAGAAATTTTAGCATTTTAAATCATCTGAATTTTTAAGGGACAAGAACTCCTGAGCTTTATGTGCTCGGTTCCATGGCCTGCTTGGCTGGCTGCTGTTGCAGTGGTGGCTTACTTAGCTCCAGGGCAAGAGAAAGATCTTTAGGCTGGCACAGAGCTGCAGAGGTCTGTATAGGAGAAGTGCCAGACAATGGTCCCCAAGGATACTTTAAAAGTCCTCTGCAAGTGCCTCCTTTTAACTCATCTCCCATAATTCCTAAACATCCAGATGGTTTCACTGCTGCTGGGCCACCTTCTAGGACAAAGATTGTGCCAAGTTAAGGATGCTTATGATAATGGCATTTCTACACAGTGCAGCACTGCAAATAACAAACAACAACAGACCACTTCTTTTCCAGCTTCTGGTACACAGGAGGCTCCCGAAGAAAGAACAAGCACAACCTTCCTTAACCAGAAGCTGATTAGGTTAATAAGAAGCTTAGGAATAACTTACAGAAGCCATAATTGTGTCCTAAGTAGTATTTGGAAACTGGCATTAATTTAGTCCAGATAGTTGCAAGACCAGATGAATTACGTTGGCTTAGACATGCCCCCTTGCTCTAGCTCCTCACCAAGTGTAGCTCAGGTCAGTAGCAGAATAYGCCCCTTAATCATCTCCGTTAACTACAACAAAGAGTACTAACATATTCATGGTCTATACGTGAACTCACTAGGAAGCAATGCGAGAGGAGCCACAAAGGGGGTCGCTCACGGGAGAGCAGCAATTTAAGGAGCTCACGTCAACATAAAAATGCACCTTGTTTTTTTAYGGCATGATCCTGCCCACAATTTTGTTTCTCAGATGTGGAGAAGGTGGGTGCTCCTTGTTAGTCTGAACACACCCTGCATGTCACATTTTCCAAGCCTTTACCATCATTTCTCTTCAGCAATCTTCATAGGAGATGTTGAAATATTCTATTGTAATTGTTGAAGAGAAAAGGAGAAAAACACCCTAATGAAATTATTTATACTTTCAAGGAAGAAAACAATGAGATGATATTGTCTTGAATGACCTTTCCTAAGTATGGGGATACAGCATCTTACACAATAGACTCTTGGCTCTTGTTTCAATTACTGACCTTTACTGTGGAGAAAATTAATGCAATTTTCATTGTAATCCACCCGTACAAATAAGATCCATACGGAAGGTTCCCACATGCTGAATCTAACACAAATGGAAAATGTCAGCTGTTTGCTACTGGATGAATTTGACTTTAATTTGTTTGGCTGGAGTCTTTTTTGAACTGTACTTGTAAGGCTTGGTGTATTTTTGGTATCTACTTTCGACAGAGAATTTCTTACATCAGAAAAATTGCATTTTTCTTCTTTGGGGATTTCCCCCCCCCATCTTTTTTCCCTAAGCATGAGATACTCCAAATTTCTTGGAAGTTGACAAATAACTTGGCTTAAAGTCACGGTGTCATTTGATCCTACTCTATTATATCCCACTAGCTAAGCAGGGCTACGTTGGCTCACCACTTGGTGGAATATGTCCAAGWAAACAGGAACTGGTGTTTTGTCTCTGATTTTCTTTTGAATCAATTTCCAGACCTGGTAATAGTAGTAACTAAGTTTTGTCTATTTTGGAGGAAATGCTAACTCTAATCCAGACAACTTAAGATCATGAGAAGGCTGCAAGACTCTYTGCAGTGGACTGTTATGATACACTCATTCACAAGGTATCTGTCTGCTTGAAGCTCTACAGTCTTTGTCAAAAAAAAAAAGAAAAAAAAGAAAGAAAAAGTTAATTAAATAGAAACAGACAACAATCAGACAAAGTACATACATTTTGACTTGCATGTAACTTGTCTATACCTTTCCACTRGCGGCCAAAAGATGTTTCAGTGAAGTAATTTTAAAACAATCCTTATTCAGACAGCCTGACAGAGCCCAGAGCTGACACAGCACAGTCTGCACTCTACATCCAAGATGGCAAGAATCCGAGAAAGCGTTCCTCCCTCCTCTGCGCAGCTTGCGCCAAGGGACCCGGCACCCTTATCTTCTGCAGTCCTCTGTGCTGTTCTTTGGGGAGGAAAGAGGGGGAAAGAAGGGGAAAGAAAGGGGGAGTTGGCAATTAAGACCTGTCATTTAAGACAGATCGTTTAGGTGGAAGGGAGTTAATCTGCTCTTGGGCTTTTGAACTAAGCGTCTGTGTATTTATAATTTGTAAACAGTTCATCTCTTGGAGGGTGTGTTACAATTCCCAGAAGCATGGTCTGTTATGTCTAACGTGCAGCAGAACCCAGAAAAGCTATGTGTGCGAGTATTTTGATACAACACGATGATAGGAAACAGAAACAGTGACCTCGTATACCGCAGCCCAACTAGCAGATTTCAACTTCAGGAGTTCTTGTATTAGGGAGGAAAAAAAATACACAGACTTCTTTTTAAAGTATAGTTGTCTGTTTAAATGTTGACATTGCAATRAGATAATGTCATAAAATTACATTTTTCTTACACTCCCCAGAGCGCTTTGGCCACCCTCAGACTTGGAAAAGTCACTCTGAATAACCTAATACACTTAAAGATGCAGTCTTTTCTCAGTGTGCATACACGGTCCATCACCGATGTAAAGGGGGTTATATCCAGGACAGCATGCAGATATTAAGGCAATAGTGCACAGGCCATGGGACACATGGTGGTGGTTGGCAATTCTCTCTCTCTCCTGGTAGTTCTGTGTCAGAATCCCATAGACTAGTAACTCTAAGATCCAAATTAATACAAGTTATGACTCATGATTGCTGTAAGGCTGAGACAGAAACCATCCTAGAAGTCTGCTGCAATTGTCTACAGTGAGTTGCTTTAGCCAGCTCTACCAGCTCTTCATTTCCAAAAGTGTTTAATCCACGCAACAAGATAGAGGCAATGTTGATTATGGCAAAAATTGTAGAGCCAAATCAACAGTAGAACATGGACTCGCAGGAGTTTTCCCAAACCAGCATATTTAGTTAAAAGAAACCAACAAAGAAAATGACAGTACAGTTGTATAGCAGAAGGCAAAACATGAAAGATGACTAGATCCATATTTCAGTGACCCAGTTGCACACACAGAGAACACCAAAGTCAGTTATATCTGTAGTAAACCTGACCTAGAATACTTTGGCTTTGTGGCATCAAAACTGTCACAGAGCACAAGTCACAAAGGACTAAATGTCTATTTAATACATTTTTTAACAATTTTTTCCACCTCAGCCCTTGCAAATGAAGAAGAGGAATATTAAAAGAGAAGAAAGTGAACAGAATTGGTTCTAGAGAATAAATTGCACATTTAAGCATCACACAAATAAGATGCAAGGTCAACATTTACAGGTCTGTAACTTTGGGCACCCACAAAATAGAAATGATCAAATTTTAGGGATATGCACTATTCCTTTGAAAATCATGAAACTGTCATTTAAGGATTCCTGCTTACTTCCAGATATTGATATATTCTTACTTGCATTTAGTAGGCCAATTTTACAATGCAAATGGTGAATAACAAATGAGAACATTCAAATCATTGTTGTGCTTTCTAGAAACCTGTAATTCAGCTAGGTTGTCTACACTTCATTTTATAACTTTGATGGATTTATGGTTGCTCATTAAAATATAACAACCACAGAAGACTACGTTAAATTTAAAGCAACTTCTCCCATCAATTAGTCTGATGAGCTTCAATTCTAATGTCTACCACTGAGAGCTAAGGTGCAGTTGCTAACTATGGTATTGACTGACTTCTCAATGATCAACAATTTCACTGTAACATTCTCTTGAACATAGAATATTCAAGAAGATACTTATTAACTTAGTATGCAATCTTAAAGTTTCACATAGCCTTGTGAACATTTTCTTCCTAACAGCTAATGTTCCTTCGCATGCTGTTGCTCGTTAAATAATTCCTCACCTTTCAGCTCTAAAGTATTTATAGATTATCAGATCCTCCTTCACTTACTTATGTTTTTTCAAGCTGTATACATTAAGTTCTCTTAATCTTTCTTCGTATGTCATGCCCTCTAATCCTTTTATCATTTGTCACTGTGGCTTGATAAACTTGAAAAAAAAACCAATGCATTTTTCATAGTGAGAAGAATGAGTAAGCGTGCTCCAATAAAATAAGAAACTGGCCTTGCCAGTTCCAATTCTCTCTACATTTCAACAGACAAACTAAAACCAGTTCTTCTCCAAGCTCTAAAAGAAATGTCGAGAAAACTCTAACCAGTCCTCCGCAAATCCCAGCAGTTCTCACCTTGAGAAGAAGAAACGCCAAATAATTCGGGGAAAACCATTAGTACAGAGTGCCCATCAAAAACTGGAAATGGAAGTGATGAGAAATTTTATATGCTCATGCATYTCTGTGTACCTCACCCACCCATACACATGCATATATGTGGATGTGCACATACATGTGCATGTTTCTGTTATGATTTCAAAAACAAACTGGGGACTCTTCAGATTCAAATGAAGTTCACATGTTTCACCCAGGTAACTCCACTGCTGAATGTTATGCAAACCAACCTTCTCATATTTTCAGTTTCRTCAGTCGGTCAACAGGTAACAATTGTTTTCCTCTGTTAATACAGAGAACAACTGCAGATCTCACAGAGTTAGGATGCTGGGTTTGTGCTCCCCCCCGTTCCTTCTGATTCTAGCTAACACACTAACATGAGATGTGCTTACCTTGTCATCTTCATCATCATCTTCATCCAAGCCCATAAGCTCCTGCAAAAGCAGATGTCCATATTAGAAAACATTACACTTAACTTCTCAGTGACAGGCAGTGTTCAAAAAGCTTATGAAACTCCCACATTTTATTACGCAGTTTTCTCCCACTACTATCGCAAGTCATTAAAAACCCCACCACTTTCACCTTTCAGAAATAGCGTTCTGTGTTTTTGTGATATCCTGAACAAGGCATGCAAGACCCTATACAAATTTTAAGTCTAAATAAAACCATTAGTGGCTGTGTCCGGTAGTTTGAAGGCAACAGGCTTTCAAATTCATTGCCAACTTTTACTGTCTGTAAACATCTTTGTTCTTAGTCTGACAAATGAACCAGTGGATATGTCAAGGCAGAGGATTCTATACTCAACTTGTTCCATCCTCACTGCTAAAATAACTGCTCTCTCCCTTTAGGGCCATTACTGAAACATTAGACAATAGAAAATACATTAGGACAAACATAATCAATCTCACGAATCACATACAGATTTCTATATAGCATTATTTCCTCCCTCTAACTTCTGCACTGACAGGTAGGGGAGAAAACAAAAGACTTGACTAAGGCTTGAAATTAGGATCACTTAGCTTTCAATTCAAGTGTTTTATAAGCTGAGCTTTTAACAGGGTCCTCCAAGCTTTTCTTGGTTATTTAATAGGAATATTTGAATCACTGTATTACAAGTTTAAATAGAGCTAACACACAAAGAATGTGAAGAATCACAATAAAAGATGTTCTGGTTTTTATTTTTTCAGAAAAGCAGTTGCATCAAGTATGCAGAAGGCACTGAGAGCTCTGATACCCTGATTTACTCTTTGGCTCTCTAGAATACCTTGAGCAGCTGAATTAATACTGATCATGGTTTACATTTCTGTAGAAGCTCCCATCTGTAAATTGTGAAGCATTTTACCAATACTCATGAATTTAGCCTCCCAGCAATTGGTCAAGCATACAAGGTGAATATTGTTATCCCTATTTTATAGCCCAGGAATCAGAGAAAGAATCTGAATCCACATTTCCAAAGACCGTTGGTTTCATTCTTCTATATACACAAAATGTGCACGCTGGCACACAGAAAACAAAGGTAGTACACATGCAGCTGAGGTCTGAACATGCAAAAAAAAAAAAAAAGACTGTGCAAAAAGCACTAGTATTTTGAAGAAAACCTTTTCTCATCTGCAGGACAGATGCGACATAGTAGAAACTGATTGTCTATTTTTGACCTACAGATGGTCGGAATCATAGATGCACATAAAAAAAGAAATCAGGTAATATTAAATGCACTTTGACTGACTAGTGRTACCATACGATCCCAATCTTGCAAAGCACTTAGGCACACGTGCAACATTTGCTTATGCAAAATGCACCACTGTTTTCCATGGCATAGCATTGCTCATGAGCTGTAACAGGAAAAGGGCCAACTTTCATACGAACCTTCCTTGTGTATAGCTCCAATTAGCCTGTATTTTCAGATATATGCTTTCTGTAGCATCCACCAGAATGATATACTATTCAACCTTGCTGACTTGTGTTTGTGGGACACCACACACCGGAACGCGCAACAACTTCACCACAGGAAGAGTGATGAGCATCGGTAGGTATTCACATTGCATTTTATCTAGTAAGCTGGACTCACCATTATTTTACATTGTTTCGTATTAAAAAAAAGTGGGAAAAAAAAGAACATTGTCTGTCTGGGATTCTCCCACATAGGAATTCTCATTTTCTTAATGAAACAAATGAGTCAAGGAACATGCACAACATATTTCTAAGGTCATCTAGACTTAGCTAAGATTGGAGATAAGCATTTCTCTTACCATTTGCCTTCTCATCCAATCCTTGTCCTGGTCTGGAGAACATGATTTTCCCTACATTTTAAATAATTCTTTCACCTAGGAACAACTGAAAACTAAACTAGCAGAACTTCCATTGCTAAAACTAATATAACAGCTATTGACTTTTTTACTATTAGGATATTATTTCTTTGTACAAAATTCATATGATCAGCTTGGGGAGAAGTATTCTTTATGGGTACAAATGTCAATCATCTTTTTTTCAAAAGCCAGAAAGGAGCTAATTCTGCCTGTGTTTTATTCCCATACTTGTTACATGTTTAAAAACAGATTATTACAGTTATCCATGAACTTACTTGCTTCATTTTTAACTTAAATTAACAGTGTTATGCAAGTAAAGACAGAGGTCAAAGTCAGGATTAAGTTCAAACAGCATTTCATATCCCACCAACAGTACTTTGCTACATGTTGTAATTATTTTTGTATACAAGTCTTTTCCCTCTGCTAAATCAAGTTAAGAAACTGAAGGCTAAATTTAAAAAAGTGTTTCTCATTGATATGGGGGGGAGRAGGGGTGAAAAGGTTTCTTCCTAAAGTCACTGAACACAGGACAAGGTTTAAAAAACAACTAACTTCTCTTTTCAGCTTCCATTGACTTTCCTCTTCTGTGAATCATGAATCATCAGTGTGATGCAAGGGCAAGAGTGGCAGGGCACGGGGTGTTGGGTCTTGTCTCTTTGGAAGTCTGTCTTCATTCAAATCAGTTAAAAACATTTGCACTTATTTAATAAGTCAAACCCCCCTCCCACACACTTGTCTCCTTCCCCCCTACTACTCAGAATGGTCTATTGCATGAATTGAGTCATGAAAATTGAGAGGGTGGAGGTTTCTTTTCAGTAACTCGGAAATAAAAAGTGCTGCTTAGCTACACAACTAGCTTAATACCATTAAAATGCATGATATTTTGCTCAAGGGCAAATTCAAGCTGGCTCTGCCAGCAGTGTTACTGCTACTTTACTCGCCTGGGCATCTTGGGTGCTGCTGACCTTCCCGGTCTTGATGAGAGAGAAGTTGTAAACAAAGAGCACCAGTAAAGCCAGGGGCACCATGTAAAGTTCCACACTCCATACGGAGACCACAAATACCTGGGAGAAATAAAGCAACAGAAGGGGATACATATGAGTGTTTAAAGAGAGACATGTATAAGAAGGCCTTTCAGTCATTATCCCTCCGAACATTCATCCTTGAATCTCCGTTAACCTCATTCACACTATTACTTTACAAAGCAAATCTGCTCAGGAAGCATGTTTTCTTTCTATTTTGTTTGAATCCATTAGGCTGCCATTTGTTAGCTTCTCTTTCCCTCTGTTCCCGGTGAAGTACAAGGCCGCGAACATAAGGTTAGTCCAAAGGCATTATTCACTCCTTCCCGGGACCCCTCGAGCCTGAATACCCGGGCTCRGTATTGAATCCTTAGCGCTAGCGCGCACAACAAACCCACTTAAAGAAGTGAACCTGCTCCACTTCATCCAGCTAATTGCCAGGGAGGTTTTCATAGGCTTGAGGAGAAATTCGTCCTGTCACCCATCAGGAGCTGTGCAGGTCCCCCTTTGCCACACAGGGAACAACCAGCAGACCCATCTTCACCGTTTACCCACCCACGGTCTGCTTGGCACCGCGGCGCTGAGCAAGGACCACCAGCTCGCAGCAGGCAAGGCTTGAGCTCGCGCGTGATTTTTGGGAAGGGGTCCAGGAACCCTACCCTCCATTCCCATTCCCCTGCCATTTTTGCAGCACAGCATACTCTGATTTCACGGGTGGCTAAGGCTCTCTTTGCCTGGCAAGGGTATAATCTGGGGCCTCAGGAGCAGCATCTGACCAAATCCACTGATACCAAATAAATGCACAAGCCAGATTTCAAAGTAAACCACTTTGCAAACTGAGTCATCAAAACAGGTAACATACATGATGGAGATTTTAAGTGTTTTGGTTTTTTTTAAGCATTTGTTTGTTTTGGGGCTTTTTTTTAATTTTTCAAAAAACGRTACCAAGCCAAACTGCAATCCTCCCCTATGAGTATTGACCCTATCTGAACAGCCTCCAAACTTGGAGTGGTTGGAAATGCAAAGTTAATAAACCAAATCCAGAACTGCCATAAAATGCATGTTGTGAACCCATTTCCTTTTCTACTCATACATAGTGTTTCCAGAGCTCCCTAATGCTGGTAGTAACTTTAAGCTATTTTAAACAATCGCTTTTAAAGACTAGGCACAACACATTTATTGGATTTTTCTTCCCCCCACCTCAATCTCCGGAATTATCAGCAACAAAAATCCCATTTTCAGAATAATACAGGTAGGTGAAAACAAGTCGGATCCTCCAGCTAATGCACCTCAAACTACGAYGAAGGGCAAACTCTACAAGTGACCAGAGCGCTCAATCTCTACCTCCGTTAATCTGCAGCCTGTCAGACATTACATACGAAGGCAAGACTAGCACTTGTAGCAAGAGATGACTGTGACAACAGATATTTTGTGTTATGCACCCAAAGGTGTAACCACACTGTACCAGAAAAGTATTTCCCACTGACTTCTACAGGTGAGGATTCATACCCTACAGAAAAGCGGCTGTTGCGACTTTTCAACAAAATGACTTGCTTCACATCAGACAAATGGCCAGCCAGGATCTACCGGGGCCAAACGTAAACCAAGTAGTGATGATGGTATGTGCATCCCTGCCCAAACAGCAACTGTATTTTGCAGAGTGATCCTGATTTTATGTTAGCTGTTGCTATGCAAGGAATTAGACTGTCATCCTGTTCCTGGCATTTGTAGGCCAGTAAAACAACCTTTAAGACATATTCATGTATAAAATGGGCAGACATCCAGACAACACATCAGCATACTATTCATTTGCAGCATAGAAACATACAGTTAGGCAATTTTTTTCTTTTTCATCTTGCTTTTCAACATATTAAAAAATTAGAAGTGAAAATGATTCTAATAGTTATATTTCATGTGTGAGCAAGGCAACAGAAACACAAGAATGCTGGCCTGGAAGGCATTGTACTTGATCTATCTTACAGAAGGTTTGCATGGCCTTAGCTAAGGCTTTAAAAAATTGTGGTGTCCTAAGACCAAAAAAAAAGTTCCACAGTGAAAAGTTCTAACCAGAACAAATTCCTCTGAAGCTATTTCAGCTCCCTTGAATGAATTTCTACTTGCTACATAAGGTAAAGAGAAGGGGATATCTGCTTCAATCCTAACTCAAATGTCATTCTGAAGAACAAGGTCATTGTATAGAGCTATATAGATATCTATATCAGATATAGAGAGATAGTTGAAAATAGACACACACAAACACATACATAAATATCTGTCTGATCCTTACACAAACTCCTTAAAGGAAATTTGTATTACTAGGTATTAATTCAATACTTTCGCTTCAGTCTGTCAGAGGAGGTTTCATATGTATCATCTCCCTGGGATATTAGTGAACTCAATCTTCTCATAATGGGGGGGGGGGGAGAACAAAAACAAAAACCTACAATCAGCTCAAAGTCCTACAGAAGTCAATGAAGCTCTAGCAGAACCTCTCTTCATTCATTCAACTGCAGGACTAGAACCAATTTTAGTGCATCTGTCACCATCCTGTATGAACATCACTCTGCTCAGTTGCAAGTCTAATACAACCTTGCAATCACAGGTCATTTAGGCAAGATATAAAACCAAGACCTTGGTGATTTTAGATCCAACAGTACATTTTGTGTATTATTAAGTTTCAGACCTTAAATAAAACTAAAAGCTTAATTACAAAATCTCACTGTAGTCTCAACTGATAGCTGAGGCATGCTGCCACTTCCTTTCTAATGCTGCCTGGGTAATCAGTTGCTGAATTATAACTCTCAGACAGCGACACTTTGATCGAGCCCCCACATCGACTTAAGGAGAGTTGCTTTACTGCTGTAGCCTCAGTAGAAGGAACTTTCATTACTGCGACGCAACACAGCGCCAAGACGAACTGATCTAGCTAGTTGGGAATTATTTAGCCTCGGAGGTATGGGAAATAATTGCTGTGAACGTACAGTACGTAATAAAAGTTCAGAGGGTGTTTATAAAACAAATAGGAATATTTCTGCATTCTAACAGCATTTTGAGTGATTCTGCAGCATCAGCCATCAAAGCAGTTTCCGTATAAGCCCATATCCTATTTTATCAAGTCTCTGCAGCCTGTCTTTTGCCTAATACATAGGCTAGAAAAGGGAAGTCATTAACATGTTCCCATCACTTGCTCAAGACAGCAGAGGTGAGGGACAATAACCAAGAGCCCCCATTTCAAATGATCGGGTTTTAACAATACTTTTTATTTTTTCCCACAGTGCTTCACATCATCATTAGACCAAGTTCTGTTAGACATAATCCATTACATCACTGACACCTTTTCTGCTGGACTTCACACTGTGCATGAGAAACGTTAAAGGACAGAAGCCAATTTCTAAAATAAAAGTCAAACAARCGGAAGCTAGGGTTTTTTGTGTTACTTTTAATGATTTGGACAGTACAAAAGCCAATTATAAAACTGAGCAATTTAATTCACAGCATTATAAAACAGTGATCAAAATACAAATAGAAACCAGATAGATATAGCTAGAGGGAAAAAAAGGAGCTCTTGAAACTAATATTTAGACTAGAGTTCTACCTAGAAGAGAACAGCAATATCACAGTCTTGGAGAAAGGACCACTTGATTTCAGCTGATTAATGTGTTGCTATTTCAAAGGGCCTAATAACTACGAGCTAAAGCTCTGGAGGTTTAGAAGCCGTTTCATCTGAAAATCATTGAAGAGGGGTCCAACTGTTCCTGTCAAGAAGCATGGAGTTTGAACAACCATGAGAGTGGCCCTTTTGACAGCAGTACAAAAGATGAGAGAAGGCAGTCTCAACCGAAAGTAAAAACAAACCCTTAGAAACACGTTTCAAATCTGGTTTTTCTGCCCCTCTGGTTCCAATTTAGAATCTAACTATTAAGAACAGATTTTAGACGGGTGTCTACTCAAGTATGCCCATAAAACATTTGTCACCAGCAACCCCACAGTCATGGGATGGAACAAGTTTTTAGAGGTTTAGAAATCTAGCATTTTTTCTAGGAAATGATTATAACTTTTTAACTGTAATTAGAAAGAAAAAAAGGAGCTCTCTGTCCTGGCAATTCTCAGAGAAGTAAAAAATGCTGTGTGTCGTGTGACAGAATAATTCTTGTGAAACAATAGTGATGGGAGAAACAGAGAGGCATACATTCCATCAGATGGAAAAAATAAAAGTGGAAGAAGATGAAATGCATGCAAGGAACCTATGGTAAAATGCAACACTCTCAGTCTGTGCAGGCTCCAATGATAATGAAATGCCTCACCAGTGGAGCTGCGAAAAAAATTATTTGAAACTCCACATTTCAAAACCACACACAATTTGACTGAACTCCAAACAGCTTTGTCAAAAGTTTCCTTGACATTTATAAACATGGTATACGCAATACATAAAGTTGAGAGAAAAACTTGAGCTAATATAACTGTGAACTCCCAAGTCATCTGTTTCAGACTAAACCAAAATACCAGTTTTGACTTGAGACACAATGACATGCTTCTCTCCCTTCACAGGGGAGAGGAATGACGTTTTTCTAACCTATCTCTTGGTTACGCAGTCTACTCAAATTGCCCTGTACACGCAAATGCACTCTGTGAAAGAGGAGAAATTTCTGCAGTTAGATATTCAGGGACAAACTCTCTAACATTCTTTCTAAGCTTCTCTCCCTCTGTCCCAAACAAAATCCAGGATATTAGCCAATAAAGTAAGATACTGGCTCCCCAAAAGGGCATTTGAATCCCGTGGAGGCAGTAAGCCTGTCGACAGCAAATTATTTCTGACAGATACTTACTCCTGCGCTCAGAAAGAGAGAGTAGAAGAGCAGAAGGGAGAGTGGATGTGTGCACACGCACAGAGCAGGAAACTTGTATGCACATATATGTGTGTGTGTGTATAAATATAAATACATGTATATATATATATATATATATGTATAAGAGCTTCACCTCCAAGGTTTTCCACAATCTGGACATCCCACATGTTCAAAACCAGTCCATCCGTGTGCACATCAGGCTCCACCAGACTGCGCCATGGACCTGGCTGTATCCCTTCCCAAGGCAGGCAACACATATGCACTAACCCAACGCCGAGCCCACGCTAACAGAAGTTAAAGTACGCCACGTGGGCTCAGCCTCACATTACTGTGGAAATGCGGCTGTTGAACTGGGACTGGCTCGTGCATTTGGCTAGAGAAATCATTAAGAAGCAAGCCTGTAACAGCCACAGAAATGTCTCAGTAGTATGCCCGCATTTGGGGCATGGCAAATACAGGTTGATGTGTTCTCACAGCATGTACTTCCCTGTTGATCCCCCCCCCAGATTTGTATTTTAGAGCAGAACTTCTTGCAAAGATGCATCCCAACACTGTTCTTCCCAAYACTCCCCTTTCTGCCCCTGTGCCACATACGGTCAAGAGTGCTCCTCTACCACTTCACAGCCACGGAGCTGGAGCTACGAGCAGTGTTGCTCCCTCATTGCGATGCAATGACAAAGAATGTGGCAAGAAGAGAAATTATGCTTAAACAAACTGGCACTGCCAGAAGAAACCTATTTGCTTTAGATTCAACTTGCAAAGAAGCATCCCCAGCAAAAGAACGCAGAGCGTCTCAACAGTTCTCCAAAGCGTATGTTCTGTCGAGCAGGATGACCAAACTCRGAAACGACCTGAAGGAATGGAGCTCTTTAAATATTTATGCCACGTTATGAACTATCACTGCATTGCTCCACACATCTCATCAGTGTACAAATTGCTGATTTTCAGGATGTACCACAGGCAAAAAAGCTTAGCCRCTCTACACAAGCTCTCCGTTGCGAGGGCAAACCCAATCAGAGTCTGAAAAAAAGCAAAGCAAAAAACTGTGCCCAGAAAGAGCCCAGGCTGTGTGTTAGATGCACAGAACCAAGGATCAGAAATAAAGGATATGCTCACATGACACAGTGCATTACTATGTACATCTACCTGATTTTGTTCTCAAAAAGCTGCCTTGGGCACCAGAAACAAGGTGGTTGCGTTCGCCCACTGTCATCACCTGTGTGGCAGGACAGCAAAGCCAYGGCCTCCTGCCAGGCATGAACCTCTCCATCCCCGAAACCAAACAACAGCGCTCCCCCAACAAAACAGGGCAGAAAACAACCAAGGGACCACCACCAACAAAAATCCCTTAAGAACATATGAAAAATCTCATGCCATTTAACTCGGTGGGTGTTAGGACCTTCTTTTATCACTGTCTGCTTTAGACTCTTCAGGGGGATCTTATTTTCTTTGCTGCTAGGAAGTAGAAACTCATTTGTGTTTTAAATGAAAACTGTGATTCATGTGCAATCACAAGGCGCTTTAAGGAAAGCACGCTATTCTGCAAAACTCCCAGCGAAATCGGAAGAGTCGGCAACATTGCGGTCTGTTCTCCACCGCCCTCTCGGGATGCTGCTGTTAGTCACTTAATCAGGGAAGGTTGTGATGCTACATTTAAGACTACCTGACTGCAAATGCTTCCAAAACGTCCACATGCGGATCCCGAATTACTTTTACATYGCTAAAAGGTTCAGTGGATTTATTCTCAATCCATAACAATGCCCAGAATCAGAAATAGAATTAAAAAAAAAAAAATCAAACCAATTAATAATTGTGGGTTTTCCTTTATTTTGATTATTTTGGTTATGTTAATGAGATTAGTCAGCCCAGGAAATTAAAAACAAGGTCCTCCGAGATCTTCATTTAACAAGGGGTCAGGGAAGAGCCACCTAGTTCAAGCTTCTTTCTCCAAACTTACCACCTGTTAGGTTTATATTTAAGCTAACGTTTATATATTGCACTACAGATATTTGAAGCTCATACTGTCAAGTGTCAGTATGGAGGACCATTTTCMACAGAAAAGGTGGGGGGTTTCGTCTTCTTTTTCCTTTAAGACATATACCTATAAACCCCAAGGCGTAATAGCCCACTACAACTCCAATACGATGCCTTTACGCAGTGGCTGCCGCTTCCTCTCTATCCCCAACCCACGGAGGGGTAAAGCAAAATGAAAACAACTATAACAACAAAAGTTTGGGATTCTATATTTGTGTGTGTACAGCAGTTTTAGACCTCAAATCCTTTTAGGCTGCAGACACTGAAAAAATACCCATTTGTTCACATGCTGACTGTTCTAATTTTTCACTCGTGTTTTTATCTAACACATTTTACATTCCCTCAGCCAAGTAAAATACAGTTAACACCCTCAAGCAGTAAACCCTAAGAAAAAAAAAAACACACACACAAAACAAAAAAAAAAAACAGGGAAAAATATTACAACAGTTTTATACCATTTGGGGAAATTTGCTGGTGCAGGGGGACAGGAGAATAAATCTGCATGTTATTCCTAAAAGGATATCTATCACGGACAAAGCAATGGGGGAAGATCCTAAAACAAAGGGGAAGGGGGAGCAAGCCCCAAAATTTTCTRTTGCTTTCTACTGTAGCTAAATTAAATTGCCATTTTGATCTCTAGTGTTTTGGTTTGTTTATCGGCAGGGTCATAGTTTTGGGATTACTCTCATACAGAAAGTTATGATCTATTTTCAGTGAAGAGAGGCACTGCGCAAGTTAAAAGCCTGATCCCGTAGCAAATAATTCTTTCAAAAAGTGTCAGAASGAATATATTTGTGCTGTGTGAAAGGATGCAAAAATATAGGTTAATTTTATTTATTCTGGATAAGGTGAACACCTTAAAAGGGTCATGAAAGAAATTATCATTAGCTGAGCTGATAAATGTCCACTTTGGAGAYGTATTTGTTAACGTTGTGAGAAACATTAGCAGCGAGGGTCAGACGGTGACGTAACTGTGTAGTAAGCGGAGAGAGTGTTCAATGGAAATGTTCTTTAACTTGGGCCTGTCAACACTGGGTTAACACCGGTAGCAAATGGGAGGCTTAAACTGTATGTTTAAACTAATTTAATGACTTCCTCATGTTCATCGTGTATATTAGATCTGAATGAGTAAAGGAGAAAGGGCTCTCTAATAAAGCAAGTATATTTAATTAAACTTAATTCAGTGTACACTGGCAGGAGGATCAYACATAAGGTTACTTCGCTGGCAGCTTTCATCTACAGCATGAAAAAAATTCAAGTTGCAACAGACCCACGTAAGTGAGAAATAGGTGCTTGTACACGGTAACGCTTTAGAATTTACTAGCAGCCTTCTCCCCAAAACCTCTGGTCCTAAAAAACATGTTTCAGGACTGAAACAGAGCAGAGGGAGCAAGGCTTTTATTTTTCTTAAATAATAAAAGTTGGAGGAAAAAAGAAAAAAAAGACAACAAAGAAAAATCCTGGTAAACCGAGATCACAAAAAAAAAAGAATCTAAAAACCACCATAAAACACCCCTCTAAGATGACAGCGTTTCAGGCAAAGGCTTTCAGATTTTTCCCTTTCCTTGGCTGGCGGATGCAGGGGACTCCCAACCGCAGCCGCCCGCCRCAGCACCGCGCGGCAGCCCGGAGGCTTCCTCCTCTCCCGGAGACCGAGCTTCCCCAGGCGAGAGCACAGCAAAAAACGCTAATCGAACCCCCCCCCCAGCCCTCCCCACTCCTAGCATGCAGGCTCATAAAAGAGAGCGATTACAACACTCGAGCAATTTTAGCAGGTTCATAATCTGCATTGTGACAAAATTGCCGCATTACAGAACAAACACACAAAGATGACTGGGACACTTGTCGTAATTATACCCTAAATACGTTGCTAATGTAAGCTAGCAACAACAGCAGCAAAACACACACACACACACACACACAAAATCCTAACTATTGACAGCGTGACTATGTAAGAAAATTTTTTCCAGTAACAGATCTATAGCATCTTGCTTTCCAAAGCGCAGAACAATCTGAAGAGAAAAAAAAAAAAAAGTTGCAAGACCCTCTTGCAATTTAAGGCAGATGTTCAGGTAAAACTAAAGCCAGAAGATTGTTTATTTTAATAAAGCTATTATATGTGCAGCTCCAAATTAGGAATGGCAGGAGACTGGGGGATGCCTAAACCATCACCACCTGTTTGCCCTGAAAATCAATTAAAGTCACACTATCACAGCAATCCCTTCTTAGCTAATAAAAGTTATACAGCTTTAACGTGCGACTTTCGGTGCTTTGCAGGAATGTGCCTGAAATCTAAAGCCTTAGTCTCACGTTACTTCTATACTAAACCCAACTATGTACTAACCACAGAAAACTTGCCGTTTTGGGGTTAGAGAAGGTGTTAAGGGAAAAGAGATTCTGAACTGCTGTTTTGATGCAGTGGATTGAACTAATATTCAGCAAATACTAACAATCCATCCAAGAACATTATATAGAGTTTTAAATCGGAGAAGACTGAAGTCCTTTATGACACATGCCTGTTCAACATATTCTGTGCTGCAGAACAGATCCAACTTTACAAGTTGAAAGCAAGGGCAGTAGAGACATCCCAAGTGTTTTAGTAATTAAACGAATATGCATAATGAACCATATGCCCAAAGGGCCTGTTCTTCAAGTGGGCCAGATTTTTGTTTGAATTTTTAATTTTTATATACAGATGAAACATTTCATGTAATATAGCAACAGTGCAAAGGAACATGCTATGCAGGAAAGGAAGGAGGAGCTACCCATGTGAGAACGAACCGAATGCACTTGATGAATTCTGCTCAATTTCCAATTCAGAGCCAAAAGGGCTTTTTAAAAAAAAAAAAAAAAGGCAGGGGGGAGAAAAACCCCTGCTTTTCTCCTTTGAACAGCTGCATTGGTCATCTGCTCAGAGTCTATGAATGATGCATTAAATACATATATTTATATAGGTCATATTTACATAGATGTGAGATGGATTACATGCACCAACAAATTAAGATGCTACATGGCTACCAAAAATACAGACACCATCAAACCATCATTAAAAACCTTCTGATCCACCAGGAGAAACTACAGGATGGTGGTCTGTTCAGCAGGACCTGTCGTGTGAAACAGGACATCCTCATATCTGTCTGTGAAGCAGAAAAGGGCATTTTAAAAAAGATGGGTCAAATTCCACCCTTGTTACAATAACGTAACCCTACTGTGAGCATTAGGGTATCATGGCCTTGATGAAGAAATATTAAGTGTTCCAAGTGCTCTTGGGGTTGAGCTCCATTTCTCCTTCCTCAGTAACATTCACTCTCTCTTTTTCATCCCTACATCATCCTACACGACTCATTGCAACAGGTTAGTCCTTTAAAACAGCAACAAAACTATGTGGGGCTTCTAACTAATTTTCAAATATCTAGATTGCAGAAGATACTTTTCTGTGGGTTTAATCCACTGGACAAATTCATATTTTGCTTTGCAAAACCAGCGACAGGGTCAGGTCCTCTGTCAGTATGGACATGCAGGTTAAGCAGCAGAAAATCTTTCCTGCACGAGCTTTGCCACAGGTTTTTGAAGGGATCTTTATACATGATTTGCTTCTGCGAACCAAGGGAAATCAAATCCTTAATAGACTTAAGTGAAGGAAATACATTTTTGGATAAATAGCCAAGAGTAGCTGGGATTCTGGCATTGCACGGTCAGGTGAGTAGCAGGGTTACAACGGCAATGCGGCTCTTGGATGCTCTCACTTGGTGCTGCAGAGCTGCGGCGTGGAGGCATCAAGCATGCGATAGAGAAGGCAGGCAATCTCATCTACTTCAGAATTCAAGGAGTGAGTTTTCATCAAACTTAGTAAATTAAACTCTTCCTGGCACTTTGGGGGTCCCCTTCTCCAAACTGAAATGAAACAGAATGTAAAAACCCATCCTGTCCCCAAACTTTGAGGCATTTAGATGCTGAAGTAAGTTGTAAATAACAGCGTTCACTGCTCTCAGCCCTAATTCAGGGTTCCTGCTTTTGACACTGCCTGGTTGACGTGATCTAGTGGTCTCCACGGAAAGACAGATAAACTTCAACGGCTGTCAGAAGACAAAAATTGACAAGGAGCGTCACCTTTCCCGGCTGTTTAAATCCTTTAAGGAAGTGTTGGAGCAATTAGAGAGGGAGTCTAATCTTTGCAGAGTGCATTAACACTCTCCGACCTCCCAGACAATAGATCAGACCTCAGACACATAATGCTTCCCTAAGGCTTTTTAACCGGAGCATTTGATCTCATAGTCACTCCGTATGTGTTCCTATAGGTATCAGCGCGTAAGACAGCATTCGTTGCGCATTAAAAGGACCTCCATCTCTGCTAGCGCTCACACAACTTTTAAAATAGAAGGCAGGAAAGCCATTACAATGCACAGCACTCCAAAACTACTATTTCTCAGGGGGGAAACAAATTAAAACAACCCAGATTAGCTCTGCAGAATGTCTTCATTTCTAATAATCTCATATTTCTTTTCCATCACCACTGTTTATTTCCCGGCTTTGGAATATAAACCTGCTTTTWAAAAAGCATAGATTAGTTCTTTATTCATACAAACAGTTGTCTGATAATAATTTCAAAATACTTCATTTCTTAACCCCTGCGGAGGGACTTGAGGGAAAGGGAATTAGAAAGACAGGTCTAGTTTATTAAGGAAATTGAAATATATCATTGCAAATAATTTTCCCAAACATGCACAAGAAAGTATCTGGGGAAGTTTTCTTGACTGCTAGAACAAGTCATCATCTAATTCCTGATGGGCATGTTCTGTTAAAAAAAAAAAAAAAAACCTAATACCACTGAATCAATTATGCATTTTCCATTTAATATTCTAAACATTTTGAGAAAATTTGCTTAGTGCATTTTTTAATGGAATTAGACCTCCATGCCGTCATATTCTGACAGAGGCCACATCTGAACATTCCTCATATGGACAATCCATAACGGATTTGTAAGACTAGTTAACTGGAATCCCACCCATTGCTAAATAACGGGTGCTGCATTCACACTAACCGGTCTTTTTTTTCCCACGCAATCTATCTGAGGCACAGCGCTAGCTGATAATGCTTTGTGTTAATGCATTAATACTTTGTATTATCTGCAAGATTTTGTTTTACTTTCCTAGACCCACCAACAGTGGCTTTTGTGAAGTATTTTTTTTGCTGCTGTTTAACTGTGTATCTCAACAATCGTCAAACCGAGTGCATCAAAAATGACAAAAAGGTCACATATACCCAGTATATTTAAAAACAAACAAGCCTTCAAAGTCAAAGTGTAATGCAGTTATTTCTAATCTGAACAAACAATAGAATACATCTAATGAAAGTTGACAATTGGCTTCGATACAGAGCTCTGCAGTTACTATATTCCATTAAAAGATGAAAGCTGAAGGAAAACACAGCAGACAGTAACTTCTCCCCAAAAGCAAGGTAGGAGGTTCTGCATCTGAACGAGGAGAGCAGATAAAGGTTGTTTTAGTGTAGATTTCTGCTCACATGACACTCATCTTTCAGTAAACATTCGGACTTTCCGGGAGTAAAGTTAAGGCTAAAATAAATCAGCATATTAGACTAGTACAAAATACTTCATGTTTTACATATTTATTAGCATTTATCAAGATCACAGCACTGCCTTTAAAATAAAATAAATAAAAAAACCCACCTGAAACCAAGCTAAGCTCGACTACAATGCGCATGTCACAATTAAGATTAATCTATTAACAATTTAATGAAGTGGAAGGGGAAGACATCAAAACTCAGGGATATTACTGGTACCAATGTAATCCTTTACTGTGGCAGTACTCAAGTCTATTCATAATTAATAGAACAGAGTTTTGGGGGGGTTGTTTTGTTTTGTTTTGTTTTTTGGTCAGAGATTTCTGGACTTTGCAGTGCCCAGTCTTCCAGCTTCATTTCCCCATGAGTGCTGAAAAAAGAGTACAAACTGGAATTGCTGTTGGACTTGATATTCTGATTTAGAAGATTTTTATTGTTATCGCAATCCTTAAACAACCGTWTGTTCAACACCTCAGGACTTCCAGGTTGCTTAAGTCTAACCTCTAAGACACATCACATCTTAGTTGCTAGTGAAGAAAAGCAAAACTGAAAGAGAAGAAAACAGGCTTTTTAAAAACACATTGGCTCTGTAGCTTCTATACTAATCCTCTTTTATTTCAGGTCTTGTAAAGGATCCAACTCCCTTTCTCATTTCAAAAAAGAGAAAAAAGAATGGTTTAAGAGAAACCCCTTAAGGTGCATCTGTCTCCATCACAAAACCAAAATGTTGCATTACCTTCAAATATGAAATTTCTTCCAGTTGTCAAGATTTCTGCAATTAGTGTTAGATTAGCGCTGAGAGAACGGGTGAATTAAATTAAAAATAAAATAGTTCAAGCAAGAAAACCTGCCAGGAAAAGAAAAAGAAAAAGAAAAAAAAAAACCTGACAAAAGCATGAGTGCTGGGAGCTTGCTCATTCCTGAGAGAGCATCGCCACCTACAGGATTCTTGTCCTCTGGAAACCAGCTACCAACGCTGAAACAGGATTTGCTCCAAAATGAGGATGGCGGTTTATAACTGACGTTAAACAACATAGCTCTGCTGAAGTTAAGGGAGTTGCACTGACTTACACCACCTACAGACACAGCTCTACATATYCCCTCATTTTAGCAGAATGAAAATGGCATATATATTTCCAGGGAATGCACTGTGCTAAGCTTACATCGGTGTTAAAGGATTTTCCCTTTTTTTTTTAAATGAAGGAACAAAAATAAAATAGCGATAGGATTACTCCACCAGTGGCAGGGGAGATAATAGTCAATGTCTGCAATCTGCCTGTAAAACTAAGTGTTTTAAAGTACTTTCTAAGAGGTGCCAGGGCAAAGTAATGTGAATAACGAGACAAAACCAAGCAGATCCAGACTGAAAGAAAATCAATACACCTGGGGTTCAGGAAAAAAAAATAGAAAAGAATTAGAAAAAGCTACATGAAAAGTAAAAAAGTTTGATTTTTAATGACAATTTCACTTTCCAACACATACCTTTCTCATAATAAATATCAGGGATTTCCTACTTTTTTTTTTTCCCCCTGGTTCTGACATCAAAACCAGTCGATGTTTCTGTGCTGGGCTGCATACCTTTTTCTATATGGCTTGCATAATACCAGCACTAATGCACGCCACACTTTGGAAAGTCTACATTTAAGCATTTCAAACTGTGATATTGCCCATAGTGATGGGGCAAGCAGCTCCTCTCTCGCACACTCATATTTAATAGGAGTCACGCACAGATGCCGCATTCATTAAACTCAGAATACTAATTTCCTCTTTGTTTATGCAATTCCAAATCCTTGAAAACAGCAAACTTTCRGGGAAGGCAACAGGCAAATTGGGAAAATAAAAGCCACTGGCTCAAGATACGGAAAGTCGTCTTGTTAGGACCAGATGAGCTAGCAAATGGTTGCTAATAGATTCCTGTTGTTTTTCAACATATCAGTCAATTGATAGGAATTACAAATTCCTGCTTTTTCACAAATTCAAAAGATGCTAAAAACATTTAATTTGAAGTTCCTCTAAGGAATCTAAAAAACCAAAAGCACAGTAACCAAAAGAAAAAAGCCTACTTTCAGACAATGTGTGCTTCAGCCTTTCCCAGATTTTTTTTGTAGCAAATTCCTAACAACAGAGTGTAAATTTGGATGATGACAGTAAGAACCGTGAGCTAAATTCACCTTTAGCATAAGCGAGTTTTGCAATTCCATCGAGAGTAAAGGAGCCAGCCCCTGATTTCATGGGCAGTGAATTTGATCCTTTACAAAATAGCTGAAATCCAAGGACGAAAAACACACTTACAATGCTATCGGTGATTAGACTCAGCTAAGAGAACACAGCGTATCTGCTAATAAGGGTTAGAAACAGGAGTTCAGCAATACTGAATACACAAAGAAAAGCAGCGACAGGCAAAAGTACAATTTTATCCTGCTGGACAGAGCAAAATAAATCCGACGTATGCAAAAAAGAAACAGAAAACGTACAAGATAGTTTAAGATCAACAATGATCTCTTGCAAAACTTCCGAAGATGCAAGATGTTGATATGTGTGTGCAGATATGTTAAAAAAATACACACACATATGCATATATATATAAAATATATATATATATATATATAAAGGCTTCATAAATCAAGCAGCTGAAGTATACTAGAATACAGCAAACTCCAGCCAGACCACAAAGAGGGTTCTCTCTTCATAAACATCAGATCAGGCAGCTAAAATTATTACCAAAGCTCTCTTGTCACTGTCACCTGTGGTGGGTATAATTACAGGCTACTGCTGCAAGCACGCCCACGTCATATGGCAATAAAAGGACCTGCAGCTTGCCAAGCCCAGGCAGACAATGGAGAACACGCACCACCTGACGAGAGCCCAAAAAGATCAGCCGGGGAGACTAATAAAAATGACAGCTTCGAAACAAATGACAAAGCTCCCGCCACAAAAAAAGGCAATATCAAATTAGCTGGAAACGCAAGCGCCGAGCGGAGTTCTCCAACAGGTCACAACTCGAGCCGAAAGCCAGGCAGAACCGCTTTYGGAGGCACGCGCTTCGGGTTTGAGCTATAAAGAGCCCTTTTGCATTGCTTTTTTTTTATTATTATTATTATATTTTTTTATTAGACAAAATGTTTGCACATTTAGGGTTGCCTTTGTGGGCTGTCATTAGATAGCCAAACAGATGAAAACTATATAGTACTCATGCGGTGCCAGGGATAGGCAGGTACGTGTATGTTAACACAGACACATTCTTCGGATACATCTACCCCATAACAAAGATGATTATTTTTTTTTCCTACTGCCTTAATTTTTTCTTTGGATGCCTGCGTATATATTCCTGCTGACCAGCTGCATATCCTCAGGCAGAACTGGGCCTTTACATGAACGTTTTGACTACACAGATTAGCACCGTTACAAATGTATTAAAAGGCTTTATCATCAGGTAAAAACAAAGTAATGTAATTAGAGAGACGGAGAAGCAGGGATCTGGATTTCTCTCATTACCAGGGCGGTGGGAATCATTCCCGTACGATGCGTGCAAGTTTGGAACACGGAAAGCACTGCTATCGCTCACAAATACAAGCACAGCGTAGACTCACGTTGATAATTTAAGATGTAGCTCCCCACCCCCAAAAGCAAGGAACTCATTATTTAAGGGGAAATGCCCCATTAAGCAGGCCCACAAGAAATTAGTATTACCCCTTGGATACAATTTTTTTTTTTTTTGGGGGGGGGGGGGAGGTTTCTCACTGGTAAAAAGCAAATCCCTGAACTCCCGAGCTAGAACCGTAGGACTAGCTATTCTTTTTAAAGCTAAAAAGAGCTTTTGTGCCAGTCTCAGCTAAGCTCCATCTCATCCTCACTCCAAAGCTTCAAACTTTGTTTTTTAAATCTTGTTTATAGCGTTGTCAAGCTCCTAAGTGGTTATTTCCCTATTAACGTTGTCCTTGTTTGTTCTTGCGTTTTTGAAAGAGCTGGAAATAACATGTGTTTACTTTGCTGTGTGTCTCTCAGCATCATCGATATCACTGTTGCTATTCCAGGAATTTTAACGGCTGCAGCAAAGCCAAGCCTGGGATCTCAAGCTTAAATCGTATTTCCCTCAACCACAGAAGAATAGTACTGGAAATTTTAAAAATTGCTGCAAGAAGGGTAAAATCACCCCAGAAAGGGTAAAATTGTCTCCTTTCATTGTCCCAAGAAGCCTGTTTCTCATCCGAGCAGTTACGCGCGTGTGTCAGGTAACGTGCACCTAACGGCTTTCCGTGCGCAAATGCTGAATTTTCACGGGCGCTGCCACGAGCAGTGTGGAGGAAGCAGGACGTAAATGCTTCCTCCGACATTGGGAAAATGCTTTCACTGGGATATAATAGTTTGAAACAAAAACATACGTCTGATGCAGCCTTTTCACTGCAGTTCAAGACAATCGTTTTTAAGACGTGCCTTTGCTGGGGATATACAGAGGGAAAGGGGGGGGGGGAGAAAGTGGTAGGGGGTTTAAAGAATTAATTACCAGACCAAATTCTTGAAACACCGTCTTTCACTACTCCTTCAGGGCTAGACTCTAGTCTTAAATGTGAACAAATTTTTGTATCACAGGGTGTTATTTCACAGCTTCCCTATTTAGATGAAATCTGCATTCATCCCTTTGCCTACTGCTTCTTTAAAACTGTAGCAAAACACAAACTGCAAATGGGGTGAGAAAAGCCCTTAGCAAAGGCTCTGCAGTACAGCAGAAGTAAAGACCATCTCTTTTGCATTAATACTTTTTTTCTTTTTATTAAGTTTTTTTTCTTTTTCCAAGTTCCCTATTCAGTGTTTGAAGAATACTCATTCTTCTCTCTTTAGGATTACATCTATTCATTTTATTTGGCTTTTTAATGTGGAGACATTTTAATCTACCATTGCTTTAATGCTGTTCCCAAATACTTTGGGAACAATGTTTATATTTTGTCTTCAGCTATGAGGAAGAAAAGAAGAAAAAAAGACCATAACCTTCTCCTCATCAGTTACACATGTGGTCAAATGGCGGGGTGGTTTGTGCTTTGCATCAAGCAGCTTCTGGTTCAAAATTGGCTGACAATTCACGTGGAAAATAAGGAAGATTTTGGAGAAGTTCATGTGGGAGAGCATCTTCCTTCCCCACTCTATAGAAAAGCAAGTTATCATCATCTGCTGGTCATTCATGAGCAGAGTTTTAGTCAAAATCATCCTCTATCCTCTCCTGGGTTGGGCAGAGTGACCAAGTATCATAAGACAGCCCAGCCAAGAGGTCTGCTCTACCTCTACTCTAACCCAAGTTGTTGGGATTTCAGAGCAGTTATTGGTCTCATTTCTCCAAAGATCTTCCTTGTTAAATCTTTTGCCCCAAACATTTCCTTTACTGTTCAAAAATTCCTCAAAAATGAAAGTGAAAATCTTATTCGAGTCATTTTGTTTTGCAAAACGACATACGTGTGTCAAACTGGATGTTTTATTCACATGTCCTGTCACGCCTATTATTGCTTTATGCTTAATGCGAACAGGATTGGAACTTTTCATGTTTTGCTTGGGAAAGTCTAAGCATAACATGTAGGAGATGCCTGTCCATGTACAGAATGGAAGACCTCACCCCAAATCAACTCCAGAAAGCTTAGATTTTGAGTTAATAAACATCTTTCCTTGGAGGGAAAAAAACATTTCCCTCCTACTGATAGGCAATTAACAATTTTAGAGGACACTGTCAACAAGCTAATGGCCTTTTGCCTGTAGGTCGTCAGAATAAATATAGCCGAGCTCAACAGGGATTAAAAATTGTTCATGCCTAATAAGATGTTTGGTGTCTCCTCTATGAGATGAGCTTAATTGGGCTCAGATCCAGCTCCCATATCACAAGCTTAAGTGGCAGTATGCTAAACGGCAGACTCAGCATAGACGCCAAGAAGTTCACGGGCTGCGGAATCCAAGCCATCTATCTCTGTTATCCCAGATTAGGACTGAAGCAAATTAGCAGAGTAGTGTGCATGTGTACACGCATATTTGGGGAAGGCATGCCTTGCTGCTCTTCAATTGACAGAATGAACATTCATCTGCCAGAAATGCACAAGCGCCGCCCGTCGTCAAAGCTGTACACCTCGGGGATGACAAAATCAGCAGGGAACATGGAAAGAAGTGCATGCAATACTTGGCTGTATACAGGAAAACCGCACAAAACTCGTGATTCCTTGGGCAGTCCAGTTCCCACAGCCCAAGAGACCAGCGCCAACAAAGAACAAAAAAGAAAAAAAAAGAAAAAAGAAAAAACAAATCGGTCAGCCCCTAGACCCAGCTCCTTCTAGATCTGCAGAGCTTTGAGCTCCTACCTGGCCAAGGGCCCCAGAAGCCCACCTCCGCCGCCAGAAGCTCCAGAGCTGAAGTTTGGGTTTCCCGCTGCATCTGCGGCCCCCAGCAGCTCTGCCGGGCAGMTGCCCCTTAGCCGCAAACACCAGGGCTTCCCTAACCTTGTATCAGCTGCCTTTTGGGGAAGCTCTGAGTGACTTAAAGTGACACCACGCTTGCCATTTCCCCAGCTGCCCACCAGTACATACCTGCAGTGGGTTTGACCCGCACCTCCGCATTTCAGGCCCGTTAGGTTGCACCACCACACATTCCTTCCTTTCCTCCCCATACCGACCCAGCATAAAAGACTTATCGCTCTGCAATGTCACTGCAAAATAGATAAATACCGCCTGTGCATGCTGTATTCCTCGTCTCACCCAGGCTGCCAGCGAGGTCTGAGCCTGAAAAATAGCTCCCACCTGTACCCGCCCTGGCAGCAGCCTTGATGAGCAGAGGTCTAAACCTGATGTAGCGGGACACGCTGCCAGTAAAAATGAAGTGCGCTGGCATGGGCTCGTGCTCAGGGACCCCGAAGCAAATCAGCAGCAAGCCCTGCCAGTCACAGCAGAGCTGCTAGGGAGGCTGGGTTTCCGTAGTTCGCCTGGTCTTGTCAGTGCCTCTTGCATCTATCACGAAAACTTAAAAAAATATATGATAGTAAAAATTCCAGTCAATATACCCTTTTAATTTGCACCAGATTATAGGTTTTTTTTAATGCAATTACTGTAATTTCATTAAATGGCATAATTGCCATTAATGCTTAGAAAACTGTCAATAGAAGGTGTAATTATGTTGTATAAAATCACAAGCACAATGTGCAATGATGCATAATTCCTTGTAAAAATCATTGCGACTAAAATTAACTTTTAAAATATTTTTAAAATATATTTTGTACAGTAAGAACAATTCATTTCTTACTATGGATGTAACTTCCATGACCAAATTTGTGAGAGAGAGAGAGAGAGCAAAGCAGGAAGGCAGTGAGTATATGTGGGAGGAAGGAGTAGGAATTTAATTTAAGATTGCATTTGAAAGATGAGAACATGAGTTCTCCTATGCATGAGGGGAAAAAACAAACAGCTTATAATCACTCAGATATACAAAATGACTTACAAGCAGACATTTCCTAAGGCATATTTCACTATGCAACTCCAGCTTTCTGGACACCAATAACGCAGCACGGAAGGGATGTTTCAATGGAGAAAGGTATGACAAGAGGAAGGCGYGATGGGTACCAGGAAATCAAGGCTAAAACCAGAACATTCACCCTGGAAACCGGGAACAAATTGTCAAGGATAGCACAGAGAGTATCAGGCACACGAGCAGCACCACAAACGGACATACTGGAGCATCTTAGCAAAAAGCCYTTTCTGAGAGCTATGTTTCAGTTAAAACACAACTTACTGGGTTGAAAATAGATATAAGTATATGAAAATGAAATAATCAGAGCGGATTACCAAAAGAGCCTTTTGATCTCAAAATTCTCTACAAATCTCAAAAAAAACCAACCCACCTAAAATGAGAACACACAGACAGACCCTTCTAAGATTTCTCCCTGTACATGAACACTATTAGCACTGCAGGCAACTTTTTCCACACGTGTACTGATATTCTCAGTTCTGCACAGCATGTGGTGCCTATTTTGGCACCAGAGCCAACATGAAGTTTACACTATAAAGAAGTCAAAAACCTTTCATTCCTCTGGCACACTATTTTTTGAATTTAAGTGTAACATACAACTTGTATCGATCCCCTTGTGCACAGTGCGAATTTCTCCAAAAGTGACATTTTGCTTTTCATCTCACCTCTCATTCAAGCCTCTTTCCAAAACCCCCAAGCTTGACTAAAGCCTAATTTTGCTTCTACCTAAGCAGGCCTGACCTGTGTGTCCTTAGTGCCTACACAAACGCCTCGGGTTAAAAGTCATCGGATTAAACATTGCAGAATTCAGATGAAAAGTAAGATCTCATTTTTAAAGTGCAAAAGAAAACTACTCACATGTTCTCGGATGGTCTCCTCTCACCATAACAGACTAATACAGAAATTTAGCTGGGGATGATGCATCTTAAAAATGAGAATACATGATGATAGCATTTTTCCCATTCATCTGCATCCTGCCTGCGCTATCCTCCTCTGTCTCCCCTCTCTTTATCTGTCCCTCTTTTTCTCTTGTGCACCCAGAAGTAGTAGCACATGCCCTTGCCATACGCCCTAGCTGTCAGCACTAATGGGGAGGGAGGTACACTGTAATGAAGACTAAAACAGGAAGGTGCAAGATACTGCAGTCCTTGCCTCTTGCAATGCTCTGCTGATCACTTATTTTCTTTTGTCTGGCTGTTTATAGCCTGGTTGCTTAAGAAAACAAGGCTCATATGATTGCACTGTCTGCCTGTCTTCCTCCTCCCTCCTCTTCCCTCCCTCCATTCCCCCTTTGCAGGGGGGGCACAGGCTACCTGTAGGTGGAAACCAAGGTCATCAGGAACACGCTCTCTGGGCTTATTGCCATGAGAMTAGGTGAAACACGTAGAATACAACCACGCTTCGTCGTTGCCAGCAGCCCAAGGAACACCTTTGGGGAGAGAAGGGCGTTCTAAGGTTTTGGGGCCTGGCTAGTATTTAAAACCATATATTTACCAGGCTACCCCTGAACAGCCATGGTTTCAAGAACCCAGCGGAAAAATGTTCAAGGAGCTTTGCACATTTTGCCCTCCTCTCAGGTTTTCAGCGTCAGATACAAGTGGGTTGTTAGCGAGGATAAATATGGCACCAGGCTCAGCTGATTCGAAGCTGGGGAYGGAAGGTATATAGAAGCTGCTTGCTGGGGAATGATGATTTTACAAACGTGCTATTTTAATTTACCTTTTTTTTTTTAACCTGTTAAGAATGGATAACATGCACAGGTTTGGGCTTTTTTGCTGTACCTACCAGGCTGCTTGCATATTTTCAGAACAAGAACACACATACTGGAAATAGTGAGAGATACAGAATTAGCTCTTCATCACATGTGCCGGAGCTGAATTGTTTCCACGTGAAAAATCAGACTTAGATTTTGATGTGTAGAGGAAACCACTTCTTATTTGCATTCATGTATTCATGTATTTCTCTTCCTTTCCCACTACACACTTTCTGTTAGGAAACCAGTAGCATTACGGGATACAGTAAAGATGCCAATGATCTGCAACCTATAGCCTTCTACCTTTGTGCTCACCGTCCATTYTACCAGGAATCAATCACTTTTTCTGTGAACCCGCTCTCCCACCTTCTTATATTTCTGCCTCATCATCGCTTACAAGCATTGCTAAGCTTTTCCATAGTCTAGAAAACAGCCGCAACTTCACGAGTGCTTTGGTCCCTGCTTGAGCAAACCTCCTCGGCACGCGCTCAGATTCCTGCTGAGCAGCGACGGCAGGACGTCGCCGCTGGGACCGCACGTCCCTCCCTTTCCACCTCTCGCCCGCACAACCACACCATTCCTCTTCTCAGCTGCATCAGCGAGGCACCTGCCRTCCTCCTCTCCTACGCACGGCACAAGGAGAGGGATTTCCGACCGCCACTACTGCAAACGCACGCTCRGGCACAGCAGCTCCACCTCTTCCAAGGAATCCATCACCTTAAGGCCTCGAGGGCCAGGCAAAGTTTATTTAGGTTTCCCTTTCAGTATACCCATATGCATCCTATGAAAGAGCATATCAATTAGCATCTCTGCTCTTCAGTGGAAAAGATACTTTAAGGCACTAGTCACCAGCTCTCGAACCACTGAGCTCTGAATATGATTTAAATAAGCTTCAAACAAAAGCAAAAAAAAAAAAAATACACAGAAAACACCCTTTCTTCCTCTCTACTCTCACTTGCCAGTCATCCTTCTAAACTGCAGGTGAACGACAGCTTCTCTGTCTCTGCTCCGAGCTCCTTTCAACCAGGGATGGCTCGCTTTACTCATCTGTAGCAAACACACTGTGAAGTGTTTTCCTCAAAAGAGCCTTAAAGCAACTCACAGTTCACAAACAGTAAAAGGGTTAGAAATCTTGGAGATGTGGCTGTTATTTTGCTTAATAAACACTCAACTCAAACTTTATCTCCCCCCCCCCCCATGCTGGACCACCACAAAACAATTTTGCAACCTTTAATGGCATGCCAAACATTTCAAGCATGAAGAAAATGTCACACCGCAGAATAAAAAGCAGGCGAAACCTTTTTGTGCTTGAGTGGGTTATGAGAAAACTGCAAATGGGGTGTTTGCTACCAAGAGGAAAAAGGAGAGAGCTGAAAAGTGGGACAGGCAGGTGGAGAACCGGGCTTTTTGCTCTCAGAACACAGCAGAACTCGCAGAGCAGCCTTTTTCCTTTACTACTACCTTTTTTTTTTCCCCCTTAAGCAACATATTATTACATCAGGAGAAGAGATCTGCAACAGGCAACACCAGCGGAGCCGCTTCCGGGCGATAAGGACGCGCGGCACAACCTGCAGCGGGAGCAGCGCACGTCGATAAACCGCAGTGAAACGCCCGCATCGCGCCCACAGAAAACGGGCGCAGACCTGCGGAGACGCAGCAAATCCCTGCACCGGCGGCAGAGAGGCTGCTCCCGAAGGCCTCATCTCCGCGCCCGCCCGGCACAACGCGGGCCCGAGTTCGGATTCCGGGCGCTGTGCCGCGGTGCAGCCGCAAAGACGCCAATGACAGCGAACGGTACGTGGCTTTAGGCTGGCGGGGAGGAAGGCACTGCGTCACTCGAGATCTTATATCCCTTAGCCTTATGCAATAAAGAAGAAATCCACTTACCACAAACGCTATCACGCTCTTTACCGTGGACTCCCAGAGAAAGCAGCTCCGAAGGAATTGTATTGTATTCCATATTGCCATGGTGATTTTTTTCACACGATCAACATTTCTTGATAAGATCTGATAAATATTGAGTGGGAGGAGGGGAGGAGAAGAGGAGTTTAATCAAATACTCTAATATCCTACTACTGCTTCAGAAACGGGGATAATTTAAGCTACGAATGCATGCCAGGGCATACATTACAAATAAAGCTTCTGTTTCAGAGATACTCTCCAGCTCCTGTCTGCTTTCTGATTACACCCAAACCTTTCAGAACCATTTTCCTTATCCCTCAGAAAAAGAAGAAAAAAAAAAAAAAACAGCAAATTTTGATGCCAAAACTACATAACACAGTAACAGAAACCTACCTTTATTCCCCTTCAATTTTTACAATATAGCAATGCCTCAGGAAAATGGGCAGATAGAATTTAATCCAAACACAGAACCTTTTCTCTACCTGTTTTGGATTAGTCCATAGAACTAAATACAAAATTGCAGCCTCATTACAGGACGCCTTTATTTACAAAAGGATAATGGCCATTGTTCTAAAATGCTGCAGACTTTTTAAGCAACTAATTTAGACCTGGTTTCTTCCTTACAGAAGAGAGAAATCTGACTCTTGTTTTAGGTTCTGTGAACTGTGCAACATCTGTGGGTGTCATTTTCCCCACCCTGAAGCACGAAGGAGAACTACTGATGCAAACTAGACCAGCAAACAATTTTGTGTTAACAAGCATTTAAATATATACAGAAAAAAACAAAGAATTTACACGTGTTCAGTGTTTCTATGCATAAACAGGTTTTGTTCCTAGAGCCATCCTACACCAGCTAAAGTCTTCCTAAAGCAAATGTGACCGCTCAATCCAAAGACAAACTTTTACCTTTTTAGAAAATTTGCGGTTCTCTTCCGTGAAGCGCTTCTCTCGTGGCTTGAACGTTCTAATGCTTGCTTTTACCTAAAAAAAGTAAAGATAAAAAAAAGATCACGTACTTTTAGCTTTAACCTTTCAGCTTTGCATCACCACTGTTGATTGGGAGCTTCAGCACCTTTCACGCTGCAGAGTCTCTAAATGATTTATGCCGAGTTGCTAGGTGTACATCACGACACTCCCCGCAACCCTGGCACAAGTCTCATTCCCCGCCGGCGACCAGAGCCTGATCTAATGGCTTGAAGAGCACAGTGCAAGCAGTCCCTTCTTAACCTCAGCCAAAGCCCTTAGCGCACGGATCCGTCGCACCAGGTACCTGCTGTCCTCTTCCCTCAACCCATGGGAGCATGGAGGAACATGCAGGGGTTGAACGGGGTAAGGCTGACCTCCCCGAAGAGTCATTCAGGAACGGACCTAACGAAAGCAGTGGGACGCCTTGCAGAGTAATTGAAATAAATATTTATAACCCCATATGTTCACTCTAGGTGGAAGAATGGCTTGGTGGCCTGAGCACCAGTCTACAGGCAAGAGGACTGATATCTGCCCGGGGCTCCGGTGGAAGCTTCTTTATGCCTACGGATTTGCTGGCGACGTCCCCCCAGGCAGCCCCTCCGTGCTGGGGAGCCGCGGCTCCTCGTGGACGTGGACACGGGGTGGCTGCAGCCCTCCGAAGCCTCTCTGCATGTCCGGCACTGCCGGGCCGGCTCCTCTGAGCACAGGGGGAAGCAGCTGCCCCCTCCAGCCCTCGTGACTCCACCGCCAAGCCATCCCCGTGCACCGCTGCCCTAAGCGGGAACGGTCACCAGCCTCGCCGCACCACCGAGCCAGCACGAACGGAGCTGCCTTACAGCCCACGATGGCCTTAATAAACAGGATTTAACTCGGTAAAGGACTGTAGGGCATAAACAATTGCGACTGACTCAGCCACCTAGAAGCTAAGCGCACCGCGTGCATGCCTCATTAATTTTCCTGTCAACACCCTGCGAGGAGAACATCGTGGGTCAGCTTTTTTGGGAGGAAGTAGGTGTTAAAAATAATGTATAATAATCTAAACATTAACTCTTTTTTTTGGCTGTCCCAAATGAAGGCCTTGTGGACAATAATCCATACGTCCTTCCCAAGACATCCATGGTCACCATCGGTCCCGAGCTGCCTTTGCATCATCTCATCCACCTGGACGGACCGTTGCGCCAACCCTCCCTTACCAAAAGCATGAAGGTGCAACCCTCCACAGCCAGGTGCATTTAGGTTAGGACCTTTCCCGTTTGGTCCCCGTGCTTAAAGGATCAGCCCCCTCCCAGCCCTTGCAGGTTCAGGCATTCCCGATTTCTTACAGAAAGGATAAGCAAAGAGAAAACATTTCAACTTACGGGATTAAATAGGACATCCAGCTCCAAGTAAATTACTCCTTTTGAAGCACATTCCAAGTCTTTATTCTTCAGTGTGTAACAACTTTGTTTACCATTTCTAATCTATAGGTGTGGGGGGAGGGGATGGATTAAAAAAAAAAAAAAGCATCAATATTTCCCCTGCTGCAATTCACAATATAATTTAAAAAGACACTAAAAGCAAATAAATAAATATCCCAAACACACACACACAAAAAACAACCTTCCCAAACCCTGACAATATACTCAAAGCTTGAAATACAAAATGACCATTGGATTAGAGACCTATAAAATTGCAGATTAAATCTCTTATGGTCCAACTTTAATTTACAGACCTTGTACTTTACCGTAGAGCAGTGCAAGCAATAACCAGTTTGAAAATTCTGCCCTGGAAGCCAGTGAGTTGATGGGAAGTAATCAGCCGCTGTTATTACGGGTTTAAAATGGATTTTTTCTTCCAAAGTTTAGGAAAAGAGCCATAGCAACAACTTACCTACCTATTGCACACTCCAATACATGAACCCACTTCTTAATGCTTAGTTTATTGAAAGGTTGTCAAATTATTACCCAGGAAACAAACAGAATCCAGAGAAATTAATCAGCTTAATTACAGTGTGTGTTAATGTAACAAATGTTCAAAATAAACTAATTCATGTAAAAAAACTCCCCCTGTCCAACCTCCCAGTATTTCAATGCTGTTTCTATGCTCTAATCTGCCGGTTGGCCCTATCACACTAAACATCTATTTAAAAAAAAAAAAAACTTCCCTCACCATTTTGTAAACTATTTGGCTCAAATCAAAAGCATTCTCTCATCAGAAAGTGATGGCAGAAATGTATTTATTATACACAGTAGGATATGTATTGATTAAACATTTGGCTTTTTAGGAAGCAGACCAGTTAATTCTAAACAGCAGTAACATAAAAAAACTGCAGCTTACCAAAAAGCTACATTCAGGGACTGTAATGATCAAAGATTAAAGATAACAGAGGAAATTTGGGGGCATGAAATTGCAACCATATTTAAGATGGCTATCGCTGCTGTGGCATTTAGAAGAGGCGCTCATATAAACCATGGGAGAAAGGAATAAGGAGGAAAAAAAAGGCATAATGGGAACCAAGTGATTTCACATGACAAGGGAAAGGTCACTTGACTTCCCAATGTTGCTCCACCCTTTCTGTACCAAAGAGCTCGCCAAGGGTAGATGGCTTTCCCGGCCAACAGTTAAAAGGGAAGAGAGCCCTCATAAAGTCCAAGTTTGCATCCTCAGTGGTGTCCAGACAGGAACTCCAGTTTTTGTTAATGTTCTCATCCAAAGCTTTGCTCAACAGGATGCTGGGGGTTATGCAATCATACGTGGGTTTTCTTCCCCTCAAATAATAATAATAATAATAGAAGACACAGCACTAAACCGATCCTGAACCGCCTCTGCTTCCACTACAGGAGAGATGAGAAGAAGAGGGCTCTGAGGTGGGTGCAAAGGACACTGCGGCTGCCAAGAAGGCAGCAGGCAGAAGTCTGCTTTGTAGACCACCAACCTCAAATAATCTGCAGCCCCAAAACAGAAGAGCTACCCAGGAGGTTTACAGTCAGCTTTATTCGGCACCTTCAATTCTGACCGACTTTTCTAGTAAAAGATGTGCAATTATAACTCAGCCCAAGACTAAACATTCAACTTCTTCCGGCGGGGGGGAGGGGGGGGAAGGCACAGAGAAAAGAACAATTGGCTATAAAATGGCATTTCTCCACTGCCTTTTCATTTGGATAAAAAAAAGAAACCTTGAAAAAAAAGTCAAACAAAAATCTCACCATTTTGGCAACATGCTAACCCAGTGCGGTTCAACAAAAGCTATGGGGTAATTCTAATGCACATGACTGCAGGGAGATTATATCAGGGGCATGTCTCAACTGTGCCCAGAAGAAAACATCCAAAACAGCTTTTAATACACTACATTTTCAGTGTATGTTTTTCTTGGGTCACAGTTTTTCTCCTCCTCAGAGTTCAGATTCTGCTCAATGCTTTCCCCTCTCTAGAGATGGCCGGTCATACTAATTTTAATTTTGGATCTATTTCTTTTTCCTCTCTGGATATTTTTCCCCAATCTCTGCTGTTCACAAACACCGCTTAAATGCTCTCTGCAGCTATGGAAAAGGTGAACAGATGTTGCAGGCTGGCCTGGGGTCCTAGGCTGAACCTAAATGTTGAAAGAAATCTAATTATTCTGCCACCCAAACACCTTTTGCGAGGTACCTGATCTCACATGGATTTCCCTCAATGAATATTCCTGATAGCAGTGTCAAAAAAGGCTATTTTATCCATGAATGTTTACACATATATTTACGTGAAATGTAAAGGAAAGGAATGGTCTTTCAGTCTCTTACATATATATTCAAATTAATTGTGAAAATGTCCGCAGGTGTGGTCCTTGAAGAGAAATAATCAATATGATTCCTTTATTGATGCTGTTTCATAGCCTATTGAATATTAATGCCCGCATTCTCTGTAAACATGCTAATAGCATACAACATACCAGAGCTTAGTCACTGACCAATACTGCCCCTAACAAGGTGATTAACATGAGGACAGTAATACCTACCCTACCGACTTATTTCATTTAGCAAGGTCAGAAAAACACAGGGGGAAAACCAAAAAAAACCCCCCAGGATTTTCATCCTATGGGAATTTCTGAGAGTTGAAGCATTTCCCTGTTCTGAATCAACACAAAAGGACAAAATATCATGTTTTCACAGAACAGTTCACACCTACTTCCCTACCACAATCCTTTCTCCATACGGGACCATGCTAGGGAAATATATCTTTTGGAGAAAATGCTAAAATTCTTTGGGAACAAAGTAGCCTGACCTGCGGAGGCAACATCTAGCAGAGCATTAACTTACGTTACCGTTGGGAAGGAAATGGTCAGGTACACAGGACTGCAGTGCAGTCAAGGCTCAAGGTGCGCCAAGTTCCTTTCAAATGAATGAATATATTTGCTAAACTCTTCTCACAGATGTCCCCGGTAAAACAAATGTGACTAAACGCAGTATTGATGTAGCCAGCCAATGCTAAATCTATTAAGCAACAACCTTCTGACCGCTTGGGAATTTTAATGAAATCGCAAAAGCCGAGATTGATATGACACAAAACACTGAGAAGACAGGACCCTTACGCAGCAAAGGGTGTTTTTTCATTGCTCTTGTCTCAAAGAAATATGGTTTAGTGTGTTTTTTTTTTTTACATTGATTTTAAGAAAACTTCACTCTGTAACCAGCTTTGATGCAGATTCAATGTCATATATTGATGACCTGACAGAACAATGCTGGGTTAAACCTCTGTACATCAACACCCGCGACGTGTGGAAAGGGTAATGGCCACTCTCCAAGGGTAATCCATCTAAAGCAGTCGGGACCCCTGATATTCCTGCCTGAGCTCATTGCTGATGCACAATGTCATACCGTTTGCCCTACATAACATAAAGATGTCTTCTAATAGACATATACCTACCCTATCAAAGGGCATATTTCCACAGGAAAAGATGACAGCCAGCCACATATTTAATCCACATGGACAATAATAATTTTTTTTTTTTGTTTCTCCTCAGCCTTGTATTATATCCTGATTAGCTTTTATGCTATAAGAAACGTCCATTCCTTCATCCCAAACTGTTTGCCCCCCAAGTTTCCCTTTTAACAAACTTCGGTGGCATCCAAAGCAGGGCAGAAATTTGGATTCTTGGCAGAGGGCCAACATCGAAAGACCAAACGAAGATGGAGTTGATGGCGTGAAGGCAGCCTGTGAGGACCGAAAGCCCTGGGGGCACAAGCCACAGATGGTAGGATGCGAGGCAGGTCCTCAGGAAAACACAGTCCTGTTAATATCAGTTTCAGTGAGCGGTGGGTGGTCTGGGGAGACTCTCATTTCAGAAAGGTGTCAGTTTTTAACGGAAGAGACTTTTTTCCTCTTCCAATATTTCTGGTTCATGAGAGGGTAAAAATCAGAACAGAAATTCCACTTGACAGCTGCCTCTGTTGCGTAATTGTAGCATTTTCCCTGCTCTCAAACTCTCCAGCTTGCTCCCACAAAAGTCTGTCCACTTATGGTCAAGTGCTAAGTAATCTCAGTTGTCAGGTGCCTGTTCCCCGAATCCGGGCCATGCTTTAGATAATTAAGCTTGCGAAAGTCGTATTAGTTGTTTTTGCTGTATTGTTAGACACTGACTTTGCTTTGTACTTGAAAATAATTCATAGACCTCTTCCTGTTTGCTGGAAAAAGGGTGCAGCTGAAGTCTACTCTGAGCTGATAATGCTACGGATAAGAACATTCCTTTCTATGATACAACACTTCATTCAGAGGTCTTTCTGCCTGAAGATTTTTGTTATGCTTTGCTTTCAGATTCACTGGAGCATATTATATACTCCCATGTCTCTAATAACTGGCAACCTCCTAGGAGACAGGCGTCTCCTGAAGCAAAACAAGACAGACAGACCCTTACCAAGAGAAATAGGGCTGCTTTTTGTAAGATCTAGGCCACAAAGTAATACAGAAATGGAAGGGGCTTCTTTGATAATTAGTTCAAGTTCCCCCAAACCCACAAAACTTCTAAACCTATCCAGCTCCTTTCTTGAAGCAGTGAAGTTTTTGCCCTACTTCTCCATTTCCCAGGATCTTCTTCATTTTCCAGTACAAGGGCCTGCTTCTTTTGGTAAGACAGTGCTCCATTTTCCTGAATAGCCTGATAGCTCTAATCAGCACCTTTTCCAGTTTAAATGCGACTTCTGCGAATGTGGCTATACAGAGTATTTGAGAAGAGGTCTCTGTTGTATATTCCTTATAGGAGGCGAGGAGCAGTTGACGTAAAGAGGAGCAGGAGAAAAAACCTGATGGGCTGGCTGACACAGAGGAAGTTAGGGTTAAACTGCAAGCTCTGGATTTGTTTTTCATCCTCCTGATGGAGGGCGACAAAAGACAATTCACAACTCTCCCTCCACCCACCCGCCCAAACTACCTGCAAAACAGAGAAAATACCAAATGCAGTGTAATGGTATCAAAATCAAWGTGAAGTTTTCAGATTTATTCAGTGTCTGACATTTTAAAACTACTTGTGCTCCCCCATTTTGTTTGTATTTCTTATTTGGGGGGTGCAAAAAGCCTAGATCGCAGTCAAGGGTGAATGGAAAGCATGAGTCCAATTTCATTGTTTGTGAATTTTGGGGCATTCATGTTAATGCGTAGTCATCATGATAAAGGCATACACGTTTGCAAAATGCCACTGCAAGACTGCTGGACACATTTAAATGAAAATTCTCCAATTAACTGAACTTTTCATATCCTTCCAACATATACTTTATTCAAGGCAATTTTTAACTGAGAAGAGAACTTAGTCATCCATAAACAATTCCTGAAGTAAACTTAGCTCACATGCTGACAGATCACAAGGCAAACTTGTGCATTTTTAACTTAACAGGATAAAATGGCAAATGCACTTTTATTTTCAGATGGGAATTTAATGCAAATCAAGAATTAGGCCTGATTACCTGTGAGAAATTAAATCTGTGGGGTTTGTGAGGTGTCCTTGAGACTGTAACTAACTGTTGTTCCCTTTGAACATATTTATTTAAATAGTTCAAAGGATACATTCAAATTTATAGTCAAAATGACAACATAGATTGAAATTCCTATTTCAAGGAAAAAAGCTTAGAAAACTGCAGTTCTCTCTCTGAACAGACTAAGTTAATAGGTGCAAAATGTTTTTTAATCAGAAGCCGAGAGGATTATATTTATATTAGATTTGCCTGAAATAGGAGGCAGGAAAAGTTTGGAAGGGAAAGAAGAAGATCAGTTGGCAAGGGAAAGCATAAACAGTTTTTATTTTTTTGTCTCAAACCTTGGACAAAAAGCCGACACTGAATCGAGTTTGGACATTACCACACACATGCACTCCCCTCCTCTGCCTTGTTACATGCTTCCTAAGGGATACTTGACAACTGCCTATAAAATCAACAGAAAATCCAAATCTAACATCTTCTCACTGTGAGCCCACACAGCCTGCTGCCGATCATGCAGACCATTTGGCAAGCGCTGGATCTGCAGGAGAGCAGCTGCTCTAGCCACTCTCTTCCAGTAACATCAGAGAGATGAGGACTTTGGGAAAAATTAACAAAGTGATCAAAAATGGAATAAAAGATGTTAAGAGTTTTTCCTCCCTGTAAACATCAAATCATTCTCCATGCAAAGCTGACTTTAATATTGTTCTAAAAATGGATGTATCAACAACTCAGGCCGCTAAAATAGACAATCTAAAATATCCTCAGCTTCAAAAAGGACTCGGAGTCACAACCACGGGGGGAAGAGGACGGCAAAACACACTGCAATTCTAACACCGTTATGCTCATATCACACACACAAGTATGCATATATGTATGTCACTGAACTGGACAGGCTTCTCCCATTGGAGACTCAGACTGTTCTACAGAGTCTCAAAACAGAAATTTTATCATTTATTTTATCCAGGCTGACTCCCAAAACTGCCCACAGCCAGGTCTCTTGGTGTACTGGGCTGGTGCAGAATCTCTGCCCAGGATTGCTTCTTGAGTGGAAGATGTCTGGTGCCAAAAGCCTAGTCCTTACCCCTCAAGCTCTCCCATAGTTTAGCCATACCTTATTCTCAAAATTGCAGGGGCGCACATGTGCTGGACTCCAGTATAACTAGCAAAGAGCAAGGGGTGGATGAAAACACACACACTCGCCTGCAGAGTTTCTGAAGCCACATTGCTTTTAACTTGCATCCTCAAGAAATACACATGTTTAAACACAATAATAACAAAACCAGAGCACATTACCCTATTTCTTTACCACTATAAAGCATTCTTTAGTCTGGGATCATATCCTCAGCCGGTTCAAGAGTTCTCTGAGAAGTTTGTTATTTATTTGGAAACACCAAATCCTTGCAGTTCAACATCCCCTCTCTGATCTTGATCGGTCCCTTACCTAAAGCATGTCCATAAATTTTCCAGCTGACTGTGGAGCTTATAGGGCCTGCTTTGATCAAATGAAATCTGTGCTCTCCCCCTAGAAACCTCCCGTCATTCCCATCTCTTTGAGGCCCATATTTCAATATTGCCTTTCCCTCACTAGCCACCACAAGACTCAAAGAAACTTTGGCCCTAACTATGAGAGAGGTGGGCCACAGCCTTTCTGGCAGAGGGGAATACACATTCACAGGGATGTTTCAAAACCATACAGCAATTTTGCGCTCTGTAATTTCAAMTGGAATTCACAGGCTGTCTATTTGAGAGCTACAACCCGCAGCATCACACTATGCATTACCTAAAGCTTCATGCTACCCACATGCATGTACTACCCGAATCATGTTATACATCACAAGTATTAATGYTCATACAGGGCTCAACACTGTATTCACTGCATAAATACATCACAGCATCGCTACCATATAGGGAGCCAACTGAAAAATGTCAGTGCCTCCAAACTCAAGGAAATCCCCGTGCTTAAACACGTGCTTAACATGATTTCAGTGATATGAACGTGAGGGTCCCGTGAGGCTTCTAGCTCCAACTGCTAATTGGTTTCATAAAAGCCACTGGCTTAGAAAGTTATTCCCAAGCTTTACTGCAAAAGTTACCTAAATCTTTTGCGATACTGCATATGTACACATGGAGCTGTTTACATCCTCTTGATCTGGTTTACTTATTCTATTATTACTCGCCTTGTTCCAATTTAAATCAGTCTCACCAAGCACAAAGCTGCTTTTCTCCATTTCTCTATTAATGTCTTTTAATGACCCTTTTATGTTCCCCTCTCTTTAGCTTGGCCTTTTTTGGCCATTTCTGAAAAAGCTTCAACTCTCCTTAATCTCCAGAGCAACCACTTTCCCCTGAGCTTGCTTTGTTTCCAGTTTTGATTTTACACTCCCATGGTAGCGCTCACTCTTCACATACTTGTTTACAGAACAAAAGCCACCAGTCTTTAAAAGCACTATGGAGTGGAAAACACCCCTTTTAGGTAATTTTATTCAGCTGTGCCAATAACAACAGCTATCTCTAGTCAATCCTACTGTGATGTGCAATTACTTTCTTGGAGTAAAAAGAAGCAAGACAGAACAAAGACATATTTAAAACGTTACCTTCAGAAGATGGTGTGGAAACATACAGAACAACTCAGTTATGTTTTCGGACTTGCACAGCATACAGTACTGATGAAGTACAGACGCTTCTACAACTTTCTTTCCAATCAACCAAATTCGTACTAAAATGGGTTGGGAAGGTTTGCTGCACTACRGAGGACTATAAACACTGCCAGCTAAGACATATATACGTCACAAAACCCGTTTATCTCTAAATCTGTGTTGCTTTGTACTATGGGGAAAAGAAACGCAACTTGTTCCCAGTGAAACCATCAATGTTGRAATGATATACATAGCAAATGTAACTTACAGACAGCAAAGGGATGGCAACTTTTCCAAGAAAATCAGGGGGTTTATCTCCATCTTCATCAAACACTGTCACTTCGAGAACGTCATGAATATCTTTAATAGGGCTGGAATGAAACACACACACACAAATAATGTTCTATATACATGCACAGAGTCTCCTCCACAAAGATCTGAGAATACTGTTTTACTAATTAAGTTTGCATTACCTTGGAGTATAAAACGAGCATTTAATTAAATTCCAAAAAATTGAATCAAATGATGGGTATTCCCCAAGCTTTCCCCTCATGTTTCAGTCACATAACTAGGTGAAGAAAATAACTGCTAGAGAGTGACATTTTTTGTGTGTTGATGTTGATTATAACAACGTAGAACTAGGCTCTCAACAAGAGGTAGCTGGTGATTGGGAGAGGTCGAGAGGTAAATTTAAAACTGGAGTTCAGGACAATAAGTACATGTGAAAAACAATGTAGAAAAACTTATGCAATTTCTTTTGACTTGAACAATTATCTCCCTTTTAAGGTACTAACAAAAACAATTATTTAAAAAAATCTAACAATGGTAACTAAAGGCCAAATGGACAATATTTTTGTTCCATCCAGTCCAAACATTCTACAGATGTGGCAGTAGGCACTCAACCCTATGCAGGTATCAGATCATTAATACATCAGTCTCAYTTGAGAGAAGTTATATCTGCGCTTGCAAAAGCATGGGTAACTTGAAGATGAATATTCATCATCTCTGCTTTTCCTTTTCTCAAATGCAAGAATTAAAGCAAGAGGCAAGTGGTATAGCGTGTTTGTTATTTAACTGGGTGAGGTTGTTCTGCCTCGAAGAAGGTCCTTTGAGAACATTACTGCTCTTGGGACCTCTGCCTACCTCATGGAGCAAACTCAGAACCTAAAGGTTCCTTATCCAGCCAGCAGCTGTATTACGCTCTTTGATGTGACCCAGTCACTGTAGGCGGACAACTAACCTGTTGTACAGTGTTCAAGACCCTATGGCTTTAAAATACATTAAAACCTGCCAAGTCAGCAGCTATATTTCCAGACACCTCCAAAGCCAAATTAAAAGAAAAAACCTTTTAAAATAGCTGCACAGAGTTCTCCATGCCATTATAATTTTGCATGTGATATAGCTACCAGCAATATAAAATATTAAAAATCCTGCATGTCGCACACAGATAAGTGTGCTACAGAAAACCTGAATAAGACAGGTAGGGCGCTCTGGTAGTATTGAACACGCCAGCTGAAATGGATTTGCTTGAAACAATATGCTCTGGGCCAAGATAAATCTAAATCCTCAATAGCATCTAAGGAGTTTAATTTCAATTAAAAAAAGAGGCCAGAAATCTAAAGAGATGGATGAGAGACAGTCAGTCTCTGAAGATTTGTTATTTGGAGCAAATGCGCAACAACAATAAGGATAGCAATAGTCAGCAGCTGACACTTCTGAGACCCTGAAGAGTTACAGATACAAACTTTAAAAAAAAAAAAATCATTTTGGATTCTCATTAGGTTTGTTTCGTTGGCTGAACATCCTACAACACTCATCTGCTGGCATAATCTCAGAAAAAATAGTGATGGCCAGAAGCTTCTTGAGAAGGGGCAAAGTAAGAGAAAGGGAAAGACTGGAAGAGACATGCATTCAGTTGCAGAAGACATTAGATAGAGCAAGGTTCAGTATTTCACAAATTCAGTTTCTGGCACCCGTGAATTAAATAGAAACACACTAAAGCACTTCTAGCAAAGAGATCAGACGCTTTTCATTGTATTCAGATGCAGCTCAGTCTTTCTGAATGTTGCTTCTGCAACAACTCCATAATGCTCGTATTATTCTTTCAGTTGACAGGTGTAGATATGATATGGCAGCACTCATGGTTGCCTTCTTTACCACAGACTACTGTGGTCTTGGAGAAATTCATCTCACTCAGTTACTTGCAAAAAATCTATGTCAGCATAAAGGAAGGTTAAAAAAAATTATGCTGCTAATACCTAAACTATCACTTCTATTTATTAATAAAGTCACCCAAAAACGCATGGTTTGGTTTTCAGAAAAATATAAGCTTCTAACTTGGAGTAAGCTACCTTTGACTACTTTAAATTCATCAGCTATATCAGGAACAATGGTGAACTCTAATTCTGTGCTTACTTACAAATTAAATGAGGTATTCTACCATGGCTCAATGAAACATATTTTATTTTAAATTATGGAAAATGTAGGCGTGAGTATCTAGTCTCCATTTTCTGTTATATTATCTCTTGGATCCAGATATGACTCCATTATGTCTAGTCATGATTCTTCCTATAAATATCACAGTAATTCTTCTTTTAATGACTTCTATTAATAAACTCCATGCAAGAACTAATAAAAGGCAAAAGGCTTTAATTGAGTTATATTTGATATTTCTCCAACATCCTCTTCTGACTATGAAAAAATGACATATCTTAAACTTGACCTTTGTATTTCCACAAAGTCAATGGGTTTTATATTTAAGCTGCTAATGGTTTGGTATTTGCAGTATGTTTTCAAAAGCAATCCACTTACAATGTGAAAACTTTGTTCCACTCTGGGTTGAGGTTCTTGTAAACGGTGTGTGTTTGAAGACTGTCATTTCCCAGCTCTAATACACAGAAAGGATCGCTTTTACCTAGGAAAAAAAGATTGAAATAAATTAAAAAAAAAAAGGGAAGTGGACCAGTTATTGTGGTTAGCATGCTCTTTTTTTGCACCATAGCTGGGGAAGTGACAGGCCAAATAAGAATACACTGCATGAAGACAGTTGGAAAGTGCCTTCTCCTCTTGGAGCAACTTGCTTAATAACAATCCCACCAATGCATCTTCAGCTCTGGAAACTTTATCAAGGTAACTTATCCTCCAATTCTTTCAGGCAGCTTCACTCTAAGGCCTGAAAACTGAGGCTTACAGTGAACAACCTCTAAACCTTTATAGCAACAAAAAAAATCTGCCAATGTTGACAATTATTCAAATGACATTATGAAAAAAAGCACTGCCTTTCTGAAGTAGGCAAGCATGTTTCAGATACATCTCCCTCTTTCATCTTCTGCTTGGAGTCTGTGGTCTTCATCAGTTGATAATAGGATTAAGTACACGTACCATGAGATGAGAAGCATGGCACTGTAGCTAGATCAGCAGCATTTCTTCAATCAGTTCCCTATGAGCAAGTCCTTGAATATATGAAGACCCTATTACGTAGTACAACACTTTAAGCAAAACCTGACATCAACTAGAAGATCCAGCTGGAGAATCCGTGTGTGAACCAGATAGCATATTTAAAAAGAAAAAAAAGAAAAAGAAAAAAAAGCAGCTTCTCTCAAAAGGAAGATGTCAATTTGGAACCTCTTTTATGGTGAAGACCTCTTTGCWAATGTATTTCTTTTGATAAGTTCTATTATATGAATTCACAACTGGCACAACTTAGAGCAGCTCAGCACTTTCCACTATGATCATGAGTGTGTCTGACTCAGTATCTGATTTAATTTCATCTTTAGTGTTCATGTGCAAGTCAACCACAGAAATCTAGCCTAAATTTTATGCAGGCAACTAGATATATCTGTAATGTAGAGATTCAGATAATGGACCAAAAAAAAAAAAAAAGCAAAAGCTTTCTTTTTCTTAATCCTTATTTTTGGTATTATCAATGCAGAGCTTTTAAGGATCTTACTCTGAGAAGTTTATAAATTAAACAGGAATCTTTTCGGCATCTAAACACTGAGTATTAACGAGTCAATAGTGGTAAAGTTTAAAACATGCTCGTTACTAGAATGTATTTGTCTTCTCCCTTTCAGCTTATGTGCCCATTCCCTGACCACTGTGGAAAAGGCTTGTAGCTCTTTAGAGAAACTGCTTGAAATGCAAACTGGTATATGCCAAAAACAATCCTACTGTATAATTTGGTATTCTGAATGCTATTTTTTGGTCAGTGAGCAAATGCAGTGTTTGAGAACTCTCATGCATACACAGAAAACACCCAACAAAGCAGAAAAAGTCATTTTCACATCAACAAAACTATTATCTAGGWATATAAAAGTATGGAAGGCTGAAACTGGGCTGTCTGTGGCCCAAGACATTTTGCATATTTGATATATCTGTGTAGAAGCTAGCCGAAAATGTGTGTCAAATGGTGAAGTGTAGACTTTCAAAACCAAAGCAGATACTATGTTGTTTTCTGATTTTTATTATTACAGTAGGTAACAAAAATTCACAATTAAAATATATAAGTACCAGCATACATCAAGTAACAACAGAAATCCCAACTGTACAAAARTCTATAGATTTGAATTGAATATGATATGATGTGTAATGCCACTTTATACTGGCACGTGAGATGGTCTGCAGAAGTACACCCACCCAAGGATCACGACTGCTGTGGGGCAGGACAGAGCAGGGAATGCTAGCTGCTCACACTGCTCTTCTGTTAACCCTTGAAAATCTTTACATCTCTTATTGTCTCYGTGATTATTCCTTTATCAGATTTTTAACTGGACTTTGAATTTACTTTTATCAATAACAATAAATCTGAGCAGTCTCCCTGGCAATGCAGGAAATATGGCACTGCTCTAGAAGGGTCCTATTATGGAAGCCCATAATTGCTGCACTAATCATTTATGAATGGCTCAGAACAGATAATTAATCTTTATGTGTCTCATTTCACGATCAGAAATTATGCTATTTTTACCTAAAATGGCTGCATCCTTTTGCAATTTGGTGGGTCTATTACAGCATAATACTAGGATATTTTCAGCACTGCCATTGAAAAACAATTTGTCATTTGCTTCATGAATCAGGCTCAAAGCCTGGGTTATTTTGAATATAATGACAGACTGAGTAACCTTTTACTTAAGCAGAATTTCATTCTGTGCTATGCACAAGGAATGTGTGTCACATACTCTTTATGAAAAGTCGTTGAATTGCAGAATCAAGAACCTGTGTGTCTCTTCCAATGTTCATTATCCACCCACACGCTCCTGTTTAAGTATTGATGGAAAGGGGGCCAAATCCACTGCTGACGCAACTGCATGAAGTTATCCAAAGGATAAATAACCTTCAGGACTTGGTTCTTTCCCTGGACACTGCTTGTATTAAAATCTGGTGTATTCCTAGACAGTCCTACCCTTGCCATTTGCAAAAAGTTCTGGTTTGCTGTAGGATAGTTCTTATTAAATTTATTAGTGAGGGCCAATTACACTAGCACTTCCATACCTATGTATATGTTACATCAACTTAGAAATGCATTTTTGCACAAGCTGTCTTTTGTTAGTGGCAGCTTTTTTTGTTTGCTTGTTTTCAAATTAAGTTCTTCAGTTCTTTGAGGTACCGTTGTCTGCGGTAGCCTTGTTCTCGCTGCAAGGTTAAGCAGTGAATTGAAACTGGAATATTATGATTCATGTTGGGCTTTATCCTTTGGTCCTTATTCTAGGAGCAATATTCTCTTATTTTATAATGCCTGTATGAATACCAGAGAATGGAGCAAGAGTATTTTCTCTCCAGCATCTTTCCTGCTTTTATCAACAAGTTATCTTAAAAATGACTATGTCAGCAAATATACAACACGCAATGCTGTGTCTGTGAATTACAAGCTGCTGCAACACACAGAGGGGAATTAAAAGGTCTCCAGTATCCTGGAAAAGATGGTAATAAAAATAATAGCATCCAGGCAGACACTACAGAAGAGTATCAGTTCCCTACAACTTCCCCGAAGAAACCATATAAGGCTGTATTTTTAAAAGGTATTAGTGTTCACTGCTGTCAGAACCAAGTACAATTTGATGTAAAGCTCAGTAGAAAACCTGTCCTTGTTTGGAGCAAGAAAGCTGCAAAGACCATTCCAAATCAAAGCCTCAAACAAGCTCTAAGAAAAACCATTGCTCTTTCTTTTCCATCGCTGGCAAGCTTTTGCTGTCAGGGACAGCCTGTAGGGCCAGTCAAGCTCATGCGCTCAGGGAAGCATCGTGTCAGCATCTGGCACACGTGGCCTTCTAAAGCATCCTTCCATCTAGTTCACAGACTCGCAAAGCGCCTGATGGACAGGCTACTGCACAGTCACCACTGCTTTGTATATATTCTCCCTATTTTACATATTCCTATAGAAAGACACAACAGCAAGATCAGGGTATCCCTGTCTTCCTGGAGAGTCAAATCACAGAGTGAGCAAATGAAAACAGGTAATAAAAAGTGATGTCTGCACCCCAGATCAGAACTATTTACCCTAATCTATCTTCCCACTGGGTTGATAAAACATTATCTCATTACTAATGAAGGGTCTTCTGAAGATGCAGGCCACAACAAACACACGTATGCACAGGATGCTCACCCTTACGTCGACATTAAAAATAAAGAACACGGTGATCTCAAAACACATGCAACTGTTGACAAGCCAGTTCTAGCTACTGGTGCTGGTTTCCTGAGTCATAAAATAAATCCAGAGTCTTCACCGATTCTCTGTCAGCACAGAATTCACTAGTTAGCACAGGAAGGTGCACGGGGCTGCAACATCAAGAGCTGCCACTTACTAGTTGCAATACCAATGACAAATGCAACACAGGCATCTCCTGTATCACAGTTATCAGAGATTAACTGCAGCCAAGGAGTTCACATTTGTGTGTGTAGCTATTCTAGAGCTGGATCTGACAACCTCCATCAAGCYTGGTGTTTCCTTTTGTAAGAACTGAATGCACTTTGCATTACGTTTGACACYGTATCATGCCTACTGCAGCACGCACAGAATACACTGGCAGGCTGTGCCTGTCAGCCACCAAATCACCTTGAATCAATGGTAGAAAACAGATGTCAGCGTTCAATACACACTTCCTTAGGTGTAAATATAGGCATCTTGAAACTTGATGCACTTCTGAAGTGCGGCTTCCGGGAATGAAATCAAATCTCATGGCATCTACAGAGGAATATTCTGCTCCAACTATCTCATATCACAATTATAAAGGTAGGCATAGAGATGAGCTATTTTTTAAATGAAAATTTTGATTAGAAGGCCATCCAAAGTTATTGGACATGCCACTCAGATCTAAAGGGGGAAATCAGATCTCCATCCAGTGGACCTTTCCCACATGCTTTGGGATCATAGGTCAAAACTCTTTGGAATTCCAGACCCCAATGCAATTTCACCACTGAAGAAGCAATGAGAAGATTTACTTTTCCTTGGTCAACTGACAGTACTACACAGAGTGCAAATAACACTCAAAATGCATCATTGCATCATATGTTGGAAAATAAAAATAAAGTACCTGAAAAATCTGCTGCTAACAGGTCAGCTGCCTTTAAAACCTTGACCTGTAGGAAGCCAATGTCCTTTATGTCCTGAAAGGAATTCTTTATACACTGTAAGGAGGAAAACAAAAAGATGCATTTAGTTTGTACTTCACTAAGAAACAGATATTAAACAGATATTAAACCATTTACATTTTTATATTCATCCCTATCTCTACAGCACAGCACTTTAACAACTGTTATCCCTACGTACAGTTCCACCATCCCACTCTCACTCCTCATATCCGTGAAGTTCATGACACCACAAGCTACCTGCTTCTAGGGAATTTTCAGTTCACGTAAGCTACATGTTAACTTGATGGAGAAAGTGGGAAGGAGCCCTTCATGCTTAGGCAAGTATCACTTGCCAATTAAAACAGCATTAAAAAATTAGGCACAGGTGGACCTGACGCAGCAGTGTGGGTCAAGAGGTAGCACAGTGAATTGGGACTGAGGAATCCAGAATCTGATCTCAACAGCATCTTCCRCTTAAGTTGTTCAAATACCCCATGCCTCAGTCTCACGCACCCCATTTTAGAGGGAGATGCACCTATTTCTTCTTGTCTAACTTTTTAGGATTGATGAGCAGAAGTCATCACATGTCTGTCTTCCAAAAGCTGATTGTCCAGAACATAACCCCTCCTCAAAGGAGGCTAATTACTATTCTCTCTCTATAACATTCATAGTCTCGCATTCCCCATGATAATGCCTTAACACAATTCAAGTTTTCAAAGGAAAGAATTATTTTAAAACTGAACAAATACAAGCAGCCAAATTCCTCGAGTCTAYCTGCCCTGTCAATCTCCTTGTCATTCTAAACATAATAACTCTCGCATGTAATACTTTTCTCRGATAGGAGACATGTTATTACGACCGGACAAATCATCTTTTGCTGCAATTTTGACTACTTTCAAAAATAAAGGAAAAAAAAAAACCCAAAATGCAAACTCACGTAGCGTTGTGAAATCTGTTTCCTTTCAGTGGGGTCTCCCAAGGGGCAGACGCACAGATCCGAGATAGAAACGCCTGTACATGGGGCGAMAGCGATCAACATTAGCAGGGACCCCGGATGTTTTTCCAGCGGCAGCTCTAAACGATTGGTCTGCTTCGTTGGCAGGGCAGTAATGTCAACTTTGCACCTAGGACAACATCGCCAAGGGTTATTAAGAGAGAGAAGCTTGAAAAAAATATAAAAGCAGTATTTAACATTGATTTCAATAGCAGTTAGGCACCTAAAACACCTTTGCAGAGCTGAACCACATTTTGAAATATATAATTTGAACTGCTTCTCCAAGATGGAAAAAATGGGAAAAAAAATAGGCACCCCAAAACTAGACATGGGGAACGATCAGCCAGTTTCCATTGTACTTGCTGCCAGTTTTGCTTTCTGGTTCACCTACTGGTAAGCACAGAGGCAAAAGTTTGGGCTGCAAGCTGTCCGCTGGGAAGATTTAACTCTGACTTGCCTCCCTTCCTCTCTAAAATCCCAGAGTGTTTTGTGATAGATCTGAAACAATTTTATTTCACCTGGGGGAAAGAAAGAGCAAATGCAAAATTTAAACATTAGCCTAAAATAGATTAGTTTCTTTAGTCACACACTCCATTTTATGCTACATTATACTGTATGCCCCAATCTCCTTTACAAGCCTTACCAGAGCTATGTCTTCAGTGCACTGTTATATTTCCCAAAGGGAAGGGCTGTCTTAAAAGTCCCGCTCCAACTCATAACATTTATTGTTAATTTGATATTTCAAAAAGTAAAAAAGAAAAAAAAAAAAAGAAAAAAAAAGAAACATTTAGGAAGGGACAATAATAAAGGAAAAGGATGGGCTAAAGCAGAGAGGGAGTTCACCAGGCAGCCAGTTATATGTGAAGCGAGTGGTTAAATGCAACAGAAAGTCTAATCACTTAGCTCAGCTAAATGCCTTCTATTTAGAAGTCCAGTAAATGGAGTGGAACTTTTCTGAACCTCTGTGGGGCTTTGCTTTTAAGAACAGGCTGAACAAAAGTTACAGATGAAAAAAGAAAAAGAAAAAAAAAATCGAGGAAGGAGCAGCTTTGTTGCCACAGCGTAAGGGGAGTCGCATTTCTCCAAGGGACAGCAAGCAGATGATGGAGAGAGCGTGCTTTCGCTCCGCTTAATGCCTGCCGACAAGTTTTTATTTAAACTAAACTTGTTAAGGTGTTGTCTTAATAGGCTAAAATTCCACAGGGTTCCCCCAGGTGGGTTTCTTCTGGGTAAATGGTGCATGTAGTGCTCCTGATTGATCCCATTCCAGTAGTAGAGCTGGAGCAGTTTATACCCATCTGCTATAAATTGCATGCTTTCCGCTTCTTAACAGCCTATTTTCTGTGAATGCTAAGGGAGGGAGAACGGAGGGGGGGAACGTTCCCAAAACATCTCAGCCTGAAAACCCCACCAGCTCTGTTATGAAGCAAAAGTCCCTGCTCTGATGAGGTTGTAAGTCATCCGCTAGGACCGTGCATTAAAACGTGGCTCTTTGTACGAGAGCCTCCCGCCCAGGACCAAAGGCGATGACTTTGCCTTAAGCACGCTCTTTGCCGTTCCTCGTGCTGAACACACAACAGGTTGCAAGTTTACTCCTATTAACTGCTCTCAAGTGCTTTGAAAGAGAAAGAAAATAAACCAGGGAGAGCACCAAAACCGCCCCGCGYGCAGGCTGCCTCTTGACACAATTTCCAAGTGCGAGAGGTTGCGTTTAAAGCTCACTGCTACACCCGGACTCTTCAGAAAGATAGGATGGGAGAAGATGCAGCAGAAGGGAAAACAAAAAAGACAAACATCTGAGAAATGTTTATCACTTTCCCCCTGGGAGGTCAACAGCACCTTGGCTGCATTAACACGGTTACTTCTCAGGCGGCAGCAGTTTTACTGATACCTTAGGTATCGGTACAAAAGGGGCAAGTATTATTATCTTAGCTTTTTTTTTTCTTTCTTTCTTTCTTTTTGATACAGATGAAGACACTGAAGCAGAGGGAGGGGAAAATTCAGGGTCACCCAGCTGCTCTGTGGTTTAGCTGGCAATAGAGGCCAGGTCTCCCACATCAACATTTCATCCACCACCCACTCAGCACAACACAAAGCTGGAAAAAGCTAAACTAACTGTAGCTGCATTGGCTATATTAGTAACTTCATATGGGGGAGAGAAAGAAAAAAGACAACTCTCTCAAACAACAGGGTATCCTACCAAACCTTTAACCTCAAAGTTAAATATAATTCTAGTTTGTTCTGGCAAATTGGAATTGTTACACTTATTCAAAGAATTTGAATAGCCAAAGGTCAAAGAAAAGATTGAGCGTAAGAGTGTGGGGGTAGGAGGGATGCACATGTGGAGGGAAAAACAGCAGGAGACGGAGTGCAAGCATTTCTTCCTCAAATCATGTCCGATTTCCATGCAAAGCAACTTCCTTAAAACATCTGTGTTCACTCAAGGTGATGGTATGCCTTTCTATTTTCTTTTGGGAAACTGAAAAGAAAATCCACATTTGCACTCACAAATGGCAAAAAGCTTAAGAAAAAATACAATTTGTGTCATTGAGGTTATACAGGGTAATTGATCAGACTGCAAAGAATGCATCTTAGTAAAATACCCTCAATACATTTACTACATACATTCAGTAGTTTCCACAAAAGCACTTCTACACTAGTAATAATAATCTAATGACTTCTAAACTACTTTCCCCATCCTTCCAAGGTAGAAACTATTCCTTTCCTTCTTTCCCTGTTATATCTGAAAGGCCTTATTACAGATGCTTGTTTTACAGAAAAGTGGTAAGATACTGCGGCGATGGGCACAGGATAAAACTAAGAGAGGCAATCCACTGTTTCTGCTCAAAAGTTGCCTGATCTGAATGCAAAGTGCAAACCTCAAGGATTATTTATACCTTCAGTGATGCAAATGACCCCTTGAGCTAAACTCTCACATAGTCATCTAACTCAGGATAGGATATCTCAGCGTGTTGCCATCTTTCCCTAAACTGCATATTAAATCCAGGTATAACCTTTCACACAATATGTATTAGACACATGGCTGTATAGATGATCTATAGGGGATGCAGATCTATAAGTTAGACTGTACTATGCACACAATGCAGCACCCTTATCACAATTAATTGCTTTCCTTCCTCCTACTGATCAATATAGAGGTCTGCACCTCTGTATTGACCCCCAGTCCTGTAGAGGACTCTGCTGTAGTTTTAGTTTTCATTTAAAATTATTCTTTTGATTTACTTGCAGCTCTCCTATTTACCCTCTAAACAATTTTTTACACATTTTTTTATTCAGTCTGCAAAGATGTATTGTTTGAATTCAGGGCAGAATAAACGTGGGGGGTAAATTTGTTTAACTTTATAAGGAAATCAGATGTTGAATTTGACTAAAAGGTGTTGGGCTTAACTTCTTACCATCAATCACTGAGAAATATTTTACAACCAAACCCACAGTTTGTCGAATTATGATGAGTAAATCTCCTAAATGTTTTTCATCTGTTTCATATGTACGTATATATGAAAAAAAATTACACACATCACTGCCAAGACTTCATCCTGCACAATTCTTGAAAGCCTTTCATGAAAAAGGTTAGGATCATTATCATCATATATAGTAAGATGTGTCTATGATTAATATTTGGAAAAGGTTTTCAAATGCCACAAGTGTCAAGACCACCATATATATGGTTCTAATCTGACTTATTCTACAGATAAGTTTTGATTGTTTGACTCTTCCTATAGTTTGGTGGAATTTAAACAAAAAGTTTGGAACCAGCGTGGTAGATTTTACTGTTTAATCCCAACTGCATGTCCTTTAAAACAGGATCGTTCCTTGTTGCAAAGGCGCCGTTTCCCAGAGGCATTCCTCAAAGATATCTGACGCGCTCCTATCTTATAGCTTATGCTTTAAGTCTAGAATTTTTGTAAAATGTATTTCTGGAGCTAAATTTGTGGAGGAAAAGAAATTTAACATTTTACAGTGTCTCTTTCAAAACCTACCCCTTAACACAGAAACACACTCTAACAACTTGGCATAAACAATTAACTCAGCCAGGACAAATTCTGCAAATGTTGACACCTTTGTTTATTAATATACATTAACGTCATCTCCTGTTTATGGCATCCCTCTTATCCCAAAGGGCACGAAAAGCACCCAATAAATGTACTAACAGTTCTATGCAGACTAAATAGAGAGATTATTTTATCCAGCACCAAAATACAGCCACCCCTCAGTGTTAGACTCTGGCAGCTGAACTACTCGATGCTTCAGYATATTAAGTGAGGAAGAGAAATTGGATCCAGCTGAAAATATAAGGGGAGCGTAGGTAGGCTGAATGTAATAACTTAGCTTGCAGCGTGCACTGACAATGAGTGCTCGTCTCCTGATAGCAGAAGGGTGACATGAAATTGCACTGAACGCTTGTTCACTTATTCAGAAGTAGACAGAAGTCCCAGGTGTTAATGTTTAGTACCAGAGGTCTGATACATTTCTTATTCTACAGGTTCCACACTCTTCACTCAAGCTTCAGGTCCTATTTCAAGAGCAATATTCTACCTTTAAACCAAATTATACCCAGGAGAAGGGCCATTATCCCAGGAATTAAGCCATCCCTCCTACATGAAATCCTGGATCTAAAGGAATCGACCGAAGTTTTTACTCTACATAGTTGTTTCCCAGTACAGATCAGACATGACTTCCCTTGTGCATCTCTCCAACTTCTGCTAAATCTGTATATATATTTTTTAAGGTCTAGCAAACAGTTCAACCTACACAGCCCTGGAAGAACAAGACTGATTCTATTATATCGACTTATTAACCACAGAATTATTAAGATCCAATGCCAGTGCCAGCTTTTGCCTTTACTTAAATCTGTGCAAATTACTTGAAGGCAGTCGGGGTACACTGTTATATGCAATGCCCAAACATAAACCACAGACATTTTAGCTGCGCAGTCCTCCTTACAGTGGTGTTGCAAAATCTAGAAATATCAAAACTTGACTTGGAAGTCATGGAGACAACAAACACAGCTCCTCATAATATGTTTTTTTTCTGCAGAATCCTTTTCCAGATTAGACTGCACTTGAATGATTCATAAAAAATTATTTATTGGGTGTCAAAAGTTTCTACACTGTGCAAACAAGGCTTGTTATTATGCATTTGGTGTTTACCTATTCTTGCAATCACTCTTTAAAATCTAGTACATTTTTTTCTCTTTTGATGCTACAGCAAAGTCACTGTGCTTGAGGCAACAACAGTAATGTTTTTTCTCCGTACAGCCAGGAAAAACAGCTTTAAGGTAAATCTTACGCACACAGGCTTTCCCACTGCTGAAATCTTTAGTAATACCACTGTTTATAGAATAAGCCGTTTGCTGATAACTTTTTGCCATACCGAACACCACCTGCCAGAAATCAGTAGGAGAAAAGAGGAAGGAAAAAAAAAAATTCCTCCAGCGTTAGGGAGACCAAACAGAGGCAAGCAGCAAATGCTGCTACACTTCTCAACTGTAAATAGAAAGTATCAGAAGTAATAAAAGCAACTGAGAGAATGGAAGGAACGGATTAATCTCCAGCCACTTCTCCCTGTGATGAGCAATAGCATTCAGCCAGAAAGCATTTCCTGCACTGCGAAACCACAAACATTTGTAGAGCCAAAGGGCATTGTTCTTTTCAGTGAATAGTTTTGAACTATTTGAATGCTTAAAGTAATAGAATGCTCTCATTCGTTACTGCTATTTAGTTGTGAAAAGTTGTAAAAAGTTGTGAAAAGCTTTGCTAGGTGAGAACACAAACAACTGGAGACAGGCTCCCTGCCCCTACGAATTCGGAGGTCGTGGCACCGATCCTGCAAGTGGATAAGCACCAACAGACCCAAGCAGGGCTCCAGTAAATTAAATAGTTCTCTGTGCTGCTGCATGCATCCAACCGTGCAGATGCCATTTCAGGAAGAGGGTCTAGATGACAACACGGCAAGTCAAAAGAAGGGAGGAGGCAATAGGAAGGAAGATAAACAAGACTGTAGTCTCTAAAACAGCACAATACAGGATGGGATTAGAGAGAAAGTGAAAGATGAGGACAGAAGAGCTATACTCTATTCCCAGTCCTAAATTAAAGGTTCAACTGCTAACTCACAAAAAGTCTCATCTGCTAAATTCTCAAGTAATGATCTTATGTCATATTGAAGTTATAATGGAATAACGTAATAGGGCAAAATCCAGTATCAGTCAGGAGATGGGAAAGATCACCTGGGAAGTCACCCGAAGAGCGACGCTTTAAGCGGTATGAGATTGTGCAACAGTGTGAGCACCAGCCCCGCAGAGGTCAGTTCCTTGTGGCAATGGGCAAGAGCTCGCACAAATAAAGCAAACCCAGGTAACAGGACCCATATGTAAACAAGGCTTTCAGAGCACACCACAAAGGTACAGATCGAGAAAAGGCATGCCCGTGTCACTCAAAAGGAGCACAAAGATCCCTGAGCTAGTGCCAATCCGACCCAGCAAATCCGCCCTGCAGAGCGCAGCAACAGCACCTGGAAGCAGTATTATCATGTAAATACAGATAAATACCACTTCCTTACTGCCACCAGATCTCTCTGAATCAGCCGAGACTGAGCTCCCTTCCTACTTGGATTTTACAGTCAGCATGTGCAGAGTCAGCTTGGGTGTCTCTGCATTCAGGTCATGGCTAATCAATTAACCAATAATAGGTTTTAATAAACATACCCTTCCAGAGGCATGTGGACATGACCTGCATAATGAGAAACATGCAGTATGATGCTGGGCAATGAAAGTAAATTGATCAATTACAAAGAGTAAAAATTACATTATCTTTTACACTGAACATCCTCCACCAAAAAAACTTACGTTCCCAAGAGCTCCTCGTGCTTTTTGTTATCCTTTCTCCAGACCTCAATGTCCAACATATCCTTCCTGTCAGAGAAGTAGTGAAAATCAAACTGTTCCCTCCACTGAGGATTTGCACTCTTACACAGTGTCTAGAAAACATGCAGTTATAATATTTACTTTTCTTAAATGGCACTTATTTCCACAGTAAAGCACATATCAATTCTACAAGAACAAGGCCAGATATTAGGACACCAAGTATAAGAAGGTCATTCCAATCAAAGCTTCACAGCCCATCACACACATCCTTATCTTTCTTAAAAGCTCTCTTTCCTCTCTCCCATATTTATCCCATGATAAATATGAAAGCGTGATGTGCATGAATGGCTGGAGAAATGCTCGAATGCAAGGTGGAACCACCATCTTCACTTTCAATGGACCATGCTCCTCATTCAACATCACAGACACTGTAAGAAATCAATAATAAGCCTTTGGAAGACAATGACCTTAAAACAGGTTTGAATGAATTCAGGAACCCAGACTAGTATTTTCACTCTTCTGTGTTAAAATACAGGCAAAGAAGGAACAGCCTTGAAAATATTAATATCCAATTAATTTGATATCTGTAAATTGTTCCCCTGAGTTCAGTGAGATTGTTCATGTGTAGAGGTTACTCTGAGTGTGAGTTTTCACTGGATTAGAACTTAAATCACCTGCAATTCATAACACACTACACTAACCACCATCAATATCAGCACGGCCATTGAGAGAAACAGGAGATAGGATTAGCTGGACCATGACTGAGATTTCTCCCATCTTGTCTGCTCTTCTGCACCATGAGATTGTACTTCATAAGTTAAATAAGCTCCAGGAAAGAACATGACGTGCTGCTAATTTGAATGCTTACTGCTACGTTAAAGCAGTGGTCCCCAACTTTTGTTGGGCTCCGGACAGAAATACTAAGCAATTAACCCACTGCAGGCAACATCRTAGTTGACTCTCCCTTTTAAACTTTTTAATTTTCTGTGACTGCAAACAATAATGCAGAGCCTTGCAGATTCTRGCACAGGCAATAGACCATAAAGAGAAACATAAAAAGGGATCTTAACAGGAATAATGTATATTTATTCTAAAATAACTAATCTGTTTGTTAATTTTCAAAGCAGCTTTCCTAAATAAAAATATTATATCATGTTCTTGGTTTGGGGTCTGTTGTGGGAGACGGAGTGCAGGTTTCAAATGTGCAGACRTCTGAACAGTACGTCCTGTGAACTTGCAGTGTACGTTTTGTACGGGAGGGATTTTGTTCGTTTACTCCTCCTCGCCTCACACAGCCAGCTGATGACGTGCAGAGCTTCTGCTTTCTCTATAGATTATTATTTTAATTACAGCCCCTCTTCTTCCCTCTCAGAGATGAAATGTAYGTCTTTGGGAACACCATTCAGTTCTTAGATTCCCATGAAATGGTACTGAATACAAATATATATGGCCTAGAAAAATAAAATTTCTAATTAAAACCTAGAATATTCCAGGTGTTTGTTTTTTTTTTCTCATTATATGCAATATATTTTTCAAGAAGAGTGCTTAAAAAAAATATATAACCCTTTGCACTGGAAACCATTTAAGGTATTCTTTTCCAGCATACCTAACATTGCAAACCTGACTTCTGTATTGGCAGAGAACAAAAAACATGTGTGATGCATGTAGCCTATTCATGTCAGATTACTGTTGAACATCCATCAATGTGAGCGTGGTATATGCATGAAAACATATAAACACAATATTCCTAATTTCCTCTTCCTATATTAGTACATAAAATATATTRGTAAATGTTAATGTCCCTCATCTGATCTCCTCGTTTTGCTCTCACATAAACAAGAGAGATCCAGGTATAGTTCTACCCGAGTTAGCAACACTGGTAAAAGAAACATCAAGTACCTTATTGGCTTCAGCAAACTTAAGGAAATTTTAGTACTTACCTTACTCTTGTATCTTTGATCTCCCAATTTTAGCAAAATAAAAATCTCCGCCAAGCCGCCTCCTGGGATGTTCTTCCCTTCCAGCAGCGTGATGGTGACAAGTCCGTTCCACAACTGGTTCTTGCGTAAAGAATCGGAGAGTCGCACACTCCGCATGAAACTTGACTGAAAAACAAGTCAGCGACGTGAAACGTTTGTACGCACAAACCCACCTTTTGATACTTACACTGCCTGCGCCATGAAACTATCAGAAACGAGAGAGGTATGGCGATCCCCCAGCAGCGAGCTGGGAACTGAAGGCAGGAAGATGCTACCGATTTTCTGCCCTTTCTACCCCACGGCTGGCCCAAATTAAGGGACTGCGTGAGCGCTACCGCCCAGCACCAGAGCAAAGCGAGCAGGATTAGCTTAAACCACCAGAGAAGGCAACGTAACCAACCTGGCTGAGCTTCGGTAAGAGCAGACTTAGCACTTTTAGAGCAGCCCGTTACCTCGGCTCAGGGAAACACGTAGGAGAGTGATGGGGAGGAGAGGTGGAAGAGAGGAGAAAGAAGTAAACTCTTAAATGTCTCCAGCTACATCCATAAAACYGGGGCCTGTCTCTTCCTGTGGGACAGCCCACATACAGCAAGCCTACGGCCAAGGAAAAAGCTGAACCTGCGTCTTCCCCATCCCCAGGCACTCGGCCACCTGCCCTCGGCCGTGGCTCTTTGCCTGCAAGCCTTCGGAGCGCCTCTTCCCAGAAACCGAGCTCACGAATCAAAACCACTGACGCCTGCTGAAAAACGATGACACGACTGGGCTCTTTACCTGGAGTTATGGATACACGGTAGCCCCATTTGTTACCTTCACCATTTCATCCTACATAGCACGGCGGCACTAACAGTTTGCTAACTGGCAATATTTTATTGGACAGGGGATGATTAAATAGGCCTTTATTTGGGGGGAGTAAGAGTGAGAGCTGGAAACATTAAAACTCAAGGCTATACTTTTCTTCTCACAGTAAAAATCCTGCCATATTTTACTCCCGTGAAACAACTTTTAACTCGCCGCAGTTCCGCGCTTCAATCATGTCATATACAGGTGGGAGCAAGACGGAGGAGAAGATTTCACAAGTCACTTTAAAACAGGATGTGTTAGCTTTAAAAGCAAGAAAGAAATGTTGTTGCTAAATAAAACGATTGCAAAAGCACCTGATGTCTGAGGATTACTTTTTATGGATCAATTACCCAGCAACAAAATTCTTAAATTATGGGTGGTGAACTCACAAATTTTTACTTGCTTTTTACTGGTTAAAATACCCAACTCTTTGAATCCCACAAGCATATTAATATACTTTTATTTAAACACCCCTTTTGGCTTTCCTGGCACACTGGATAAAAATTCCTACCTTTAAAAAGAAAATGAGATTTCGATTCATAAATCCAGCTGCAATGTAATTTTTTTTTTTTTTTTTAAAGTTCGTCTTTTAGGCCAAAAAGCTAAAGCATGACTGTTCCCATGGACATACTTCAAAGTCCCGGCAGATATATTCCTCCCTAAACACTGCAACTATTTCAAAATCCTTTTTATAAAAAAAGGGAGTAATGTCCACAAGGGATCAAAGGGCATTCTACAGTCTGGCAATCGCCTTAGAAAAATGGCAGTGCTTCCATGAAATATGCCCTAAAATAATTTTGCAGCTTGGTATGTCCTAATTTCAAATTGGATGTTTATCTTGGAAAGGCTTCTATCTAACTTGTCCATAAAACAGCTCCACTTAGCTCTATGAGCCCTGTGAAAATGGAATCCAAAGCTGGCTATTAAAGGGGCCGAGAGATTGCTTCCATATGGCATAACAGCATGGGAGTGGAGGGCTAAGGCCTACAGCAGGCGCTGCTTGGCTTGAGCTCCCGATCTATCCATGGACACTCGTTGCATTACACCATAACATCTGGATTATTGCTTGTAATGTCCCTGGGAAATATCCACTTCCCATCAAAGCCTTTATCTATCTCAGTTGTACTTTGAACRTTTTAGTATTTAACATAGTCATGTTTGATGTGATGTACTTGCTGCTTTAGGACCAAGGATTTCTCCTCCCCCCTCCCCCTTCCCTCAGAGGAGGAAGAGATATTTGAAGTTAGTTCACAAAAAACAGACAAAGTTTATTATCCCCATTACAATTTCTTTTAAAAACAAAACATCCAGTTAGCTTCAAAGCTTCCAGGCTGAACAGGAAAAACAGTTGTTATCACTTGGTTTTCAAACCAAATTTGGATTCTTTTCATTTTTCAGCAGTTCTGTATTTTAGGGAGTCGCTCAGTGTTGGGGGTCTTCCTACCCAAATTCTGTTGGAGGCGTAAGCCCTGCCTTCCAGCCACAAAGTAGTCTTCCCTGACAGTTCATAGGGGTGTCGGGAGGCACCCAAACTCACCCGGACTCCGCACTGTCCAGGGAAAATCAGAGCCCGCAGCTCTGCATTGTTGGACCACATTGCAATGCAACAGCTCTGACCTCCCCAAAACAGGTGGTCCTGAGCAAACAACCTTGCACGCCCCCTCTCCGGATGGCTTCGCAGCTGCAAAAGCACTCTGTGCTGGGGCGATGAGTACATCTTGGAACAAAGGTTTATTGGCTCAAGCAGACATCTATGCTACCAGGACCTTGCTACTTTCTGGACCACATCTAGCGCCACTTCAGAGCATTGCGCTGGGTAGAGAAACCCAGATGTTTGCAACTAGTTCAGGATATAATGCTGATCTGCGCCATCCTGACGCAGACTTGATTGCAGTCTGCTTCCTGCCCCCCACCAAGCTCTACCTCCTCTGCAATCATCTCTCCAAAAGGAGGAGTAGGGAGCCAGAGAAGGCTGCTTCCTTCGCAGCCCTGCAAGACAGCCCGTCACATCTGGACTGCTTTGGATTTCCTGGACATGCCCAGGTCGCTCGCACAGCGTGCGCTCGGCAGGGCTGACGCGTCTCTTGTGCCTCATATTGTCTACACACATGCTAAAGAATTGATCTGTGCATGCTCCGTGGCCGTTTCTCCAGTCTTCCCATATACTTGGCAGGTGATTCCTCTGGCCACCCTGATGGAAATCCCAGCCAAACAGCCAGGGTCTCATATTCTACTTGGTTTCTGGAAGGAAGCATGTCTGGGGAAACCCAGATGTGTAGTAGGACTACGTACCTGGACCATCAACGAGTCAACTTAAGTGTTGCCTGGGGAAGTCTGCACTACAGAAAATTTCTCCCAGGTGAAAAGAAGTTGATATTGCATTATTTAGAGTCTTTTAACTCCTCTCTGGTAGCCTGCACCTACTCATTTCAAACTGATTTGCACAGAGTTAATTGATTAAGCTTCACAGCCTCCCTCTGAGTTTACAAAACTATTACAAAACAGAGCACAGAGAAATTCACTGATCAGTCCAACACCACAAAGTTAGTCAGCAGCAAAACAAGCACCAAAAAAACCCACTCTCTCCTCCTTCAGCAGTTACTTCACTAACCTGCCTTCACTACGAGATGCCACCAAAAAGTCAAAATCCCTCTCTAAGCAGGCCGGAAAAGGAGGACATTACTGCTTAATGAGTGATGACTTGAAAATGTGTTGGKTTTTTTTTGTTTTGTTTTTAATCTGTTCAGCTCTTTCCTTTCCCTCTTCCCTCCTGAGCTGCAGAAGGCCTCCTTACTGGGGTACTTCAGCTCCTCCTGTCACTGAACCCTAGCTCCTTTCCAGCTGTGTTCCCAAACTAGATGCCAGGACCTTCAGGCTTGTCCCGCTGTTTTTTCCTGTATTCTCCCTGGAGTCAGTCAGCTCTCACTCTGGCTAGGTCCCAGACCAAAGTAAAGGTGCCTTGCAGAAGCTTCAGAAAAGTTGGATGAGGCTATAGGACTTGAAATTAGGAAACATATGCTTTATTACAGAAGTTGGCACACATCCTGAGCACAAGACATTAGGCAAGTCCCTTCATTTTGCTGAGTCTCAACTTCTCCACGGTTAGGACAACCACCCTGTGCCAAATCTAAATTAGTAAAGTGACTTTCCCTCGTGGACTCCTTGCTTCGACACACCAAACCTCTTTCTTACCCCCCCCCCTCACCTCTTGGTCTTGAGGACAGTCCTGAGATCAAAATTTTAGGGAGAGTCTCCAGATAGAGCTCTGATTTCTACTGGGGTCCATGTGCACTTAAGCATTTTCACACACGCATCTGGTTTGGGTGTTAGTTTTCAAATAGCCAGGGATACCATAGCCATATGAGCAGTTCAATACTGTAAAATGGATAACATGAATAAAAAACATCCTTCATGCAAGTCAGAAGGAATGAAAAGAATAAGGAGCACAAAAACATTCAAAAAACAATGAAAAAAATCAACTAGATGTTTTAAAACAAGTCTGAGAGCCCGGGTTCACTGCAGATTTAGGGATCGCAGAACGTCARGCAAGAGGATGTGATGAGTAATCTTCTCTGAGACAAAAGTAGAGCCCAGTCATGGAGCGGGACCCTGTCACACATGGCACAGAAGATGGTTCTTCTCCCTCCCACTTAGAAAGAACATTTCCCCAGAAAGCATCCCAAATCTTTGAATGGGAAGGGTGGGGGGGGAAGCGAAGAGTTCTGTATCATTTTCAGAATCTAGTTTTTGGTTTCTAAATGCGTATTAAAGCTTCTTACATTAATTTTAATTTTTGGTTACTTTCTGGTTCTTGTTTAAAGAAGAAAGCTGGACAATAATGAGCAGATGGGTCATATTCTGCCTTCACTGACAAATGTGCAATATGAGAGATGAGCAGGAACGCCTGAGCTTTGGAGGGGAAAGAACTGGCTCGCTGACCCAGGTTCACAAAATCCTTTAGGAGCTCAAGTCTCCCTGATAACACCATTTGTACATAATCTCCCTCTACAGGCACCCAGCGAATCCCCTCTGGTACATCAGGACTGCTTTCAAATCCATCTTTTTTTCCTGACATGCACATATATGACCCAAGTTCAAACTTGCTTTTGAAGCAATAAAAAGATGCAGAAAACATTGAACATTTAAATGACACAGCGAGGTGGCCAAGTGTGAAGTGAGCCCATCCCTCACATCTTTCACTTAAAAGGATGAGACAGGACAACAGAAAGTCTGCTCCGATCCCCGCGAACAGGTCAAAGGAGAAACTGGGCCGTGTAATTTGTCATCTGCGAAAACAACAACACGCAAATACGACTCCTCTTTGGACCTCTCCTCATTAGCCAGGGAGAGCGTTTCGCAGAGGCAGTCCCTCCCCCGGGAAAGAGGAGAGGGCAGCGAGAAAGGCAAGCGAACCGATGCGAGATTGCCGCCGCGACACCCGACCCCGTGGCAAGCGACTTTCACAGCTCTGCGAAACGGTCAGAGATCACCACTGCCCAAAGGGTATTGCCAAACACAGCGAGGCAGGCAAAAATGAAGCCTAACAGCCCACGCAGAAGAGAGAGCGAGGGATTTTCCCCAGCGATCAGACGACTCGGAGGACTTCGGTCCAGTCAGTCTTTCAGCCAATTTATTCAATCAGCTTTGGCTACCAAGGTGGCAATTGCATCGCTTTTGTTTCAGGTCTAAACTGCTGCGGGTCAATCCACCCCAAGCGAACCTGCTTATTTGCTTCGTGGATGTTCAACACTTAAAGGTTATTCAGCTGTACAAATGCTGGAAACAGCGCGCAGGGCGCCGAGCGTGCGACTCAAGCCACCCGGGACAAACAAGGCTACTGAGCATCAGCCCGCCATGGCGGAGCAGCCTGCCCCCTCCTCCTGCCCCCGGATAGCCCAGGAACAGAAAAAAGGGGAGACCTTGCCAATACACGGGTGCAAGCGCACGGATTAATATTACCTAATAGCACCCCCTTCCCTTTGCACTGCTGCTCGCCATGAGAAAAGCAAGCTGTGCTCTCGGAGACAGCTCCCACGGAGGACAATGCTGCTCTCGGCTCCTCTGAAAAAATGTGCTGCCCATGGTCTTGGGATTCTGCCCAAATATGCGATGATCCCCTTCTAGCAGCAGGGAAAGATATATACTGTTTGACCAACAGATAGCTAAATCATCCGGTTCAACAACTCTCGCACCAAATTGATTTAAAAGACAATATTCTGCTGCTGAAATCCTTCTTGCGTACTATTTGTAAGGCCTGCGAGACAACTGCAGCCAGCCTGGATGATCTTGTCCTGCTGCCATTTTCACTGCTGTCCAAAAGGCAGGGATTTCAGAGCACACRCCTGAAAAGTGCAAGGTACCTACAACAGCTCACGTGAATCTCTTTACCGCTCCGACATGGGATTGCATCAGGCATCAGTACCATCCACACAGGTACTAACCGTTCTGGATGAATTTGGGAACCCAGCAAGAATCAAGTGAACAAYGCAACGAGACTCATTAGGACACTGACACGTTCCTAATCTGCCAACTGCACGAAGATAACGCTGAACTCATCAGATTAGTATATAACCAGAATTCTTTTATATCATCAAGACAAACTAGAAGAAAGCTGGGAAAGTTTCATGTTGTCTCCTTAAAATAATAAGCCATTTTCATTCACATTTGTGTTACAAGAAAAGCTAAACATTACAGTACAGGTCAGCTATAGTTCAGTGCAAAAAGCAGGAAAACCATTACTAATAGAAAACTTACTTGCCTAAACACACAGAGATGAAATTTAGATCTGTTCCATAAATTTCTATCAGTGAGACTTGGATTTGTTGGGAATTCTGTTGCTTAAACGGGAAGTATACGGTCTTTTTCTCCTGCAACAACCAACCAGAGTCAGTTCAGTAGCCAAAAAGGAGCCGAGTTTGTGCATCCATTGCAGAGCTCTCCCCATTTCCCCTGCCCYCCTTACTCTTATATCTTCATCTCGTCCAGCAACATTGTTTTCTACCCCATCGTACTCTCCGGCCGTTCTTCCATAACCTCTTGTGCCTTCCCTAGACACCTATATTCCCCATGCACACAATTTTTCTTTCTAGCCTTTATGTTCTGCCACAAACTGCTAGTACTGCTTCCACCGACCAGAGTTTCCTAACTAAAGGTGGTTATTGATGTACAGTACTAGTGTTTTAGTGCAGCAGCAGAATCAATAAACTAGGAAATACTGCTTTGTCAGATTTTTCCAGCGCATGCCGGGAAATATTTTTACTGCCTTTGGATGGTCACAGAGCTTTTCTTTAGAGATCACCCTGGAGCATGAACTATGTCTTTCCTAGGAAGAACTGAAGCTCTCCTACCCTCTAGTGACTGTAACAGAACAGAGCACAGGGTTTTAGCTTTTATTTTTCCTCCTCTTTTAAACGATACGTTCACTTTGCCTAACTCAGCACCATGCTTTAGCATCTTTTCATTTTATTTGAAAAGATTTGAAGACATTAGCCAGTCCTGTGAACTGAACAACCTGCCAACGTGGCTTACGGCTAAAAGACTGCAAAAACCCCTGTATTTAAAAAAAATATTCAAAATGCAAGGGGATGTAACGTACAACAACAAAACAGTGGGGAAAAAAAGAAAGAAAAGGAAAAAAAAGAAAGAAAAACAAATCCAACAACAACCACCAAGATAGAAGTTTGGCTATTCCGGACAAAAAGGACCAGAGTTTAAAAACCTGGCTCCCTTTCCCAGGACCCAACGCCAACCAGCATCGCGAGACAGCTGTGTGTGCACGCGCGAGGAAAAAAAAAAAGGGGGATTCAGGCTACACTGATTGAGCGAGGGCACCAGTAATTTCCAGAGCTTTAGTTAAAACCTAAAGTGCTGAGCTCTTCAATTATGCCATCGCTTTGTGTCACATCGCATTCAGGGATCCCTGGCTGCCTCCCTGCGCCGCGAGGGCAGCGGAAGGAAGCCGGCATCGCCGCTCCGCTGCCGCTCGGCTTGCCAAGCCGCGCTCCGGCTCCAGGGCTGTACTTTGCGCTCCTTCCACATTTACAGAAATACACTTGCTGGCGCAATACCTGACGGCGTTGGCTCCTCCACATACCGCACCGCAGTCGCGACGAATAAAACAAGAGGAGGTTAATTATTCAGTTTATTTACGCACACACCAATAGTTACCTAGGGAAAATAGCAAGATGCATGTGTGTTCCCACACGAGCCAAATTTTGCTTTTCAAAAAAGTTACGACGTGCAGCTCTCAAGCTGGGTCCTGGGGCCTCCAGCTTCTGCATCGTTGTTATTTACTCAAAAGCAAATTAAAGCTTTACGGAACAAATAAAAAGCCACAGTCTGTTTTCAGAACAAGTTAAAATCTAATGTAARAATGGGCCAGTACACAGATATAAAAGTAATGGAAGCCTACAGGGATACTACAGAAGACCAAGGAAAGAAAGTTATGTGGATATGTAGCAACACACAAATCTTGAAAATCCTGTTACATTTCTAGTAATGAAAACTGCCTGCTCGCTTCTCCACCCCAAGAACAAACGGGATTTCAAAACCCACAGCAGTGATCAGAAGAAATATTGCCTCCCAAACTCCTCCGGCAGCGAGAGAAGGTGCACAAACGGTCAGACTGGGAACCAGGAGACCCAGTCTCAACCCCAGGACCTACTGCTGGCCACCGTTCAGGTATCCCGAACCAACCCAAATCCTTCACAGCTCTTTTTCTTCAATTTACACCCAGTTTTCCTTAGCACAGACTGTCTCTTTCTACAGCTCTTTGCAGAATGGAGTCTTATTCTTACTTGCTACTGCTAGTTGCTACCGTAGGACATACAACAAGACAACAGCCACAACTTCTCACTGTACTGAAGAATTTAAAAAGCAGTGGGAATCCCAGCCACCACATTTTGAGTTTGCATGCAGACCTCAAAGTTTTCATATTTTTACACTTTCTATTTCAGAAGAGTGCACAGAGATTTTGGGAGGGGACTTTTTTTTTTTTTTTTGAAGAGAAAAAATATGGATTACCTTGGATGAAGTTCGCTTCTTCCGATTTGACCATCTCTAATCATGAGTCCCCACCATTGTACCAAAGAGAACCCAGAGAGGGGGAACAGAGAAGGAGTAAAATAAATAAAGTGGTTAGTAAAATCACTCAAACAGCAGCTTATAAAATGCATTAGAAAAGCTTATTACTTAGTAGCGGGTTGGGTCTACTACTACATTCATCTCCCTCTCTCCCTCACGGAATATAACAACCAACAAACTCAAAATACCTGCATTGCACCAAAAATAAGGGGGGGGGGGAGGGAAACCAAGAATAAAGAGTGGAGGGACCCAGAGTCATTAGTAAGAAACATGACTTCTACTTTTGGTGCCATCTGGTTCTACACTAAGCTAATTTAAAAAGGGGGAAAAAAAATCATCTTGCTGTTAAGTGCTAACGTGGACAGAGCCATTTCACTATTCTGATTCCACTGGAAATGGCTGAGCAATTTGCATTTGAAATATAAGGGCTTAAAACATCGTCTTTAAAAAAAATTACAGTGTGCACCAACTCTTCTATCATCTGCACTCTGAATGTTAAGTAAGCACCCAAGAGTACCAAAAGCTGCTGCTTTAAATCACCGCATTTTCTGCCTCATGGGCTAGGTCCACTTTACCCCATGTCCTCCTACAAATCCCAGAAGAAGAATTTCTCAGGTTCTTTCAGCTAAACAGCTTCCCCTTGCACCTCTTCTGGCAACCCAGCGCCACGTGTGCTAACAGCACTTTGCCTTGGATAAGTTAGCGGGGGAATTCACATCTCAGATCCAAGGCCCCTTACTATAAATACAATAACAGTGTTTTGAATAATGTCATTAATCTTTTAAATAATCATATAGAGAGGTAGAGATAACTTTACAACTATCTTAATACTAACTTAATGGGTGACTTTACAATTCTCAAAAAAGGCAACAATTAGGAAAATAAATACTGAATGACAGACGTCTCGCATTGACTTTTACTGTTTTGCCTGGCAACTCCTTGAAACCTTTACATTTTTATAACTAACTCCTTTCAGACTGGAATTCCATACCTATATTTCAAAAATGTGCTGTAAACTGCAACTTTCTCACTAGACTATATAAAACACTTCTAGGAAGATTTTGGATTTACATGTTTACTTCACATCTGTAATTAGAGAGGCTTGARAACTGGAGCTAAGCAAATGCCACATGTTGGCCTTTCCCCGCTCCTTGCAAATCTGCTCCCTGGACAGCAGCAAGATGAGTTTACCAATGCAGGCACACACTATACTTTGTGAAAACACCAGTAGAAATCTTAAAAGAGGAAAACTAAAGCAAAGCAAAACAAAACAAAAACACACTTGCAGGACCTTGAACCTTAAAAAGCGTATTAACTTTAATTTTGCTGTTCCCAGTCTCTGCCCAGTTTATTCTGGGATTAAAATTGCACCATATTTCAGCATCAACAGCCAAGTTCAGCTGAACTCAGTCGAGAAACCGTTAGTGGCAAAATCAGGGTTTTCCCAAGCAACATCTCCCTCTCAGCCAGCGCGCTCCTACGCAGGCTTGGCACAGTCTAAATCCTGACATCAAATCCCTGCTTTTAGATTTCACATAGGTGTGTTCTCCCCCCCCCCCATACCGATAAAAAAAACACATTCAGATTTTTTATAAGGCATTAAAATCTAAACTCCTGGGTGTAACTCGGTAAATATCAGGCTCTGGAATAGCAATCATGCAAGGTACAGTTCATTCATCCACTTTAGCCACCTGCACATTTTAGTGGAGGGTAACACACGTAGATGATATACGGGGAGTGCTGCTGCAGCGTGCTTTAGGACTACGGGACAGAAGCATTCAGCTATAGACACCTAAGCAACTTTTACCCAGTTAGATATGCTTTTTTTGTTTGTTTTTAAGTTATGATCTATCTAGATTTCAATATTGAGTCTTAGAGGATGAAAATAACAGCAGCATTTCACAGTAAATCAGATTAGGCCAGCTCTTCTTTTCCCCCTACACCTTCCAGCTATAAATGTGATTTTCTAAGGCACTTACATTTCCCTTGAAGTCGCCTTGCTTGACGGCTAGACTCAAGTTTAATACAATCACTCCCATGTCATCTTCCAAACTGTTTGGATCTTCCAGTTTTAAGATCTGTTCTGTAGTTCTACAAGAAAGAAAAAAAAAAGTGCATTTTGTTGACTTCGCTGTTAACTTGAGTTCATTATTAAAGGTCATGTTGAAAAGTGCAAATTTCAGCCTTTTGTCTGAAGTTCCCAATATCGAATTTAAATGTTAAAATGGGAAAACTGACGGAAATCTTACCCCGTTGTTCTGACAAAATACAACACTCGCTATAACACAACCCGGCCTTCATATAGCATTACATACGACTCTCCATATGCAGATAGGCACTGAGCTAAGTTACCATTATCTCCGCTTTACAGGGAAGAAAAGTGACAGAAACTCATCCAAGTAAGTTTTTTGAATACTAAAGACTGGAATTTGACTTATGAGATCTATTACGTCTTGCTCCACGTCAGACTTTCCTGCCTACCTGCGTGTGCATTTAATCTCCCTCCGCGGCGCAGTTCCCTCTCTGGTACTTACCTGGTAGCATTATCTCCAGGGCAAATTCATTAACGTTTCTAGAAACTCAGACACCCCAACCGCAGGAGCTATGATATACCTGCACAGGGGCACTTGTTTTCTCAAAAAAAAAAGAAAAAAAAATCCTTCAGAGTCTGTATAAAAGGGAAATTCAGCTTGAATTCCTGGCTTCCAGTGCCACGTTCGGACCAGCCAGCTGCGGACGAAAGGCAGAGGACTTGCCTCCACGTTAAACCGGGGCCAGATGCTTCTCGGCCGCGGGGCGCTGGGGAGGGGGAGCACCTTCCTTTTGAACCTTGCTCTTTGCATGTTGGATTCGAACCCAGGACGTAAAGCCAGACAAGGCCATGCACGTACAGAATTTGTCTCAAATAAGTTCTCAAGGTGCTCCCCACCCTTCTATCAGAAGAAGTTTTCACAAATAGACAAGTTTCATGAATGGACAAGTTCCATGCTATAGCAAAAGTTTTAAATTATTTTACTCTTTCTCAATTAAACTGCAGGAACAAGCTTTAACGCAAAAAATGTTTTACCTATTGAGTTCAAGTTCAGCGAGTGCTATACATGCTGACCCCATGAAGTCAGAAGAGGTTAAATCTCGATCGTACACCTGGTGGCAAAATAAAATAAACATTTATAATTTTCACATCCTCAGCCAGTTTTGTCCCGGCCAATACAAGGACAGATATTTTAAGCACATTCAGTTCAATCCTGTGTTTGAAAGATCAAAGCTCAGATATAATTCACAGATAATTTTCCACCTCCCTGCTTTAATTTGTATTTTTAACTAAATATTTAAACAGCATTTTGAAAGTATCTTCTTAATATAATGTAAATAGAGACATGCGTGCTGCTATGGACCGTGCCTGCGCCTTTATACGCTCCATGATAGTATAATGAAAWGCTGCACAAAACCAGGTACTTCTTGCTACAGATGTTTTCGCAATTAGTGCTCACAACTGGTAGCATGCAGTTCTGGTAACTGCAATGTTACTCATAATGAGAAAAGGCTTTGCTACTTGTCACTGCTTCATCCCAGGTAATAATTCTATTCCGCCCAGCCAAATTACACTCTTAAATTCTGCTTATGTAACTGCTATCGATTTCACTGAGTTTGTACAAGCAGAGYAGAGTAACAGCAGAATTTAGTTCCAGAGTTTTAAATGGATCCCGTCAAGGGGTTTTATTTCAACTTGGGGTTTTCACAGACTGAAAGCAAAACATCCAAGTAAAATCTGGAAAAGACATATGTGCATTTTAATTTGAAATCGCTAAAGCTCTTAAACCGGAGCATGTTTTATTTTAAGCTGCTACAGTGAACAGAAATAAATACCTATTTAAAGTAGAGAAWGATTGCTTAAAAATATTTACCCATCTTTCAAAATCTAAACCCAAAATTTACCTTGACCCAGAGTTTTTGACTGAGGTTCTGTATTGGCAGCACAACAGTCTCATCCCAGACGGGGTTTAGGTTCTTGTAGACTACYTTGCTTTTGTATAGAGTTTTCCCATTCAGTTTAAACTTCACATATGGGTCACTTGTACCTATGATAATTAATAAGAAATAGATTAGCTTTCTTCTGATATAACCCCATAAAAACAATCTTAAAATATAATAATAGCTATAACTATAATAAATTACAAGTTTATACATGTATTATATTTATATACACGCTATACACATACACATTGTGTGTGTGTGTATAGATATAAACACTTTTCTAGTTCATACAGGAAATCTATTAAACACAACCAGAAAGTTGCTTGATAGCAGGCAACAAAAATTCTCCATAGTTTACTTGATCTCTGCTATGTTATTCTGAAAGAATGTTAATTATTCCTTTCTTGGTTAACATTTTAATTTGGGAAAAGAGCAAACAGAACCAAGGATGAATGAATATTTACAGGCTAACTAACAAAACCAACAGTGAAACAGTAAAAATGTGATCCCGTGACTATGAATATATAAAGGACCAAAATTAAAAAACATTGTAACTTTTGATGGGACCTCCAAGGAACAAGTAACAACAGCTAAAAGTCCAGTCAGGATTTCATCGCTGGTGTTATCTGCCGATTTACTTAAGTCCAAATGTGAAGTTTCACTGCAAAGGTACTGACATCATTGGCCAGCTCAAGATAAAACCACACACCCAAGAGACTCTGTAAAGATAATAAACAGGATTCAGGYAACACGTTTTTAATCTTTTAAGTGGTACATTTTGCCACGGTAATAACGCCCCATGTTTTTATGGGGCAGATGTGCGTAGACAGAACGTGAGGACTGTGCCACTCGGCAGCAACGGCAAGACTTGCAGCTGTCAAAGGAAAACAGAAGAGGGAATCAACTTTTTATTGCTCTTATTAAACCAATGGCATCTGCCCTGACACYGATCAACACACAGGATACCAAACAAAAGGGGAAGAAGCAACATGAAGGATTTAACTAGATGGTTTATTTAGTAAAATATGTATATATATACACACATATATGTACACACAGACTTTGCAACTATCTCCCAGAGACCGCAAAGAAAGGAAAGAATAAAGTTGAGTTGCAGCAGGATATCCAATTAACTGATCCCATCTGCCATTCCTCATTTGTCATATTTGAGACCGTATTACACCTTATATTTGGAATTAAACTTCCCCATTAAAATAACAATAGCTAATCAAATGGACTTATTCAGCACAGACACTTCAAAAAAAGCCATCAGGGCAAGCACTACATTTCACGTTCTTGACCGCTCGTTTAGCCGTCCAGAAAGCCCGCAGTGCAGGCTTCAGGCAGAAGACACCTGCTATACCACAGCCAGAAATAACGTGGACCTGTCCTCTCTGGTTCCCACGGAGCTCCTTTCAGGTAGACAAGCGAGCAGCAGCTCGGGGTAACCCGACACGACATGAAGACTCAGACTTTTCACTAATTTGGTAAAACAGTGAGAATGTGAAAACGCCATTTTCAAATATCTGACGCTCTGGTCGCTGGTTCGTAAAGACAGACTGATTCAACAAAAAATAGCCCTGTTTTAGCATCTATTTGAAATGACGTGGTACTGCGAAGAACTGTGTCCCTGTGACATAGGAATTACCTGTAAAAACTATAGTAAGTTTTTATTGTGTTTTAAATTCTAAAGAGTAAACATATAGAGCCATGGCCAATTCTACCAGTCTCCTCTATGAAGAGTGTTTAAATCACAGAAGGAAAATATTGACTAGTTTTCAAATACTACCTGCAGCTGATTCTTTTTCTAAGTAGCAACTGCAAAAATTAACCCCTTTTCGAGAACAATGCTGCAAAAGGTTAAAAAGAAATTTCTTTTCCTTCGTCTCTAACCGAACAGCAATAAGGGCCTGATCTGAAGGCCACTGAAGTCGGGGGCAGATCTGCATTGTTTTTGATGGGTTAGGATTAGACCTTTCATTAGAGTACTTCTCAAAACCATGATTCTATCTTTACATAAAATGCACGGCATGCTTTACAAGCAGGAGAACACCCAGATAATATCTAGCCCCACGACATGTGCGGAAGCCTTCAGAGGATGCAGTAGCTGAGAAATAACAGCATTTAGCTTTTCAGGCTGAGTTTGTCCCAACTGCAAAGATCCTAAATCCCTTCTCCTTTAAATGGAAAAAGTAAAAATAAAAAAGCAGAGTTGCTTTTATCTACAGGATAAGCAGAAGCAGGCTGTATTATTAAAAAGGATAACAGCAACAGTAATAATAAAGTCCACAACTATTAAGCACATGAAAGAGGGACCAAACTAGACAAGGAAAATAATTGATGAAACAAAAGCATGAACAGGGTGATGGAGGCAGGCGGTCTACAGCCATAACTCATGTTTCTTCCACAGAAAAACCACAGAGTGAGTGAAAAACCTAAAAAGAGAAAGAGAGAGAGAGAAAGATGGAGACAGAGGAAGCAAACAGCTAGCAAGTTCAGTATCTACAAGTATAAAACTCCAGACACCTCCAAGCCCTTCTTCTGAGCTTGGGAAGCAAGAGGACTATATCTTAGCAAGCATCCCAACTGCATAATTGCATTGAAAGCCTTCAAGGTTGTTATAAAGTAAAGCAAAATAAAAGAGGGGGGGGAGAGCTGCATGGCATTGCTCACGTGAGGCAGGCTTTAGCAGTCATCCTGAGACAGATATAGATAGATATGTGTATGTGTGTGTATATATATATATATATATATATATACACACACACACACGAATATATATGTGTGTGTGTGTATATATATATGTGTATATATATATATATATATATATATAAATAAAAAAAACAGTGGAAAAAGAACGATAGCAAAAAGAGGCCTTTAATTAAATGAGATTGCCACTCTGGGATCAGGCCTTCATGCTTGTCAGCTTACTCTCAAAACAAACATCTCGGAGGCCGGCCGCGGCGGTGTCACTTACGGCRGCAAGGCATACCGGGTAATCCCTAGGTATCTTGACAGCTACATAATGTTCAAACCGTTTCACGGGTGAACGGCGGCACTTGCGCGAACGAAAATATTAACGCCTGGAATTAATAGAAAAAGGGATGATGGTTTACACAGCCGAGCAAGGAGAAGGTGTCAAGTTAGGACGGCGTTAATTGTTAGGGAAAATAATTGCGAGCGGGCGCGGGAGCGAGCGCGGCGGCTCCTCGCCCAGCTCACCCGTCTCGCTGTCAGGGACGAGACGTCTCAACTAGGCAGGCGGGGAGAGGGCTCGGCCCCTCGATGGGCTTCGACCTCCGCGGCGGGAGCACCGCGAGCCGCGGGGTTTGTCCCCGCGGAGGCGAGCGCGGAAATCCCGGCCGGGCCACGGCGCTGCGTCTATCAGGGACAGCCTGCAGCGTGCTTCAAGTGGCTGAACTTTTCCAAAGAGCGACTGGTATTTTTTAGGTATGGACTGGTCTAAAAAGGATTATTATTTTTTTTAAATTTTCCTTTAAGCACGACAGGTATCCTAGAAATTTCTGAAAAATCCAGACCATAAAAAAAATAAAAATAAAAATCTTTTCTCTGGCCGTTTCAGAGCGAAGGCGACCAAGTCAACAACCCCTTCTAAACACGTATGCCCAACTCTTCTAAAATGCAAGTTCCGAACCTGTTCATTTCCCTATAGGTCACATCAGCTGTAGCCACATGCCAATAGGATAAAGCGAGATCAATTTTTCTTGAAAGTAGCTTACAATTCAGCCTGAGGGGAAAAAAATGTATTTTCTAGTGAGAAAAGCAAGGATGCTTCAAGGTCAATTTAAATATTATGCAAAGACAGGAAGGTTCTCGGACAGGAAAAAAAAAAAATATATATATATATACACACACACGATTATCTGCTTCTCAGCCTAAAACAAAGCCGGGAAGAGTAAAAGGAAAGGGCAACTTCTGAAAAATCACTCCATCATGGGGAGCTGTTTTCTCATTAGAGAAAGGACGTGTATCTCAACGCTGATTCTTCCTTGAATTCATTTCCATAACAAGTATTTTACTGCTATTTTCTTCCACTAGCACTAAAAAGCGACGAGYGCGGGCAGACCAAACATCAGCTAGAATGTGAGCACGCTTCAGCGAGCCAAAGTTGCTGGTACAAAGCAACCAGGCAGGGTTTAGCAGCCTAAGAAACTGTTAATAGTGTTTTTAAATGGGTACTGCTGCCCTCTAGCAGCTGCAGAGAGATGTACCACCCCAACCGTATTGAATAATACTACGCATTTGCTTCACGCTTTGAAAAATTAACAGCAGACCCGATACGCTTTCAAATCACACTATGTCTTATAGGCATAAACTTACTGGAAATATAGCATATGAAACACATCTGGTTACATTAAAAAAAAAAAATCACGACCTAATCGTGTTACAATCCTGAAAACTCAAAGAACAGTGTGAAATATAACCTAGACCATCTTAGAGGTTTGGGTCAAAATCCAAAATTTCAATTGGAAGAAAGGAAATGAAGGATTTATTTTACATATACATAAAGTACATATATATATTTAACAACTTCATAGAGATAGAATTACTACAGCTATTTACAACAAGGAGTAAAAGACAATTTTTAAATGGCTCACACTTATGTGATAGACCAACGGTTCTTGTACAGAAATAGCAGAGAGAGAGGATTAAAGAGAATCAGAAGAAAGTATTCTAATAGCAGGAAATGCAGGTAATTTTGGAAAGTTTTGTGCACAGCTAGTTTTATGCGAACAGATGGAAGTGAAACATTGCTTGGGAAACAAGTGTCACCAATAGGCTCCTAGGGAAAATAAACCAAAAAACTCAACCAGAGAAGTGTGAAGAACACATGCAAGCCTACAGTTGAGCCAATGCTTTAAGAAAGAAAGTGTGAATTGACCGTTAACAAACCACAGAAGCAGACACAGGACATTTTATRTAAGATACTGTGCAAGCAGCACTCTTTAGAAACTGCAGTAAGAAACTAAAATAAATCAATGGAAAAGAAAAAAAAAAAAAAAGGACATTCTACCAGAATGCCATATGAGACACACCAGGGACAATGATAGAAAGAACAAACCACCTTCAGCAAAGGTTAGGCAAGCTGAGCAAYGCATCCCTGGCAGGGGCTCAGATACGAAAGCTCAGGAAGGCACAAAACCAGCCACTTTTACGTTACTATCCAGGATCAAGGACCTTTGGTGCAATATTTCCATCAACTTCAAATTCACATCAAGATGAATGGCATCTCTGATGGGAAAATACTTCTGATAAGCTTATTATCTTGCTACCTTTTTTGGCTTACAAGGCCTGCCTGCTTCCAGGTTTCTGGGGGAGGAAGGAGGACACTGACACCGTGTTTCTGAGGGTGAAACGCGTATCCCATTTGTGAGCACCATTCTCACTGCGTAAGTAGTTGCATCATCTTGTATTCTCAGTCTTTGGTCTTGCAAAAACTACTTACATGAGTCCCAGAAAGAGATAAGTGTGAACTGGCAATGTAGACAGCTGCCTACTGGTGGCCAGCTCCAGTGAGTAATAGAGCTTGATCAGTTGAAGAAGCCACTTATCTACATTAGTTACCTACAAAAAAAGAGAGCTAGTCTCTGGGCCCTACGTATTCTCTTTCAGTGCTGCCATCCTTATACTTCTTAATCTAACATTCATTTTACCAAAGCAAGCCAGGCATTCTTGGATTAATTGCTTTTGTTTTAATTCAACCCAATGTTTTGAGGTTCCTATCTTGGTGCATTCAGCCAGTCCAGAAGGGAGGCTTGCAGGAACGACGGCGTAGGGGAGGCAAAGTTTCAGAGTCACACACGCTGCACTTGTAGAAGTTGAATTTGGCACAGACAAACAATTGCAGCACACGCTGTTGTATGCATAGCGATACAGGATCCAGAAAATGTCAAAATAAGTACCCAACACCATTCAAATTCTTTGCATTTGTAAATTAGTCATGATTACGCCTTTCAGAAAGAAGTGTGAAAAGTTGTCTAATAAATCTGAATAATTAATAAATTTGAAGAACTAATGATCTAATTGCAGATACCCTGAAAACAGAGAAAGTCTAAATTAATCAGGCAGCTTGTTTGTAGTGAACTATTCAGCCTAATTGCTATGAACATTTGCTTTCCAAACAATGGACTTATTCTGCATAAGCTGACAAATGCTCGATGCAGCACAAGCACATCCTCGCCTCCCGCACGCCGGCAGCCTGCTACCACGGGTGAACCCAGGCAGCAGAGACCAGAGCTGCGAACGGAGACCTGGTTCAGGTCTGGCTGTTTAAAATAGAAACTACGCATTATTCTATCCCCTTCCTTCAATTGCTTTAAGGTGCTTCAGGAGACCTAGCTCCCACGTGGCTCCCATCACACACACGTTTGCAGTGCAGTTTGCAGCTCCCCGCGGAGCAGAGCGGCACAGCCTCGCTCCTGGCACCCCGGGACCCTCCGACCAGCTGTGCACCATGCTCAGCTTTGGGTGCAGAAGAGCGGTGCCCCAAGCGGGGGAGATGGCATGCACCCCATGGGGCGAAGGCGCTCACGCAACCTGCTCGGCTGCCATCACGCGCTGCTCTCAATGGCTTCTCGCGCCCAAATTTCGGAAGTCTAGCTGTCTGTATCAAGAAATGAGATCAAAAGCACAGTGCAGCAACAGAAAAAGACAAGGGAACACCAAGGAAAAGAAAAGAAAAGGCCGTGTACCAGCTACAAACACCACTGTAGTGTAAAATCAAGAAGATACCTGACCATGTGAAAAAGAAAAGGCAAAAATCAGGTTGGAGCAATGCAGCTGGGGAAAAAAAAAACAAAAACACACACACACACACACACAGCCCTTAAAAAAAAAAACAACAAAAAACCCACAGCCACTCACCAGTTGACATCACATCTGAGAAATCTATTTCTCATAACCACACTAACCAGAAGGGAAAAAATACTCAAGGTTTGAAAGTGCGGAACTTGGAAACATGAAGGGCTGGTCACCATTACAGAAACTCAGAGTTTCTCTTTTCTTAGAGCAGTATATTTGGATCTGTGAATTCAAGGAAGGTAACACTTCCTTACAACCGTGACACCACGTTACTGCTTGGTGTCACGGTGACACTGCTCCGCAGAGATGACTCAGTACAGCCAGCAGTAGGCACAGTCAGAGCATCGCAGAGCTAACAGGGAGCAGGACATTTCAGATTTCATTAGACAGGCTAAAATTAACATCAGGCATGGCCCTGCCCCATGACAGCAAACCAGCAAGCCAAACGGGCTCCAGCTTGTCCCAGCTCAAAGCATTTGGAGCTGGAAGTAACAACCTTCCCAATAAAGGCCCCAATGAAGCCAAAAAAACCCCCCAAGGGTATGAAGAAGTGACAACACTTAGAGCACTAGTGTCTAAGAATATTTAATATTTTCTGAAACCAAGTATGAAGCAATTATCTCCATCTTCCACAGAACCACCAGTGCTCTGCAGATAGGTATATGTCATTAATAAAATGACATAAATGCATTTGTTTTCTTACTATTTATAGTACTTATGCAGCTCACAAACTCCTCATCATTACCAAGACACATCATGTCACCTAATAACTGTAATGCTAAACAAGTACACAAAAAAAAGTTTGGTTCTGCATAGGCACACAGAAGCAGACCCACATCGTTCAGTGTCCAGTTCATTAGTTACAAGAGCTATAGATACTAGAGGACCTGCGCACCATGTAACACTAGGCACCAAATGTAGACGCTTCACAGATAGGTGATGTGAACCTTGCCAAGCACAACTCACTGCCTGTTTAGGTAGTTTCTAATGTATGACTAGCTGGGTTGGACCTCATCCTAAAAAGCATCAGTGAGAAGCCAGTAAATCAGACTCCACTCAAGCTGATGGCTAATAGGTAACCCTTATCCCAAGCTGCATTCCCAAGAGAGGACACTGGAATATCAAGCCAGTGACGGATCTTTCAGGACCTTCCCCCCATTTTCTTCCCATACTGCTTATACATTTTACGGGAAGCAACAGGGAGCACATGCAGCTGTGCCAGACTCCTGCACCTGTACCTGTACCCTCCCCAGGACAGAGCAGGTACAAATAGACAAGCTGGAGAAAGTCAAGGACTACAGGGAGACAACAGATGGACATAAAATGATGCAAGAGAAAAAGGTGAAGAGAAAAGCAGGAAAGAGCAGAGGTTAACAGGGATGATACAATGAAGAGGGGAAAAAAAAGAAATCTAATAAGGTGAAGGAAGAACTTGAACCAAACTAAAAGGAACACATCCGGGAAAGAACAGCATGTAGTGAATGAAAGAGTTCAGGAAAAAAACCTGGAAAGTTTGGGAAAAGTCAAGTCACATGCCAGTCTTACAGCCTGGGGTTATCACCAGAATTACACCTCACTTTTACTCAGCCAAGTGTAATTAATTGCTGCTTAATAAGCATTAAGTGAATAATTAGTAAACTCAGGGAGAGCCCTGTGATTTTGGTGAGTAGAACCAGGAGATTCCAGTAACAGCTATTTCCAATGGCAGGAACATTTGTCCTTTGTCACACACCTTAGATTTAAATAAAAAGACCCATACTTCTTATATTGGATAAAACAAGTAGAAACAAAGACAGTAAAAGATAAGCCTTCCCACAAAACCTGGACCTGGTTTCTCCACATTTCAGACAAGCGTCCTAACTAGTGCCAATCTAGGAAGATTCTCCCTCTGTGCTGTACGAACAAACCTGGGCAGGGGCTTCACCTGGGTTTCCAAGGCATCTCCCAGACACAGTACGGCCCAACGACAACTCAAGTTTTGTGATCCAGAATACCTTGTTCTCCCCCTTTCGCCTTCTCCGAGTTCAAACAGATGGGTCCAACCTAGACCTGAGCACACTTTGCTGGAACTAGCGCATCCCCACAACGCATTCCCGTACGGATCCACTGGCATTTCCCCTCTAAATCATTTAGTCCACACTTTCTTAATTGGCTCTATTGCAGTGGTGAGAAAACAACTGACAGAGGCGAGGGAAAAAGTCACGCTGAACAAAAGGACTTGGCTCTGTGCGCAAAAATGGTAATACTGGGATTGGGGATGGATGGGCCAGCACTTCATTTTTAAACCACAGTTATTCTGCTCATCTGGTATAAAAATTCCTGGCAAGTTTAAAGACAGTGTATGTATAAGTTGGTTTTGGTTCAAAACCATGGCATAATGTTAGGAAGCGATGGGATACTGGCCTGTTAATGGGGTGGATTAAACAACCTCGGTGTCCTGACAAAATACCAAAACTAGAAATTTCATTCTGTTCACTGGATTTTTCAAGTGTATCTTGTTTCTTACAAAGTTTTTATAGTGCTGAAACACACAGTGCAACTCCAGCTGCTACATCCCCATCCGGTCCAGAAGTTGTTGCATTTATGGCAGAACATAAAAGTAACAGGTGAAAGAGTTGATCTGTATGAAATGGCTAATGTCCACCCCTGTGGAGCCCTCCAGAAGCCCTCGGCTTGATTTTTCTTTGTCAGAGGCTATAGGACAACGTTAAAAATGGCCACGAGAGGGCATCAAGAACACAGCTTGCGAATTTTATCTGCATTTCTACTCTTACATGTTCTGCCAGTCCCCTCAACTTGAGTTGCCCGCAAATTAAAATTAAGTGGAAAAAACTGCGTGTGTGAGAAGGGGGAGGGCACCACACTTGCATGCCATTTTCTTTATCTCTGAGAAGATGCAGAACTTTTAGAGAAATTGCTGGTATCATAATTACTAAATACTAAAATTTAGGAAAAATTAAAAATCTGGTTATAACAAGCCAAGGATGCTGGTATACAGTCTTCAGTCAAGCTCTGTGGTTTTCATACCATTTGGCATTTAGTTTATAAGAGACTCCACGGAGACAAGGAGTTAAAATTTCTATCACTGACTAGGCAAGCAGTTACCAATAAGTATGACCTCAAATTTGAATAAAAATGGTACAGAAGTACTCCTACACATGAACTCTGATACCCTGCTGTGACGGGTATCTACCAGAGCGTTTTTGCAGTTGTTCAGACAAGACTGACCAGAGGAACTTTATAACTCCAACACACACATGAAACATGACCTGCAACTTAGCCTTATACCTACTGGAAGAACTACAGAGCTCAGGGACCCTATTGCACACAAAAATATATGCCATGAATTAAGGAAAGAGGGTTCTGAAAGCCTCACCCCAGCTGTTTTGCAAACAGCATTGCTTGGTTAGCTCTGGAGGCTTCCTGTTCCCAAAACGTGAACGAGCACGACCTGGCACTCAGTCAAACTCTCGGGCTACGCCAACTGCAGACAACACGTTGCTGCTGTATCGAAGTTATCGGGGCAGGCTGCTGCGCTTAGTCGCCTGCGAAAGCAGAAGCAGTAACCTCACTAGTGCGCGGCAGGACTAGTGTGCCAGCTCTGGGGACTCAGGCTAGCACCGCTAGCCCCATGGGGCACCAGCCCCACGCCCCACCACCGCACGGACACGAAAGCGCGGGCACAGCCGGCTGCCGGCACCCTGGCACGACGCCTCCTTCTCAGCCTGGCAGCGTCTGGCGTCGCAGGGGAGAGGAGAAGGYGGCAAGTCGCGTCGTTCTCCTGGCCTACAGGTTTGCTCTGAGGTTTTCTCACGTTGCAGAGAATGAAGCTGACAACTTCCCGCTTCTAAAAGCGTGTTGCAAGAGCCAGAGTGGCCGCAGGTTAGACCCAACGAAGTGTCTCGCAGAGATAAGCACGTAACCAAGCAGTATGACAACAGACGTCTATGCAGATGTGAATCTGAGCATCTCCGGCATGCTCTTCTCGGGGGGGTCACCGCAGCAACGTGACAGTGACTGGAAGACAGTCACTACTTCTTTTGCTCTACTGCGGGCAAAAAAAATAAGAAAAGCAGGAATTTAACTGGATGATGCACCACTTCACATACTCCGTTTTCTAAAGGCGCAGTCGTTTGCCACAGAAAGCGGCAGAGACCTGCCAAAATGCTTTTTCCCCTTGATCACCTTGATGCTGTTTTACATCATACTGCACTGCATTGTACGAGGCTTAAGGCAAGCACTTGCTTTCTAACGCAAAAGAACACAGCTTAGAACAAACAACGCCGCCTCTCTTCTTTAGAAATATTGCCGTGCCGGAATTGCTCATTTATAGCATCTTTTCCAAAGAAGTGGCGGGACGTGTCCTGGCTTGTATAGCTTGCTAGTAAATCCAACAAACTGCTACGCTGTCAGGAAGCAACACRCCTCTGTTCAAAGAGTGAAGATCTTAATCTAAGTATTCACTCACTCCTTCCAAAAGCTGGAAGCTCCAAGGAAAAAGTAATATACGCTCAATCAAGAGCTACTGCTTGGTGAAAACATGAAAGAAAACCAGCATGGAAAAATTAACTGAGATAAYAGGAAAAATCCCAACAGCAAACCAGCAGCCAGTGCGAGAAGGTTTCCAAATCTATCCCAGCCCCTTTACATGCATACCTTTACAGGCCTCTAAGGCCATTCAAACTTATTTTCATGAAACCTGTACGAATAAGCCTTACTGCTTCATCTCAAAAGACAGGAACTGCTCATATATAGTTGCAATGTAAAAGTATCTAGAAACTTTTCTGCACACAGAAAGAAATACGCATCAGACCAACGTTGGATATCTGGAAGAGCTACGAGGAAGGTGCAGATGGAAGATCTCATAGCTCTGGCAGAAGCAATTGCTTCACCAAGCCTCTTCAGAGCTGCTGGCAGGATTATCCATTCCCCAGCACCAAGCAGAGAAACTAGCAACCGGCTATTTATAAGYGGTTTTACTCTCTGCCTGTGACAGACTGAAGGACAGCCAGACTAACAGCAGGCACTTTCACACAGTCCCCACCTCTCCAAAACCAATTTTGGCAGGCTTAGGCTATCCCCCAGACAGCTCCGCAYGACAGCACATAACACGTCCTCGGTCTCTAATAGGATCGGCTTGGTGGGAGGGACTGAAATTCCAATTTTCCCAGGAATTCTCCAAATATATATATATATTTTTTAAACTTAGTTTAATGCATCATTTGCTATTTTTTTAAATCGCGTCCTTGCTGAACTGTCTTTCAGGTTGAGACGGGAGTGCTGGCTTTTATCTCCTCCCCCACAGCTTCCCGTTTATTAGGACCTTTGCAGCTAACCCCARAACCGCTCTCAGCAGCTGCTCCGTTTAAGCAATTTCAAAACATTGTTTGGCTTTGCTCTCAGCTAGGTTAGAATTTCTCAGACAAGAAATGACTCTGCAGTTCTTGGACAGATACACGCAGTAAGTGCAGTCAAGGTGGCGGTCTACAAGCGCGCAGTCAGAAGAGGGGAGCAGCACGCAAACAGCAGCTCCCTCCCCTGCGCACCTAAGGGGGATAAACCCCGTCGCTGAGTGCTCTGACCTGCAAGCCGGAGGACGGGTGCAAGTCATAAAGGTGCCCCAGAGGTAACGAAGAAGCCGGTGGCCCAAGCTGCTGCCAAACTGCAGTAAGCGAAAGCAAAATTGTGCATTTTAAGAGAAAACGGCAAGGCGTGGCTCACCGCAGCGGTCCCTGATAACCAAGTTCCGGCCTTCTTTCAGGTGGATCGTCAGTAGGTAAGCGAAGGGGCTCGGCAGGTTACTCAAACAGTCATTTCCTTCCTCAAGAGCCTGGGGAGAACAAAGAAATCAGTCACCGGTTCGGGTCTCGCACAGCAGACGCATCACACCAGAAGCAGGTGTCTTCTTAGTCTTGCAGCAGCAAAATTCGCAGACCCCACCGTCTCATCTTTCGCTAGGGAAACCTTTAACAGAGCACCCAGCAGACCAAGAAGGAAAGGTGTTTTTCCAAGGCTTGTTTCATTATGCAAATAAACTAATATCATTGTCAGATATATTCACAAAGCAAAGGGTAACACAAGAAGGTTTATCCCTGCACGTGATTAGTAATACTAAAAATCATAAAGGCATGGACAGGATTTTCACATCCTATCCACTGACTGCAATTTTTTTTTTTCTAGCTGCTTCTTTCTTATTCATCTGTATTCATCTGATGATGATCTCATGAGGAAATACACATTTCATACAGCTATAGAGCACAATATTTCTTTATACAGTTCTAAAAGAAAAAAGCAACAGTGGGCAATGCTAGTTATGAGTTTTGCAGTAGCAAACTCGATAGCATTCTTCTTCCCCATAGATGCTGCCAGGATTATACACCTCTTCATCACCATCCAGGTGGTATGTTCAGTGTAAAGGACCTCTAGACAACACTTAAGGAGGAGGCTATCAAAAGGCAAAGGTAGATAAATTAATCCAGAATAGTCAAATGAGCTTTACATGAGACAGCCATGTTTCAAAACTGCAAATGCCCTTTTACAGTGGACCAAGACTGGATTTTAGTGGTCTGTTTTTTAAACCTTATTTCCATGTTAAGGTATTTGTAGTCTTTATTTTAATCCCATTTGTTCCTGGGCCACTAACTCAGTATTTATGCTGGTGCCTTCATCAGTTACCAGTGCAACACACAAATGATAAAATACCTTGAAAAAAATGCAGAACATACTAGTCCATTTAAAGCATTAGCAACTGTCTGACTCTACTGCAAAAACACCCCAAAAATACCACACTGGAAAAATCTGCAGAAGGTTGTTTCACCTGCTGGGTTTTTATATTTGTAAGCAAAAGGCATGCAAGCAAAGACCCTGAACCTAAAGTTAATTGTGCTTCCCACAAAGAATCTGATCAAGTTTCAAAATGCCTTAAAATAAAAGGACTTACCATCTGATCATCAAAACTTTGAGATGACATGGAAGAGTCTAGATCCATTCCTCCACATGGGTACTATCAAAAAAAAAAATACAAAGCATCAGACAACGGCAATACTGGGATTCCTCAGCCAAGCAAATACTCATAGGCATGGTAACTGGTGAAATTGCTTGAGGGTAGGAACAGAGAGATGCTAAAAATTTGTTTAAAAAATAATTATACTTCTGCTTACAGAAACTTCCCCTCCTGGAATTCAGCTAGAAATTTCTTTTTCCTGTTTTACAGTGACTGCACTTATTCTCCTGAGTCTGATCTACAAAATAAGTGCCTGCTCCCAGGCATTGGAATTAACCCAGTCTTCTCCACCATGGAGGCCTGTGCTTTCGGCACTGAAAGTCCCTCACACAAACTCTCCTAGTGCCTCAGGGTCGTTGGAGTTGGGGAATTATCAGTCTCTGCTGCAATGCCTGTATTCCTGGGCAAAATTTTATTTGATGAATCTGCAAGTTCCTTCACTAAGATGAAATGAAAATTCCAGGAGTGGCAGCAGCAGCAGCAATATGCTGAGGTCAGAGAGCAGGAAGCACTCTCACCCGAGTGCATTTTCTCCTTCATCACCCAAAAGGCAAGTTTCAAGAGAAATTCTTTGCCAAATCCCAATGTGCATTTCAGTTTTGAATTCTCTAAGCCTTTGGTTGCAAGAGAAGGGAAGACTTCACACTACCATTTTCGAGTATGTTATGTCCCAGTAACTCAGCTATTTATATTCAAATTCAGAACAACCTCATAATGTATATAACCTCATAAGAGGATAAAACACCTTAGGCAAACTGAGAAAAAAATAGAAGCAGTTGGTCAAAGGGAAAGGGAAAAAAGATGCTGGACATGTAGGTTACCATTTTCTGTAGTAACTGGAGGGTCCAAACCATTCTAATCTAGACCTTCTCAGCACAGAAGAGGAAGTCAAAAATATCTTCCTAAATACTGACTCATCCAAAATCCCAAGGCTACAGGGGCACAGAGTCTAGACTGTCTGGACACACGGAAGAGATTCATCACTCAGGACACCTCTGGTGTTATTTTGATTGCCTGGACAGTTCTACGATCATCATTTCGCTGAAGAGGACCTACGCGCATGGGAAACTCTTCTGGTCTAATGCAGGGTAACTACAGGCCATTCAAGTACACAGATTTATGCTAAGAATAACCACCTCACTCTTCAGAAACGCACATAAGATGGAATTTGATCTCCATGTGAAAATGTTATGATATGCAATGTGGTTACATCCAAAGGCCTCAGATGAGAGCTGCATCGCGTTGAGCACTACACAAACATAAAACAAAAGGACCAAGTTCTATATCAGAGATCTTAAATTCTGTAGGTACTGATGTGCTGAAATAAATAAACATAAGCTTTTGTGTAATCATTCTTCTCCTACTCCCCCAAAATACATATATATTACATTTCAGGAAGTACAGTAATTCAGCATTGCAAGTTAAATATTCTGTCTTGCAAGTGAAATTTTACATTACGGTTCCCACAGCAGTTGTAACTTGGACACCTTGCAAAAACACATTAAAAGCAGAAAAAATTATCATACAGAGCAACAGAAGAAATTCCTCACACAACACAGCTGAGTTACAGCTGCTGGGGGAACCCTAACTTTGAATTTCCTGACTAGTATGCATAAAATCTCACTTGTGTGCATTAAACAGTGTTTTTAGTAGTCTCTAGCTTCAGAAGAATCTCCTTCAGGCACAATCATTGCCATTGATAATAGTTTCCCTTTACAGCTTGTTTTACATTGCATAAACACAGAATCAAAGAACTCTATTGAAGAACACAATCATATTTGAAAAAGTATTCTCTCTACTACCTTTATATCATTTATCACAAAAAATCCTACCCTCAAAGTTATCTTTATTCCTTTTTTTTACTTGCATAATATAGATAGAGTTTGAACAAAGACTTTTAAATAAAAGTTTGTTCTTTCATTTATTCTCTATATAACGTAAATTGCTAATATTCTAGTAGCTAATTGCAATGAGATCACTGAACAGAGATAAAAGTCTAGCTGAAAATATGGTCCTGAAATCTTGGTGCTGCCTAACTACACTGAAGTTTCTGCACTTAAATAGAAGCAAATGGGGCCACACACACCGAGTCGTGGTCCCAAATGTATCTGTGGCTGTGGGACCTGATCCTTTCAAAAGCAAAACAAGTGTTAGAGCCGATTGAAAAAAATCAAAGGAATTATGAACATTTTCACAAAATCTGGCTATGTTTTTGGATCCAAATTTCTTTCTGCTTAAGCAACTCATTCCAGTAACTCAGCAGAACTCAAGGCAGAACTCATTGCACTCAAATTATTTAAGACCAAGGACCCAGTAAGAAACTAGAACAAGACAGAGTGAAGTTCACCATTAAAAGGACCTCATGTTTAAATGAAAAATTCAGACTGAAGAGATGTATGGGGCCAAACCCCACACAAGGAGCGCTTCCCTTAAAATCACGAACACTAACAGCGTCTGAGCCGTTATCCTTACACTAAGCAATCAGTACTATTCTTACCCCAGATACTTCTCTGAAATTCCTCCCCTAAATAGGACGCAACACTATCCTTTTCTAAAATGCCTTAACTACAGAAAGATGCTGAAGGACGTGATCCTCAAAAGGCAGAAGCTGCCCTCCGGCACTTGTCGCTCTGCTCGGGTAGCAGATGCCTAGTCGGCATCAAGCCACACTCCACCCACTGCTCTATAAAAAAAATTAAATAACACATATGTGAAATATATATTTACACACATATATATGCACAAAACCACACACATTTTAGATATAAAATATATATACCACATATATGATTTTATATAATTACGCTTCTATAAAAAAATTTTAAAAAATCAAATGTTCCTCCTGACAGGGTTTCCAACCTCTACCTCCCCTTGTTTTCTGTGAAGGAATGATTAAAAACACAAAGGCACAGAGTGCATCAGCAAGGGGATGAGGCTTGGGTTTGCTACTGACTCATAGCACCTTGTTACTAGGAACGTGAATGACCGGCCTTACTGCACTTCATCGATGATAAATGACCATGCACCAAAAGCAACTGCAAAAAGTGGCATTAACGGTGTCCCCTGCAATAAGCCTAAGCAAATGGGCCAGGGGTTAAATGGCAACCTAGTTATTCCTTCACCTTTCAAGGTTGTCTAGCTCAACTGCAATAGAACAAAGATAAAGTAAATTTCTTAGCAAATGAAAATGAAAAAAGGAAAAATGACCCTTTTCAGCATTGGAAAGTGGCACGTCGTCATAACAGACCAACAGACAAATATGTTAAAGTTGAGCCTGCCCTGGTACATGTGGCGAGAGCCTTCACTGAAGATAGTGAGTTCTGGGTACTAGCAGCTCCGTGCTGGTGTTTCAGAAGACTGTAGAAACCACAACCCCACACTGAGCTCATGCATGTGGCTCGGAAAGTATCTCATGATACTGGGTGACCAGTGAAAATCAGGAAATGAGTAGGTGGCATATAACAAGCAATTCGGGGGGAAAAAAACTCAACCTACGTCTTCTTTTTTTAATTTGTTTTGTTCCAGGGATCTGTCTTCCTTCTGATTAACCTCACTGATCAGTGAATGACGCTCATGGTTACAGGAGAACGTTGTAAGTATTTGTCACGCTCTCTACAGCAACCCTACCCAGTAGTATTAGGAGACCAATAACTGCTGCAATAAACTGTCCCCATCTGAGGGGCACAGAGTACAGATTTTGTGGCTGTTCAATGAAGTATAAGAAAAAAACCAAGCACTGAGGTTTTCACTGAATTGAACTTTATTTATTTATTTATAAAGTACTTCATTTATTTATTTATTCATTATTCCTTAACTATTTCTATCTTCATTTGCTCCACTCTGCTGCATATTGTTTAGAAAGATCTCTGCTGCATTTAGAAGTTGTAATTGGAGGCAGATTACCGGAGGAAAGGTAGGACATTCACCTAGTGGGATGATTTGTTATGAAAGTAAATGTTAAATGATTTATATGCACAAACATACACAAAGACACACTTTGGGAAAGATAAATGCTGCAGAAAATGAGCCAAATTCAGACTGTTATGAGTTGGAAAGAAACTTACTTTCTTAGAGTTAAGCTCCAAGAGAATATACAGGCACTACGTTCTGCTAAAGCACTTAGTTTGCCCAATGCCAAAGGTGAAATTTTGGGTTAATCTTGATGCTCTGTACATTTTAGGTTATAACTGCTGATCTACAACAGTAGAAGTGAACCGATACAAATTAAACAACTTAGAAGCAAACTCCTAAAAACACGTTCATTGTTTCCAGCCTACTGTATACAGATTAACTTGAGTAGCTACAACTTCTGAGTAAAATTCAAGCACATAAACGAAGTGATAATTATGGCATTTTAGCTACTTATGTAGCCATCTGAATAATGGTATGCTCAAACAAGTGCAAGCCAATGTGTTTAAAAATTAGCGTCTCTAAACTGGAAGTGACTTGTCCTTGACTAAAAGTCTGATACTTTGCACCCCAACAGACCGGGAGCAGGCACTGGTCAGTCAGTACCACATATTAGCAAAGCAGGGAGGTTATTAAAATCTCATCAGATTCCTTCTGCTTATTTGGTCAGACTCAGAATTTGTCACTCAGGGGAGCATCCCAGAGATGGGGAGTCAGCACTCTTGGCAGTGGGACCAGCAGCGAAACAGCATCTCCAACTGTGGAGTTTCACACGTTTGCAAGGGAGGGACACTTGCGAAACAGCAATGGGATCAATACCAGTGTGCTGACCCTGGCATAACGCATGCAGTGTAATTAGAAACAGGGGGAATAATTTTGGATTTCAACTGAAAGATTAGGTTTCCTGGGCATCCCATTATCCTAACAGATTAAGGTTATTCTGAATGTCTGCCACTAGTGACTGTAGCTCTGTTTTTGCAGGCACAACTTTTGCATTCAAGCAATATCCAGGAAGATTCTCTCATTTAAGAGGAGTTTTAAAGAAAACTAGCAGATGGACAAAGTTTATTCTAAAAATATATGCTGATACCACTTTGTTAAGAATACACAAATCTTTGAGATGCAGAACAAGGAGTTTTATAATCAGAAAGAACAGCTCCTCAGGAAAAGAGACAATAGAGAAGTTGGGCATAAATCAGAAGATTATCTTGCTCCTTACATCCTCGGAGCAAAGCCCACCACCCCAGAGGGCTCATGCACCATCTGGGGCCTGCAGGCCACTACCTTCAGGAGCAAGAGAAAGCACAGATCCCAACAGCAGCACACCCTTATGAGCATACATTGCAATGAGATAATGGTTTTACAGCAAATCAGGGATGGAGCACAGGCCATGTCCTACCTTCACATTCTGCAGGATGCTGGGGCTGCTGCAGACTCAGTTTAGCTGTTTAGATTTGGTTTACATCATTATTGCTTTTTTTTAAGTCACTGTAACAGCTGAGCCTAAATACAGCCACTCTCCAGTCAGCCTCATGGAGCAGAAGGGACACGACATGACAATGATAGACATAAGAAGATAAAGGGCTTTGCTTTCTTACATACACTTTCCACAAACAAGTTTAATGAACGATTTATGAGAAAATAATAACTGAACCTATGTCTCATGTAGTTTTGCACCTCTTATATACTGGGTTAGCTGTCATTGCCATTTTTCCTTCCTGAAATTGCTTACTTTTAGATAGTTATAAGAAATCAACTTTGAGACTTTCTCCTTTGCCACACTGGGTTGAAGTTAGCTAACTGGTTAAACAGTTAGTGGGAGGTGGGCCACAAAAAGGTAAGCACATACACTAACAAGACTATAGGATTTATCTCATGAAAAGAAGAACTTGAGAGATCTGCTGGGTCCAGAGTAACAGTTCCTATGGAAGTACCAGTCTCTCTCATCTACAAAACTTTCAGATATTGAGTCATATCACAAAAGCAAGAGTTGGTAACAGTTAAAAAAAGATATTCAACCTTGTAAATATTTCCCATGACAAAACAATGTCTTTGAATAGGCTAAAAATTAACGTTACAGAACTTTAACATGGACTAACAATTCACTTCAGATTCTGAATCCCACAGTGGTCACAAAGTATGTGACAGCATCCTCGCCAAATACCACCTTCACTTAAAACCACAGTAGCACTGAACATAATCTTAAACAGAGTTTAGAAAAGCTGACTGACCTGCAAAATCACTACTCCCAAAGAAAGGGATTAAATTGAAATATCTATGTTACTTTTTTGCATCTCAGATGACTAAGGAAGGCTACCATAACTGCAGCACCTAGGCTATGGGAAGATGGCCTCAAAGCAAATACAAAATTTAACCTTTTTCCTGTTGAAAACTCAACACAAAAAGATACGTTTCCACAAAAAAAATGAAACATCACATTTTGCCTACAATGCTTCAAAGCAGCCACAATTCTGACCTTCTGCCTATATTATAAAGCCATTGTGCAACTCCAAATTGAAGCATGTCGGACTCGGACCCTGATGTGCCTGCGGCACTATATCCAGCTACAGAAATACCAGCCAAAGAGGCAGGGGGAGAGGGAAGAAGGAGGGATAAGACAGGAAACGCAGAGGGAACATTTTGGTTTTGCATCTCCTCCAATTAATTACAATGCAAACCCACAGGACATCCTGGGACATGATGCTACAAGTTCAGTGCGCTCCATCACATGTTCATTTGTGTTAATTCCAGGTACAGAGTTCACCTTATTCACCCTTTCTTTCACCTCTTGTCTTCAGCTTGAGGGGGTGGAAGGTAAGTTGATTTTGTTATGACAATCCTGGTAAGCTTTCTTAACCTACAGCAAATGTATCAGACAGCAGCATATTTCAGAGCTCAGAGGACTGCAGCTGCATTTGACTTAAGTGAGCAATTTCAACAACACTGAAAAAATCAGAGGCGTCATCATCTTGACAAAATAAGAAATTGGAGTGTGAACTACAAAGGAGCATTTTGTAGCTGCAGATCAACAGAAAGAAGGTCAGAAGTAGGCTCCAAGAATGTATACGTCACATTTGGTTTATGTTCATTTTTTCCCCTTATTCATTCCTTGAGTAGGAACCTCTCCTCCATCCCTCCATAACCCAGTCCGAGTAGTGCGGCAAGCCCAAGACGGCTATTCAGCGCCTGGCCAAGACAAAAGCCACCTACCTCAGCCATCTCTTCGGTCAGGTCGCTGCTCAGACGGGCTCTCTGCAGCAGCTGGAAGAAGTCACTGCTGGATTTCCGCGTGGCCTCGCAGCCACGCACGACTTGCGTTTCCGATTCAGCCACGCTAACTGTGCGCACCGACTCCTGCCGCTTCCACTGCCAGTCCTCTCCCGCCTGCCGCAGGGAAGCGCTTCTGCCCTTCAGAGACACAAGGGAGCTGGGAAGATCGCCAGGGGAGTACGCAGACAGCACCTGAGTGCTCGAGTAGGTCATCTCTTCTTCCACGAGAGACTCTACCTTCAGCATGTCAGGCACAGACACGCTGAGGCGCCGGTCCAAGGAGTGCCTTTGCTTCCTCTCCACCATTTTGCTAGACCTTCTCCTTGTCTTCTTCACGCTCAAGTTTTGTAGGAAAGGCCTAGTTTTCTGTTTCAGAGATCCCCAAACAGATGATTTATCCAAGTCCATTGCTGCAACAGGAATCTCAGCAAAGATTCTGGTATTAAATGGCTTCAGTGATTCCCAGGGTGACTAAAAGGAATATAGGAAGAATAAAAGTCAATCACGAAAGCAAATAGCAGCTGAAGATTATGACTCATTATCTCATCTTGAAACTTTCAGTCATCTTTCTAAACAGCAAAAACAAAGCATACTGCATTAGTAACCGCTTCCAAACACAATCTGGTGGGTAGGTTTGATTATCTGGGAGGACAACAGTCAGAGCAAGTATTTAATCCTACACTAAAACGCAATGTCTGTCTACTACTTTATGATATCTAAGAGGGGAAAGGTTACATTTCTTCCTCTGCCAAGTCCTGATTTGCAAAAAATTGTGATTTATCTGATTTGAAACTGCTTCCTTTATAAAACTTACTGATGAGAGTTAGGTTAATGCCAGCATACAAAAAACGCTTGCAAAGCTGGCACGCAGAACTTAAAACACAAAGAAAATATTAGGTATCTCTAAAAATGTTAAACAGGGCAAACACCACCACCACTTGGGACACAAAGAAACATTTTTGCAAATATGTTAACAATTTTTTTATTGTATATAGTTTTTTATAAGTTTTCAGCCACCTTAGCTAAATAAATACTTTACTAGTGAGAAAGTGAATAGCAAGTACTCCTTTTATCAAAATCATGAATTTTAATCCGTTCCAACTTTTTACATCAATTTTTTCTCATAAGGAACGCAGTCTGAAGAAAGGACAAAATGAAGAAAAACGAGGACAAAAACAGATGGAGGGAATCACTTATGGATTTTGAAAACCTGCTGGTGGACTCTTGTCTCTGAGTTGATTCATGTTAAACATTGATACAGTAGTAAGGAACAAGAAGAAAGGAGCTAAAACAAAATCACCTACTGTATCTGCATCGTATGGGAACGGTCAAATGGATGGTCCTGTTCACAGCAGTATCCTCACAGAGTCTTTCGTAGTCACCAGCTGAGCAACCATCGTTCTTCTGCGAAGCAGAGACAGTCAAATCATCACAGCCTCCTTAAGAAAAAAGCTGAGGAACCCTGCAGATTGACTCCTTTGCAGTCCCAAAGATGCACACACATGCAGCCTACAGTATATACATCAATCTTTAGAAACATATAAGCTTTAACTGCATGATTACTACTTCCAAAACTCATAGCCCATTCACATTCTAACAAGTCCACAGTTGACCAGAAATGACGTGTCCCAACATTATCCTGAGCACTAAGGCAAACAGAACAGACAACAGAAATACAACTGTCGGATAAACTCAAATAGAAAAAACAAAGTCTGCGCTCAAACAGATCTACTCTTAGGTCTCACGAATTTGAATGAGGTTTAAGCTACTTGTACAGCCAGTTACTTAATAACTTATTTTAATAATTTTATGACTCTCCCTACCATAATAGTTGCAGACTGCTGAGGCATCTACAAAAAAAGCACTGCTTTAACTGCATTACTATATAACTACTGTACTACTATTTAACTAAAGCTGCACAATCCTCCCCCATAGTCATAATTATATTGGTACATAAGCGCTTGATATCAGCATAGCTATATTCCATACAAATAGTACGCTGTAATGGCACTACTTACATTCACATGCCAGTAACTAATGTTGCTCGCGTAGAAAGGGATGCTTGTCTAGCTATTATCAGCTAAACGCAGCATTTTCACCTCTAGCTCCAGTAGTTAGACCCAGGATCAAAATACACATGGACAAACTGAAGTTATCTTTCCCTCATGGCTTCATTGAGAAGAATGCTTTCTGCACCTCACGGATGAGCTGAAGCACAGAGAGATAGGGGACTCCCTTTTCTGACTGTCCCTCAGGGTGAGGGTACCAAACAGTCCGACTTACCGGGGAAGAGAAAAGAAGCAAACGTGCACCCCGATATATCTGTCCACAGGTGGAGGGCCTCCCGCACCAAAGCCGGCACACAAAGCCCAGCGCAACCTCGGAGGAGACCTGGCTCAGGTTGCTCTCTTCGGCTTATAGCTTTCACTTGGACTCTTTCCTCTTTAAATAAAAATTTGATGAGGAAGCCACAGGCTTTCTTGGTAGTGTTACGTCATACGCTAATAACAGAAATTATTATATTAAATGCGTTTGCACAAAAACATTCCAAAACAGCACTGATGGGACTCATTTAAACAACTCATCTCCTGCCAAGGCTTTCTGCCTTGCTTGCTTGCATGCTCAGAAACCTGCTAAAGTCAAGGCGTAAATAAGGCAGGACCAGCTCCCAGTATCCACGTCCCAAGGTTTCCTGCTCTTTTCCTGTTATTCTCCACCCCTCTCATTTTGACAACCCGCCGCTGCCTTTTTTTAGTTTGTTTGCTTTTGAGATTTTGTCACCTAGCAGCAAGCCAATTCCTATAGCTTTTTTCCCATTAAATTCCCCCACTGACATTTTTCATACTGGAAATGCACAGTCAGCAAGGATGCTGGAGGGACCGTACTGTATCTCGGAGTCCCTAGTGACATCTAACAAAGTATGGCCAGACTCTTCCCCACGCCAGACAATCACAGCGGGGAAAAGGAAAAAAAACAGGGAGCAAAGTCTCTGGGTTTTGGTCAAGACAGCAAGGGTGGCTCCAGCTACCTGCTATCTTCCACCTGTGGATCTATATACCTGCACCTCCCGCTGCAATTTTAACTTTCATTCTCTAAATATGGCACTGCTACGACAGGGACTATGAAGGCAGGCAGCAATCCAGCACCGGCTTTCTGGGGATATTTTGGGCCACAACACCATGCACTCACACGTGCAACCATCGCTGCTAATCAAAGCACCAAGCTCCCGCGAATGCTAAAGTCTCACTGGTAAACTGTCTCTGCTTTCTTTCAACACCAATTTCTCCCTGCTTCTGCTCACCATGCTGAGCAGCACCAACAGAAAAGCACAATTTTGAAGAGATCAAGTTCTCCATTGCTTGCAAAAAGCACAGTTTGAGCCCCAACTCCTGCCCTCCTTATCTGTCACAGGCCAGTCGTTTTCCCTCGACCTTGCACGGCCTCAGAAGTTCAGTGCCAACGGTATCAGTGAACGTCCTCTAAGCAACCACAGCAAAAAGCGTCCTTTGCTAAAGTCCAAGTACGGCCTCTTTACTCTTTCCTTCCATCAGTGACACATCATAACAGAGCTTCAAASAGTTTATGCACAAAAACCACTTCCTGTTAGCAATTTTAACTTTGTTGTTTTAATTTAATTGCATAGCTCTCTGTTCTTATGTAATGAGAGAGGCTTAAAAAGGCATTTTTTAACGCATCTTCTTCACCCTAGTCTTGAATACGCTGCTAAATCACAGATGCTTGGAGTGATCTATATGTTTTAATCTCTTCCTTCAGAGAGACCACTTTTGACTGCAGGTGCTATCTTTATCATATCCTTCTCTGGCGGTTCTGCTCTTCTTTTGAGGGGTACAGGGACTGAAAGGAAAGGATTAGCAACAGAAAAAAATGGTCACAGCTCATGATCTGACTGACATAACACATTTTTAGCATTTTATCCTCCCTGAAGTATCTTTTAACTATGGCCCTTGGGATTTTTTTTGTGTTTGGATCCCTCTCACCATAATATCCAGAGATAGTCTTTACTAAGCTCACTGCTTTCTCCCTTAAGTGGTTATAGGGTTTAGAGCTGAATGGTTTAAGATGTTATAACAGGTGGTTTTAAGGGGTATTTCAAAAGTCTTTGAAAGTCTAGAAAAAGCATTCTGCAATTCTATTTCACTTACTGTCTTGTCAAGAAGCCAGAAAAGCCACTAGTGAGAAATACTGCAAGACACTCAGAACACACTATACGAGTGCACAATATTGCTAAATAAACTGCAAACAAAACCAAACTGATGTACACATCATAATTTCAGGAATACATTGTCCTTCTTCACTCTAAGTAATCATTTTCTGCATATCCAGGAGAAGTGCATAATGCTCTTTGAAATAACCCCYGAAATGTTCCCTGCTAAAGCTTTTAAGAAGTGCCCTCAAAGGCAGTAAAAAACAAAAATGAGCCTAAGAACACAGTTATTACAACTTTCATAAATCATGGCAATCTTTATGTTCAATTTACTTATCCAATGAAAGTGAAAACGCAGGGTCAGCCTGCCTGCTATCTATCTCCATAATGCACAATTAAGTCTGTATGTTCTCAGCCGTAACACTATCCAACATTTAAACCAACTGTATGTGCTTGGGCATTATTTCTATAGCAGATCATACCAAGTTCCCCAAATTTTCCTCATGACCATGTCTAGAACCTCAAATACAAATAATTTACTAAGAGCTGAATTTTTTTTAGAGAAGAGAAATCTGTTTCCTTCCTTGAAATAGCTTATTTCACTAACTTATCTGGAAATACAGTCTCTTTATGATAAGCATCATTAACCGTAGAGATAAGGAAATATCCGTACATCCAAACAAAGCAATCCTTTGTTCAGAGTTTCCAGTTTATCCCTGAGCATTCCAAACCCAGTGCCACTTACACTCATATATGTCATTTAAAAGAAAACCACACACTTTACCAAGGGCGGGTAGATTATTAGCACCTTCAAGTGTTGTACATCCTCTGTAGGAAAAAAAAACCCTCCAAAATGAAATGCTGACATAGGTGGGCCTGAAGCTATGCCTCTTTGTGCAGGATCACATAGCTAACAGGGTCACTGATCTAGAGACCTACATCGCAATGCTGAAAAGGTGATACAAACTTTTCTTCCTGCAACTGTGTCCTACAGCACAGGGTAAATACCTGAGCTTAAATTTGCTTGGGCACCAGAAAAAAAAAAAAAAAAGTCTAATCTCAGTCAGATTCTGCATGAGCTAATTACTCTGGGGAAATCAGTGTTAGAATTATGTTTAGCGCTAACAAGCACTGCTGAAGTGTAGCTAACATCTTAATTGCATAGGTGACTGGCTGCAAAAGCAGGGTCATTTCTTGGCGAGCTTCCAAGTCCTGCAATTATATTTAAGCTTATGCTTCCCTCCTAGGTCTCCAAATGATGCAAGACCATTGTTACAGACTCTACTACTCTACTGTTACAGATTCATCTGCAAAGCGTACTGGGATGCTTAATGTGGAGAAAAAAAAGCACATGAGATATTGAAACCAGACACAACACAGTCCTTTGCTTCGAGCTGGCCTGTTGCTGTTGACCCAAATTAGTGCAAGTGCTACATAAAAGGCAACTTCTGTATGCTTCAATGCTTGAATGGAAATAAAGTGACCAAAAGAAAACAGCCTTATTTTATTGATGTTATGTAGAAGAAATCTGCAATCTTTGCAGGTCATAAATAATACCAAGGACAAATATCAAGCTTAAAAAAAACCCATTTATTTGATGCAGTTAATATCAGCACCTTGAATGAGATTTTTTTCAATTGTTTTTGTTGCCCCTAAATCTGCCACAGATCCCTGTGTTTTTAGACCGCAGGCTTTTGCATCCCTTGCTTGGATTTTTGTTTCTATTGGCTCAAATTTCACAAGTTCCATCTTTGACAAATGCATGAAGTGAGCACACATCTTCCTCCACTTTTAACACGAGAGGAACAAGGACATCCTAACTCCTTGGAGACTCTTTTGCACAATCTGGAGAGTTTTTTTCTCAACAGTTATGAGCAGACAGTAACTATGAGAAGTAACAAAACAACCAGCTGCTACAAGCAGCTTAAAATAGCATCTGATAGTGAAAGTTACTGAAAAAAACTGCACCTGCCTCCAGCTTCTAAAAGTATTGCTTTCATTTTTTGCTGTGTATTCTAAAACAGAAAAAAAAAATGATGAGTATGTAGTGGGGAGATGAAGGAGGAAGTGTTTGGGTGTATTTTCATAAAAACATTTCACAAGTTCCTTCCATTCTTTCTGCTTCCTTCCAAATAGCGTAGCTTGTGATCGTACCTGTGCGAGCCAGGCGGCCTCCTTCATTCTCAGTCTAATCAACAGGACTGCATCAAGCGGCACACTTGAATACGATCTACACGATGCAGTCACGCCTGCCAAGCTTCAGACCGCTTCAGGGACACTGATGCATGAAGATCCGCAGTAGGGGGACTGTGCCTGTTACACCCGACTCCGAAAAAGACACCGGAGCAGCTCCTCTTGGAAGATACTGTGCCACGTGCTGAGATGAAGCAGGGAGCATCTTTAYTGTTGACTATACCTACTTCCTAGGTGGCCTTCACTGCTCCCAGCCACGCAGTGATCCCCAGGAAGGGTGGTCCCTAGAGCAATGTCCCTCCACRAGCAGGGAAAGAGGAGAAAAGCTGATGAGCAGCAAGGTGAAGAAGTGATRTGGGAAGGCAGCAGCTACTGGCAGGGTTAAGAGCAAGACGGAGAGGTCTAGAATAAACAGGAAAAGGGGAGCTTTATCTGGGCTCCCGTGACGGAGCAGGACAAGCTCAGAGGAGAGGCAGGGCTGGACGTGTTAAGGAGCTGGCACCCGTCTGAAGGAGCTCCGGGGGGCAGAGGGGGATTCGGCACAGCAGCTTCCTCCCTGCTCACTCTCTCCATCCCTCTTCACCTCTTTTGTAACAAAAAGTGTATTTTTATAACAGAAGGTGCACACAAATAATCCCTTTTCGTAACTCTCAGGGAAAACAAACCGAGGAAGGAAATGGGACACATTTCCACAGGAGGCCAAATAAGCCAGTGCCTCTTACTAGCACTTCAGTCACACATTTACCAAAAAAGAAGTTTGCATTTGTATGTAAATTACTTGTGTATGTGCCAACATTTCTCCCTAAATAGCTACCATTAATGACAAACTACATATCAAAACTCAGTGGCTGAAAGGGAAAGATCTATTAAAAAGCTCTGCGTGTTTCTTTATTTAACAACAATATATCAAACTGGCATAAACAGAGCATCTCTGATCAGCAGAAATGACCTGATGCTAACTTGGAGTGAACAGGACAAAAGACTGCGACTAAGTGGTTATATTTTGCCCTCTTTTCRTCTTTATTACAATATGCTGCCCTTTCCAACAAGTTGCATGGCATAGGTGAGGGCCATAGCTTTCAGTGAAAGTCAAGTACACAGAGAGTTCAGATTACTTCGAATCTGTTGACCTGCAAAATTAAATGTCCTTTCACATTTAACATCTCCACATGGTTTGGGTGTATCTGTAGATTAAATGACCTCTCTTAATTCACAGAGGCAGGGGAACAAAGGCAACCGCCCCCAAAGAAAATAGGGGTTTGGGTGTTGTAGCAGATCACTGAAGAAGGGAATTTCATCAGTAACAGCCCTCATCTGTACGAACCACAAGTTGTCTTGCAGCAAATCACTGCATTTAGGTCTTTGGCATTGCTGGTGCAGAAGAAAAGGGGACAGGAAAAGCTGCATAGAAGCAAAACCCTGAGGGAAGCTTTCAGTGGGGCCAAACATTTGCAGGTTGCAGTGTGACACAACCCACAAGCAACATGCAACTGGTTAACAGCACAGCGATGGGTGATGAACAGACAGCAAAACCAGAAGTGAAATGGAGTCTGGGAGAAGCACAGGGAAGTTCAAATGAAGAACAAAACATACTTGGAGAGAAAACAACAACCTATTCCTCAGTGCGTAACAACAAAGCAGCCACCAGATTCTCAACCCAGAGGGCATTTAATCATAGCCACAATAAATCTGTTTCTGACCTCCAGGTTATAACTCTCATAAACAAAGGTTTATTTGGAGGGAGGAAAAAAAACCCCTCCTTGTCACTGATGTGTTTTTCTAGGTCAGCATTGCTGGAAGATGCACAATATTTCTTAAATCTCCAACAGATCAACTATGGGTACGCAGAAGTATTGCATGCTGTTGTTCCTSTAAAGTTCCCTACTTCAACTTTTTTCAAAATACAAGAACACGTTAGTGGGCTTCACTGACCCTCAGCTACTCCAGAAGTCAAGTAAAAATATCCTGAGATAAGACACTGACAAAAATAGTGAAGCACAAGCGCATTATTGTTAGGGAATATCTCCTGAAAATAAAGACCTTCAAAAGTCATGATTTTGCATTCACTGAATAAACAGTGATGAGGATGAGAAAGGGGAAAAAGACAATTTTAGGGGAAATTCTAACAATCAGCAATGAGCTATGATTTTAAAGAAGACAGTAGTTTAAATAATAAGAATAAATAAGAATAAATAATAAGAATAAACTAAGTACATGGCTAACCTCAAAGTTTGTCAGCAAAACACCAAATCTGATAACAAACAACGAAGATGAGAGTTGCATATAAGCTAATTGTTAACTTTAAGACAACTTCTCTTGCTTATGCCAGCTAGACTTTTGGGTGTGTTAGACTAGCAATAGCAAGACTCTACTACATCACAGAAAAGCAAGCAATTGCATCTGTGGCATAGCTCCATCCTCATCCTGGACTAAAGGGGCTTCATCCTGCTTATTCCTAGCTGCAACTCTGGTGAATAAATTGCATCCTGGACAGTACCTTAGTGGTTTAAGATGAAGTCAATTTATGCAACTAAAACCAGTTCTGTAAACATTGCTCTCAAAGGCGTGACAGTAAAACGTTCAGTACACAAGTAGCTGGATAAACCTAATGGTTCCTTTGAATTCTTTCTTCCTTTTTTTTTTTTTTTCCTCCCAACTGTAGAGAAATGAAACATATGCCAGCATGGGGGTCTCTAAATGCTACTCATTTCTCACAGAAGAGAGCCAGCTTTCAGAAACTGATTTATCTTTCCGTTCACCATTTGAGTTTACAGCTCAGGCTCTTGGCACTAGAAATATTCATCTGGTCTCTGGGCTCTGTTACAGCCTGATTTTCCCAGTAAGAAGGTCAGATAAAGATGGTAAATTTAATTCATATTCATTAGTAATTACATGTTGACACTTCTCAAGTCTCAACACCCGGGTTTCACTTCACTGAAATTGAAGGCCCCAAATACTGACATCATTTTCGAGAAACTCATCAAGTGYGATTCTGGTAATTGTTAGAAGTTGGAATTAAAAAGGTCAAGAAAAAAAAAAAAGAGTTCACTGCCATCCCATACAAGGATTAATTTTAAGTGATCCATTCAGCATTTTAGCTGCAGTGATTCAGAAAGCCTCAGCTCTATAGTAAAGCCATATGGTCTTATCAACTCTGATGCCTTCCAGTAGGTGATGTAATCAGAAAAGCTCCCCAAAATGGTACCTTTGATGAGTCACGATGACACCTCTTTTGCTCGCATTTGATCAGGTAATTTTAAATCCACTTTCAGCTCTTCTAAGATATTTGGCTTATATGACAGACCTGATCTAATGTTTTTGATTTTGTGCTCTCTCTGCCCTCAGGTTAGTTACAGGTAGCTTTTTTTGTTGGAATTACGGTCCATGGAATTTGACTGGCATTATGGTCACTTGCTCTGATGTTATGGACAATTTTCTTCCTGTTTCTAACCCAGAATTTCCCAAAATATTCTTTGGGGTGGGATGAGATCCTGGGCAGACAGCCCTTGGATCTCCCTGGTACAGCCATTCTCACATCATGCAGAACCGACTGCTGTTGCCATCGCCCCAAGCTGGGGCTAAGGTGGGTACCACGCGGCAGTGCTCCATCGCAGCACCCGCCTCACTTGGACAACGCAATTCTCATTTACACCACCCTTAAAAGCCTTTTGGGGAAAGGGGGAAGGGGGAAACATACCCCACCATTTGAGGAACACTGATAAGGACCATCAGTAACAGCATTATTCATTCTTGCTGCACGCCATTCAAAGGATGGGATGAACATCTTACCTGCTGGCAGGGGACACCTAAAGCTCAACATAGAAGTATTTTAAGTGCAGTTCAGGAGACGTTCCATTCAGAGTTAGAGTTTGCTGGGTTTTGTGCCATTTCAGTCACATGAGACTGACAAATCGTTCATCTTACGTGAAAATAAGGATGCAAATCCTAGGTTCAGAGRGCTCCCAGCAGTCTGTGCTATATCCAAGTTATAGACCCACAAAGAGGTTAATTCACATCCAAATCAAAATTTGATTCTGAAAAACTGTGAACACATTACACAGTCCTTAAAAACACCCTAGTCCCGATTCATCGGGGTAAATTTGCCACAGTCAGGGTGGGGTTAAGTTTGTTAYGCTTTTAAATACCTTCCCTTCAGCATATAGGTAGCTCCTTTCTCATGCTGCCCAACTTGCTCATTTGTAGAATTAGCTTTTTTTTAAAAAAATACTCATTTCAGGTATGCATAGCTCCATGTAGGGTATTTCAGAACAGAGCAAACTGACCAGTTCACTTCTCATTTTCATGCCACATTCATAGATTCTCAGACTAACCTTTAAATGTAAGAGTTATGACTACCTAGCTCATCATCACAAAGGAAATCCAGAGTTTATCAATAGTCAACTTTTAGTTCTGGTGAATGCTAAAAAAGGCATTTTAATTCAGCTAATATCATTACACTATCTCCTGTATTTCTTTATAGATTACATCACATAGCACTCAAACAAAACTTTTATTATAAATGCCAACCAAAACCTTTCAAGATGTAGTAACATATATTATGCATCTCAAAACAGGGACTGCTTACAATTAACTACATTAGGAGGTTTTCTGGTTCAGAAAAATTCTGTACCTAAGGAGATCAATGTTTTATCTTTTTCAGCTTTCATTTGATTAGTATCAAAGGCTTGACGGAATTTTTGCTACATGTTCCTATGAGGTATCCAGGGTGGTTTGGTAGATATTGGGAACCAGAAGCCTTCCTGAATTGGAAGAAACAGGCCTCAACTCAAATGGCTTCCGTTAGCTTGTAATGAGTTTTGAATCACATCTTAAATTAGAGTTTTATTAAGTTACACATAATGAAGCCACTTACAAATTAAAAAAGCAAAACAAAACAGTCACATCCCAAACCATAATGGTGTTACCAGTTAGCAGGATTTGAATTTGGGTAGTGATCATACCCTCTAAAATTACTAAAATCAATTCAAAATAGAACTTCTATGAAATTCACTAGGATATATAACCGGGATTAGATGCCTGAGGATTTAAAAAAAGACAAAGCAAGAAAACACTACAGTTAAGYGTTTCCATGTACTAGAAACATGGATCAAAGCCTGTTATTGAATGAATGTTAATGATTTGTCATTTGGTTCTGCAGATGTTTCTCATGAGAGGGGCAGCAAAAAACATTCCACTTGAAATCCAGGGAAGCAGAGACAAGGAGCTGAGTTATGTTACTTTATTCATTTGGATATTTTTATTTGAACTTCTCAAAATCAATAGGTTCAACAAAATTTTGCTCTAAAGGAAACTGGTATCAAATAAAACTTCAATGAACAGAACACCATAATCCATTCTCACCTAACCCAAATGAGCCAGATTTTTTAATTTTTCCACAACTATGACGACATGAGCTCCTAAGAGCATCTATCTGCCCTACCCTCACTGACACCTCCAGGTCATCTCCACCTCTTGATCAATGGCGTTAGAGACAGATGACCGTCCAACTAAACTGGCACAGTCATCTTATTTTCATCCATCTCCATTAAGAGATTATCAAAGATCTCATACCCTATCCAGGCCAAAACTTAATTCTAGAGTAGGTCTTATCTATTTAAGAGCAAATAAGAATAAAAGCACATGTCTGTAAGCCCAAAAGAGACCACAGCACAGCTGCTGCATCTTAATTTATAATGTTACAAGGAGCTGGAAATCTTTACTTTCTAAATTAGATCTTATCTCTGATTATGAACGGAGCAAAGCTATGTAATTCCAGGAATTTCCAAAACAAAGTCTGTACAAAACTAAAGCTTCCAGGAATGCAGAACATACTTCACACATTACAAACATAGTCCTTAGGAACGGGCAACAGGAAGAATTGTCAAGGGTACAAGTACTTTCCAGAAAGGAAGGATATGAATAAGATCTCCCCTTTTTTTTCACCCCCTCCCCCCCCGGCCCAAAAGGCAAACAAAACAAGATTTCAAAACCCACATTACTATTTTGTTTGCATTTTAGCAAGATGTTCTTGTGGGAAAGAGAAAACAACCTAGCGAAGGAGCATCTGTGTAAATACACATGCAAAAGGCACCCACCACAGAGCGCAGAAAAACCACCCTCCCTGTTATTTGGCTCAAATTCTCGCCATAGACTAACCAAGAAACAAAAAGAAAGTGTTCGAGCTAATTATTTTGCAACGAGGACCATCAAAGCTTGAGGGCTGCCGACAGGCTATCCTGCAGACCAAAGGTCGTCCTGCAGCGCATCCTACCGAGCCGCGCAAGGGCCCCGTCTACCCAAAGGGAAGTCTGGGAGGCTACACCACCACGCTGGAAGCTTTCCAGCACAAATTCAATACACAGTCTTGATGGCTCCCGGCTGAAAAGCCTGTTTTCCTTAGACGCTGAGCAACTGAAGCTGCGCACACGCACTTTGCAACAATCAGTCCTGATGCAAGGGTTAACAGGAGGAGGCATAAGTTGCAAAAATGAAGGTTTGGAAAAAAARAAAAAAAAAAAAGCACCTTGCACCTACAGGTTAGCATTCTGCTTCTGCACAGATTACCAAAAATAAGCCTCCTTCAGAAAAAAATACAGCACGGACTTAAGAAACAAAATCAGAAGATCCTCCRTATTTTCACACAATAAGCTAATTCTTTCAGAAGTGACAAAACAATGAAGGTTTGGAGTTGTGATGTGGCCTTGCAAAACACCAGATCAACGTGTGTTTTTAACCCCAGGTCATGAGGAGTAAAGTAACTGCAATTTTAAGGAAATACAGTATTAGGTATGCTGTTTATGGCAGTTTTTCCCCTAAGCTTGAATATTAGTTACATATATGTTACATTCACCAGCTTTGAACTGTTTTGGACAGAGAAGTGGTGATTTGACAAAAACCTATCCAAACTTTCAGCATATATAGCATATAAGTGCAGTGCATCATACCAAATGTCCATTGAGCCCAGCAAGCTGCCTCTAACACTGACCAAAAATGATGCTCAGGAAAAAGAATATAAGGCCAGAAAATTATATAGTAATTCTATGCTCAAAACACCCTGCTGGTTTCCAGGAATGTGTGATTTAGAGGCTTTCTCAGATAGAAATTGCATCTGCGTCTTTGCAACAAATAGTCCTTGCAGACCTTTTGCCCATGAATTTGCCTAACAACTTTAAAAATTAATCTACACCTTAAGCAACAAGAACATCCTTTGGTAATGAGTTCCAAAGATAAATTAGGCTTGCATAAAACAGCATTTCCTTTTATTGAAAAGTACTTTTTTTTTTCATTTACTCTCAGGCCTAAGAGATCTTGAGTTATGTGAAGTAATGATTAATTGTTCTCTATTTGCCCCATATTACTTAGATTTTGTCTACTTCTGTCATATCCCTCCCAGTAATTCCTCTTAATTAAGAAGTCCTGATATCAAGGTGCCTAGTTAATAACRTACCATCAGGGCATCTCAACTGGGGCACAACAGGCACACTTTTTTTTTTGTGGGGGGGGGGGGGGAGATAATTGAATTGTCTGAATTTACAACGTATTGCAAAAAAATAAAAGTCCAAAATGCTTCCAGGAGCATTTCAAGAAAAGTTAATTGCTTAACACATTATTTCTCACAGTCTTATCATTAGGTGCCAGTGACCATAATTTTTCAGCTGAAAGAACAGGTGAAAGGGTTCACAATTTCCCTCRGATTGATTACGGAGCTTTTCTAAAGGACAGCATTTTTTTGATAAACTATAAGAAAATTAGTAATTCCAAAAACTTTCAAAAATATATAGCAAGAACTTGCTGTATCGGCGCAAAGTGGCTACGTGGTAAATTAATGCAAATTAAGTTGCACGCCTTCAAGCATCTGTGCCAGGGCAGAGAGGCGTGCTTGCAACGCGGGTGGAGATAGCCAAGGTAGCTTTAGGCCGTGGTGTCCTCAGTATATCTTGGGCAGACTAAACATCTGCAGAGCCTCAACCCTTGTATGATAGCCACAGCAAATGGAGCACGTCTAACAGATGAAGTCTACATTAACAAGGCTTCATTATCATTACCTAAATTAGATCAAAACTGTCTGCCCACACAGCAATCACCCCACTCACTGGCAATGCTGGTAAACCTGTAGTTACACCCAAACTAATTCCCAAAGCATGTAATAAGGTGATCGATCCAACACAGGAGACGTGGCCCAGCATCTCTGCAGCATCTCGCGTGTGATCCCACAGTCTGCCGTCAGGACCCTCGTGCAGAACGCAATGGGAAGGTAGCCTTCACAGGAATAAAGTCTAAATTATTGAGAAAAACAAATGCCTAAGTACCAACATGCCCTCCACTGCAATCGTTTGATTTTATAGCACTGTATGTTCGATGTGAAATCGGTGCCTCTGCTGGGCACCCGTGCTTCCAACAGCCTCACAACCCTGCCAAGGCTACCTTCGTTGTGAGGAACGGTCCCCCGGGACCCAAACACGTGACACATCGCAGGGAACAGTTTGGGGAAAAGAATGTTCCTTTTGCTTAAAAACAAGCTTCTAAGTATATTACCTAACAAATACAAATGGAAGTAAAATGGGAAGATGGGAAGGATGCCAACATAAATCCTCCAAGTCTGAGGATATCAGGAACAAGCTTCCCCTCAAGAATGTAAACAGCATGGAAGAAAGGCAGAGTGTTTTTAGCGTGTTTAGTTCTCCTCTCCGAAGGCCCCGGACAGCAGCGCTGCTGCAGGCAAAGGGACCTGGGCTAGCGCAGAGCTGCTGAGAGGCACCATGCCACCACACAGCTCCTCGGGAGACCAAAATTCAGCATCTCCTCCTAGTTTTTGGACCAAGCGACCAAGACCAATAAAACCTGACCTTCTCGTAGAAAAACAACAGAAGTTGTTACATCCGAGTCCTGTACAAATTTCCTCACTGCTGGGGGAGGCCTCATGGCCACTTTCAGGTATCAGTAAGAAGTTACTTTCAGAGATGACAATGCAGGCAAATTGGTATGATTTAGACTAAATCACTACAGACACACAAATACTGCCCAAAATCTCGGTGGGAAGACCCAAGAGACTTCCTGGGATGAGGCTGTATCCCTCTGCCGCGATCACCCCAGCACCCGCCACAAAGCCAGGCCAGATCCCAGCTTCATCCCAGGCAGCAGCGAATCCCTGTTAACTTCAGCATTCAAAGCATAACTCGGCACCTCCTCAGGAGCACTTCTTGCCTGAGCAGGTACATTTTGAATAATTACCTGTTCAAGGAAGAGGAATTTCATCAGTGCAGTTGGTTGGAAACCAGCTGCTTGCGTTACTAAATGCAAAAGCCACCAGGAAGAGGCTTGCAGCGAATCTGATCCAGTTAGGGTAATAATTACCTTGAGCGAACACTTCCGCCCTTGACTAATGTATTGTGCCCTGGTCAAAGAAGGGATGAATACAGGAGCCCACCTGCCATTTAGGTGCCCGGCTTCACCTGCCATCAGCTAAAGTGGTGCCCCTCCTCACACTTTTGTTATTTAACATCTTTATTTAAATACACACACAAACTGTTTTTCAGCTTCTCTGGTACCATAATCAGCACTAAAATTGCTTTCTAAAACCACAAGACTTTTTATGAGAAAAAAGGGACCAAACATGTGAGAACTAAAATGAAAATTTCCTCCTTGCATAATCTTGAGTTTCTCTTCCCACAGTTACAGCAAAGTAAAACTATATATCCTGAATCCATCTTCAGACTACACCATACAAGAAAAGTTTATTTGCTTTATGATAAGCTATTTTACAATGGTAATGAACAACAACAAGAAATCAAACAACTTCATTACTCATGCATCGACACCTAAAAATACCCAATTGATAGTATCTTATGAAAGAGAAATAAAATCACTGCAAAATACCTGATAAATTCCACAGCTTAATCACTGAAAGCTAATACAAAAATATCAAGGTGAAAAGTTTTATGTTCTTACTGCCACGTGTAGTCACTCAGCTTACAGCGCTTTGAACAACTGATACTCATAAAGTCAAGGGCCAGCTCATTTCTTGCCAGCTAGTTGTGCTATGCTAACGTTACTGGTAAACTAGACCGTTTCTCATTACAGAATCACAAAACAGTTGAGTCTGGAGAAGACCTTTAGAGAGCTAGTCCAACCCCTCCGCCCGTCATTACAAGCACGTGGACAGGTTTTTTTTTTTTTTTTTTTTTGGGGGGGGGGAGGATTATGGGTTATTTCTTAAATTTTCCCTAAAAACATCCCTTAAAAAAAGAACTGTGTGTGAATGCTTGCTTTCTTTTGGGGGGCGGGGGGTGGTTCTTAAGTGTCTTTTCCTTAGAGTCAGGAATAAGCCAACTCGACTGAAGTAAGCAGGTATACATGTGCATAGATCAGTTCAGCCCAACGGGGTTGGGAAAGGAGAGGCAGCTGGATTTCTTCGGTGCAGTTTTCTCATAGAGGAAAAACTRTTCCCACATATCCGAACATTTCGGTCTGAGCGTCTTGCCCAGCACCACTACGGCAACATAGAGCAAAGCACTGAACCGCTAAGAGCAAGCTAGAGTCTGCCACCACGAACTTGCTTCTCCCGGACACCCGGGAAAGGCAGAACAGCGTCTGACAGCGATTTGGCCGGCACGGAACAAATCCACCGCGTCCCCGGAAAACCGCACAAAAACTGCACCCGCGCAACCAGCTCCGATCTGTCTTTTAAGGGGAAATTCACGCTGCATTTAAAGCAACGCGAGGCATCGAGCACCAAAACAGGCGCTGAGAAGACGCAGCGAGCGCAGCTGCAGCCCGTCCCCGCACGAGCGGGCAGAGGAGCCTCCTCCGGGAGAGCGAAGCGAGCGAAAACCGCGCTGCCGGCGCAAGGGCGCCGCGCCCGAGTTACCTGCCAGTGCGGCGGAGGCCGCGGAGCCCCCGCGCTTCCCCGCCTCGCCGCCGCTCGACAGCCGCGCTCCGGCCGCCCCCGGGCGGCACCGGCACCGGCACCAGCACCGGCCCCGCGGCGGAGCCCG